>NW_022630997.1:54664402-54994534 GCF_010015895.1 Lontra canadensis | reverse complement strand
ATAAGCTCATTTATAAATATATTTATATATATTTATATATATATATAAAATCTCACATCATCTTTATATATATATATAAAATATAAATATATATATAAAATCTCACATCATCTTTATCCATTCATCTGTCAATGGACACTTGAGCTGCTTCCATAATTAAGTGATTATAAATAATACTGTAATAAATAGGGGTGCTTGTATTCCTTTGAATTAGGGTTTTGTATTGTTTGGGTAAATATCCAGTAGTGAAATCCCTGGATCATGGGGTAGATCTATTTTATTTTTTGAGGAGCTTCCCTACTGTTTTCTACAGTGGCTATACCAGTTTGCAATTCCACCAAAAGTGCAAGAGGGTTCCTTTTTCTAGATCCTTGCCAATACTTGTTTCTTGTGTTGTTGATTTTAGTCATTCTGACAGGTATGAGGTAATATCTTATTGTAGTTTTGATTTGCATTTATTTGATTAGTGATGTTGAGCATCTTTTCATGTGTTTGTTGGCCATCTGGATGCCTTCTTTGGAGAAATGTTTGTTCATTTCTTCTGCTCATTTTTAATTGGATTATTTGGGGTTTTTGGTTTTTGAGTTATAGAAGTTATTTATATATTTTGGATACTAATCAGATAATACTAATCAGATAATGTCATTTACAAATATTTTCTCCCATTTCATAGGTTGCCTGTTCATTTTGTTGATTGTTTCCTTCACTGAGCAGAAGCTTTTTATTTTGATGTAGTCCCAAAACTTTATTTTTGCTTTTGTTTCTGTTGCCTCAGGAGACATATCTAGAAAAATGTTTCTATGGCTGATATGAGAGAAATTACTGCCTGTGCTCTCTTCTTTTTTATGGTTTCAAATCTCACATTTAGGTCTTTAGTCCATTTTGAGTTTACTTTTGTGTATGGTGTAAGAAAGTGGTCCAGTTTCATTCTTCTGCATGTAGTTTCTCAGCACCATTTGTTGAAGAGACTACCTTTTTCCCATTGGATATTCTTTCTTCCTTTGTCAAAAATAAGATTAATCCATATAATTATGGGTTTATTTCTGGGTTTTCAATTCTGTTCCATTGATCTTCATGTCTATTTTTGTGCCAGTACCATACTGTTTTAACTACTGTTGTTTTGTAATATAACTTGAAATCTTGAATTGTGATACCTCCAGCTTTTTCTTTTCCAAGATTGCTTTGGCTATTCAAGATCTTTTGTGATTCCATGCAAATTTTGAGATTGTTTGTTCTAGTTCTGTGATAAATGCTATTGCTATTTTGATAGAGATTGCATGAAATGTGTAGATCACTTTGGGTAATATAGACATTTTTACAATATTTGTTCTTCCAACTCATAAGCATGGGATGTCTATTTCTTTATGTCATCTTGAATTTTTTTCATCATTGTCTTATAGTTTTTGGAGTAAAGGTCTTTCACCTTTTTGGCTGAGTTTATACCTAGATATTTTATTGGTTTTGGTGTATTTGTAAATGGGATTGTTTTCTTAATTTCTCTTTCTGCTGCTTCATTATTAGTATATAGGAACAAAATGGATTTCTGTACCTTGACTTTGTATCTTGTGACTTTACTGAATTCATTTGTTCTAGTAGTTTTTTGGTGGTCTTTAGGGTTTCTATATACAGTAACATGTCATCTGCACACAATGAGAGTTTTACTTCTTCCTTACCAATTCGGATACATTTTCTTTCTTTATGTTGATTGCTATGGCTAGGATATCTAGTACTATGTTGAATAAAAGTGGTGAGAGTGGACATCCCTGTCTTGTTCTTGACCTTAGGGGAAAACTCCAAGATTTTGCCCATTGAATATGATGTTGTCTGCGGGTTTTTCATATTAGGTCTTTGTTATGTTGAGGTATGTTTCCTCTAAATCTACTTTGTTGATGGTTTTATCATGAATGGATGTTGTACTTTGTCAGATATTTTTTCTGCATCTATTGAAATGATCATATGGTTCTTATCCTTTCTCTCATTGCTGTATCGTGTAGATTGTTTTGTGAATGTTAAACTACCCTTGCATCTTGGAAATAAATTCCATTTGATTGTGGTGTATGTTTTTTTTAATGTATTGTTGGTTTGCTAATATTTTGTTGAGGATTTTTGCATCTATATTCATGAGTGATGTTGGCCTGTAATTCTCTTTTTTCATGGTGTTTTTATCTGGTTTTGGTATCAGAGTGATACTGGCCTCATAGAATGAATTTATAAGTTTTCCTTCCTCTTGTATTTTTTGTAATAATTTAAGAATGGGTATTAACTCTTTAAATGTTTACTAGAATTTGCCTGTGAAGCTGTCTGGTCCTGGACTTTTGTTTTTTGAGAGTTTTTTTGATTACCAATTCAACTTCATTGCTGGCAATTGATCTGTTCAAATTTTCTATTTCTTCCTGCTTTAGTTTTGGTAGATTATAGGTTTCCAGGAATTTATCCATTTCTTCCAAGTTATCCAATTTATTGGCATTTAGGATCTGTTACAGTTATTTGTATTTCTGTAGTGTTGGTTGTTATTTCTCCTCCTTCATTAGCAATTTTGTGCATTTGGGTCCTCTCTCTCTCTCTTGCTCCTTTTTTTTTTTTTCTTTTTAATGGACCTGGCTAGAGTTTTATCAATTTTGTTGATCTTTTCAAAAAACCAGCTCCTGGTTTCATTGATCTGTTCTATTTTTATTTTAGTTTCTATTATCATTTATTTCTACTCTGTCTTTATTATTCCTTTGCTGGGTTTGGGTTTTGTTTGTTCTTCTTTTTCTAGCTTGCTTACTTAGTAAAGTAAGATTGAGACTTTTTCTTGCTTCTCGAGGTAGACCTGTATAAACTTCCACCATAGAACCTCTTTTGCTGCATCCCAAAGATGTTGGACCATTGTATTTTCTAAAAGAAATTTTTGAAAAAAGAAAGAGAATGATACTGGAAAGAATTTTGGAACATCAGGAGGAAAGGAGGAAGAGTAAGAATAAAAATATGGGGTCTAATCCAGAATATTCATACATCTCTTATTTATCCAGTGTCCTCTAATGTGTGAGTTGCATCGTCTTCCCTTGAATCTGCATTTTTAATAAGCTTCCTTGGTAGTTCTTAGGCACTAGAATTTAAGACTCATTGCTATTCTAAAGGTAGGAGGGACCCTGGGCATACCTCACTGACCCACAGACTCTTTTAGAAGCATGCAACTGGGAGAACCTTCTCATGCTTGTGTGGTAGGTTGAAATTTTCATTCCAAGTCATGCTGGTCAAAGACCCAGCAAGAAGGGGACATTTAGTGGGAGTTCTGGAGAAAATTTGACTAAAGCACCATTTATAAACTTATAAATAGAGTTAAAGGCAACTAATAAGAGATGCTAAAGCAACCAGGAACTATCAAGAGTTTAAAGGTTTTACTACTCTTGGGAAGGAGAATAGAAGACACCCACTAGGAGAAGTAGAGACATATAATACATACAAATCCAGCCACACCAGTACTACAAGGCTCTGAAGCATGGAGGAAGTAGAAGACAGCATACTCAAGGCTTTACTTCCTCCTCCCCTAGATCTGATGGTGCCTCCCATAAACAGAACTGAAATGGAAGGAACCAAAGGACAAAGATGAACCAACCCATAGTGGAAGGCAAGAAGGATGGAGAATAGATCTGGGGAGATGGTAAAGGGAGAATAATCAGCTCTGATGTAAGAAAAATGCAGGAAAGGGGACCTGATTGGTAAAACATACCTAGGGAAAACACACAAACATAAAACAAAACAAGACTCTTTTGTGCCAATGTATATACACAAATAGCACTCATATTAGGACTAAATTCTGGCATGCTTTAAAGAAACATTCAATTTTTTAACCAATATTATTAGTCCAATTTCTCTTCAGAGAGCCACCTCTGAAACCCAGTAGGTTTCTCTGGCCAGGAAATTTATTATGTAAGGAACTCCAAGGTTTGTAGAAGAACATCCTTGCATTAAAATACAAAAAGTAAAGTAGGTCAAAAGATGGAGTCTGTTTGATCTTATAGCAGGATGAGCATTCAGACTTTTGGGCCTATCACCAGTCAAATCTACATGTAAATCAATAGCTTTACTACTATTAGATCAAGAAGTGACCATATCTTTTCTCTTGCAGAGAACATCATGGGAATGCTATGCAACCATCTGTCAAGGATAACAGTGGTAGCCATGGCTCTCCAATCAGTGGTAAATTAGAAGGCATCTTCTTCAGCTGCAGCACTGAATTCAATACTGGGAAGCCACCCCAGGATTCACCTTATGGAAGATACAGGTTTGAGATTGCAGCAGAAAAACTTTTTAACCCCAATACTAACTTATACTTTGGGGACTTCTACTGTATGTACACTGCTTATCATTATGTGATTCTTGTTATTGCCCCTGTGGGATCACCAGGAGATGAATTTTGTAAGCAGCGCCTTCCTCAACTAAATTCCAAGGATAATAAATTTTTGACCTGCACGGAAGAAGATGGGGTGCTGGTTTACCACCATGCCCAGGATGTCATTTTAGAAGTCATTTATACTGACCCTGTGGATCTTTCTCTGGGCACTGTAGCAGAAATCACTGGTCACCAGCTCATGAGTTTGTCTACTGCAAATGCAAAGAAAGATCCCAGCTGCAAAACCTGTAATATCAGTGTTGGACGTTAATGCCCACTTTTCTTATTCTTACCCAGTCCCTCTTCTTCCCCTAAGAGTATTGATCCTCTGTTGTCCATTTTCATCACCAGATGTTTTCCACCGAAGCATGCACATGCCGCTATCACCAAAAGCAAATTGCCATTTTTCAAATTTCATCCAGAGCCGTTTTAGTGTTTCCTATTCCCTGCCCTTCCCATTACTTTCAATGATGAAAGTTCTCCTCTGACACTTTATTGCCTAGATGCTGCAATGTTTTTATTTTTCCTTTATGCCAAACATAACAAAACAATTATATAAACTGCTTTAGCAAAATACAGAATAACGGCTTATAAATGGTGTTTAAATATGCATTCATTTTAATCTACTGAACAAATATTGGGATAACTCCAAACCGCATGAAAGGGTGTAATTGCAGCATGAGTTAAATCCTGAAGCCTAGAATTGTCAGCACTTCCAACTTGTTGTTTGACAGTGTTATTTATGTTATTTATATTAGCTAACAGGAAACAACTGTTGTGTTTCAACATAATAAATATAATAGAAAAATATTTTATTTGTATTGTATAAAATATTTACAATCATATAGAATATATAGTTACATTTTAATAGCAATTGTATACATGTCATGAAACCATTTCCCTTATCAAAGATGTAGTTTGTAAACTTCAAATAGTTGTGTATCTGTCCTGTTACAAGTAGATGACTTCAATTAAACAAATTTATGAAGGACATCATTCTGATTCATAAAAGTTATAAAATATCAGGTAAATACAGAGAAAACAATAAGCCTCTGAAATACTCTGCTTCTTTGAAAGTCAGTATTCTTCCCATCCAAACTATATGAAAATGTGAATTTGTTCAACATCATGCTTAAACATTACAGATAACAGAAATACAAACATGGTTGGGTACAAGAGAGAAAATGTGGACCTTTTACTTATTTTTACAAAGGCAAAAATAATAAATGTGTGTTTTAGTACAAAATAACACAAAACTATATGCAGTAAAGTTGATGAAGCAAATAAAACCTTCTGGCTTCTTTTCCAAGGTGTCTTAACAATTTCCAAACCTTTCATTTTGTACAGAACGAAGAATACCTACAACTCATGAGAAAGCTTTGTGATTTTACAAAGTATGTATAGACCTTGGAACATTAAGAAAAATGCATATTCCCAATGGAAAAATAGTTATATACTCTTATAGTAAACAAAGAGATTAGCAGTCATAACTATGATCACATTAGATTATATACTGCAGACCACAGATCTATCCAAAATACCTATTTTCAAATTTTAATACAATATTTTAATATAAACATCTGTCAATTATAGACAAAGATAATTCACAAAGTACATGCTATCAGAATGAACTTTGGTAACCAGAAATGTAAAATTTCAAATAACAGATAAAATAATGTGCTATTTTTATATAGAAATAAAAAATTAGCAGTGACACATTCTAGTATGCTTTACTGAATAGCCTAGTGGACTTAAGGGCAAGGTAGATTTTTTTATCATTTAAAAATCTATTAGAAGTTTGAATAAATTACATTCTTACTAGCTGTATTCCTTCCTACATAAAAAAGAAGAGTTTCTTCTCCTCCTCTTACTGATTTCTTAAAAATCATGCTCTTTTCCAAACACTGGACACTAAATAGACTTTCCCTAATAAGTGGCCCATTGGACAAGTATTACTTAGATTAAAAAAAAAAAATAAGATGTTTTTTGAAATAATTATACTGACTGTGCATTTTCTGCTCAGCATGGAGGAGACTGAAATTTTTTTCCAATTATACTGTTAGTTGTTATATATCCCCCCATTTAAATCCTCCTTCCTCATTGATAGTTACATTTACCATCTCTTCCTAAAAATAACTAATACTACCACTAAAGTGCTTCAATTTTCAATATATCAAAACTACTTTGCAAGAATGGCAGAGAAAAATAAACTTGACCTTATCTTGGTTGAAAGTGAGCACAAACATTTACTGAACCTCAGATTGTTTTGGCCATATCTTGCTTGCTGATGAGGACTTCCAGTAGTCTCAGTTTGGCTTTTATGTGCTTGTATTCATAGTACTCATCTGCCATTGGTATCCTATCTTCCTTTTGTGGACTTCTGCAAAACAGAAAATACTCTCTATTAGCACATAATAAATCAAGTCATTAAAAATCCTTTTATAATTTTTACATGAGAAAGTACAGAGTAGAAGTTTCCACTTGGTTTTTGCATCATCTCTTTTTTACTCTTCCTTCCACCTTCACTCACTCCCTCCTCCATGTGTCATTAGGTTTTTGTATAATAGTACCTTTTGAAAACTTGAATGTCATGGGTGTTTTGCAAATATATGGTCCACTGCATAGACATACAACAATGGAGCAAGTTAAAAGGAAAAAACAAACAAACAAACAAACAAACAAAAAAAAACCCAGAAACCAGAACTCTCAAGGCGTTCTTAGTCTAGTTATTCTCCTATTACTCATACCACAGTTCATGCCTCTGAAGAATGTTCAGCCCTTACAATGAGAGTTGTTAAAAATTCAACCTAAAAACTGCATAAATTAAGTGAAATAATTTATAAATTTGTGGTGATGGGGGGGGGGGGGAAGCTCAATGGTTACCTTATAAACGTGAAATATTTCCAAGTTTTCTTTTAATTATAATACCCATCTCTGCTAATGTGTAATAGAATCAGTGAGAGGTTCATGGATTGAATTTATATGAGTCTGAATTGTAGTGGTTCTCTTTGCACACTAATTCTAAGGCTAGACAACGGGCAATGCGTATTTTATGCATATACATTCTAACTACTATATGTTCTTGCCAATTACTTTGAAGAGTGTTTGGGTAACATCTGGAGTTAAAACCATTTCCTTTCCACAAAAATATGTTGCCAGGATATGTTATCTAGTAGTAATTACTTCAGGATTTTAGAAGGCTCTTGTTTCCTTGGCTGCTAAGATTACCTATTGCTTTTAGAACATTTTCACTCATGACTTTGAAATACAAGGGGTGGAAAATGGATGAAACACCACAGTTGCTACTGAATATAAACACAAATACTAATATTAGTGTGGCCGAACGTAGGTAAATAGCAAGCATTTATAATGTTTTATCTATACTCCCTTCTATTTTCCCAGTACTGATAAAAGATTTAGCTCTCATAAATTTAAAAAAAGTGTGAATCTATAAAGACTTCCTAAGAATGGAATTATCTACTTGTGATGCACCACTATATGCTGTCCTTAAATTTCTAGTACAGAACTCAGAACAGTACACGTATCTGTAGACAGGGTTTCTCTTCAATATTTATTCTAACTTATTTAATAGAATCTCTTTGCCTCCATTCTGTATTATGGACCAAACTTTTAACAGAGCCTCTAAATACCACCTTAATTTATATAAACATATCTAAGTAAAGAAATGGTCTAATTTATCTGAAAACACTAGTAACCCATCATGCAAATTTTCCTTGGTCCTGCATATTCCATTTTGGCTAATAAGCAAGAGTGTATTGGCCAGAATGAAAAATTTTGCAACATATTTCCTGAAGCAGTTTTCCCATTATGTAAAACATGCTAATGTGCTTGGTACAGTTCCTGACATAACTATTAATGTCATATCTACATGATTATTCCTCTTGCTTGGCAAATATTACCAAGAACATTTACAGCGACTTAAAATTTTTAGTAATCCATTTGCATGGTTATTTTACCTTATGGACAGGATTAGGCCTTCCTAATAAAATTTCTTAGGATAACAAGATTAAGATCTGTATTTCCTAACCATTCAACCCTTTGATTTTAATTGTGATATACCACCACTTTAGCATTTACTTTAAGTATACACCACAAGAGGGCATACAACCTCAGTCAAATACAGGCATATCTGAAGTAGGGTTAAGACTGAAAGGTGCAGTAGAATACTATACATAGAACATCACTAACTTCAAAAGTTATGCCAAGTACCACTGGAGCTCCATTAGGCAGGACTACTAGCACACTGGGGTAGTCTCAAACTCTTTGGACTCCTGCATACATACAGGTTAAAAAATGTAAATGTAAAAGCTGTATGGAAACTCTAAAAAAGGAAAAAATGGAAATGGAAAAAGAAAAGAAATTATGTTTTATATTCTAAATTTAATATCCACATAACATTTTTCACTAGATTAGTTAACATCAGCAGAAGGGTAAATAACTTGGACTTGTAGCAATCAACTGGAAAAGGAAGATTCCAGGTAGAAAACAAAGTGGGATACGTCTGTATTTGCTGAACACAGAATGTTTCTGACTTAATAGGACAAGTCCTATCCTACAGCTCTGGAGGACTGAAATGGAAAATCTGCTAAGAGGTGAGTAGATCAAGCTTTCCAGGTGCCTTAGAAAATAGTCCCTGTGCATCAGGTCAACCCTTAGTCTGCTGACATGAAAGGAATTCAGGAAGGGCATATACTTAGTTGCAGAGGAATACCGAAGGGCCAGTGTACCAGTGACTCCCACCTCTCCCACCTTAATAACTTTGTAACTTTGGGAAAGTTACACTTTATTATTTTTAATACTGACATCCCATAGAACAACTATAGCTTTCCAAAGTATTCTAGGAAGCCCAGTCATTTCATCTTACAACCATGGAAGCAGGCTCAGGATAGCTAAATGATTTGTTTTTCTCTTCTAGAAGTAAATCAATAATCCTGAATCTTATTATTTTATATATGTGTATATATATATATATAATATGATTATATATATGTTATATACATAATATATATTAATATAATGTTACATAAAATATATATTAACATATAATTAATATATACATACACACATGTATGTATTCATACATATACACATATATAATTACATACATATAAAAATTATTATACATTGACAATACACCAAAATTTAGAGAAAACTAATAGAATGCCTAATGAGACTTAGGTTGACAAAGAAAAATAGACCGAGAGAGGACACAGCTAAACATTTATGTTAGGGATAGAAAGAATAGCTATGAACTTCTGATTTGAAAATAAATAGCTAAGGGCAGATCCTTAAGTTTAAAAGACATTTAAAGCAAAAGAAGAATTATTTAATGAAATAGGGAATAACTTGTAAAACTAAATAACCCAGAACAAAGAAGTTATATGAGTTGAAAAATCAAAGAGATTTTTTTTTAAAGGTTTTATTTGTTTATTTGACAGACAAAAATCACAAGTAGGCAGAGAGGCAGGCAGAGAGAAAAGGAAGCAGGCTCCCTGCTGAGCAGAGAGCCGGATGCGGGGCTTGATCCTAGGACCCCGGGATCATGACCTGAGCTGAAGGCAGAGTCTTTAACCCACTGAGCCACCCAGGCGCCCCTCAAATAGATTTTTTAAAAGTTTAGATAAATTCAATAGTTAGGGATTTTTGGATTTCATCCTTTACTAAAAAGTAAAGCCTGATGTCGTATTTCATAGCTCCAGCCTCCCATAAAACATACCTAATAATGGCACTACTACAATGCTGCATTAGACAGATCTTGAGTCTAAATCACTGTGTAAATTATTTCTATTTTATATCACGTCACTGTTCCTGCCAGAAACGGCAGCTCATTCTTAACAATAGTTCCCTAGGAAATATTAACTTAAAAAAAAATCTCTACTCACACTTACCTTCCCGTTTGTTTAAAAAACTGTTCTTCAAAGTCTCTTAAGGCTTTCCGAAGTCTCTTCTTGTCAGCCCTAGTTTCTCGGAGATGGTCAAGAAGTACAGGCCTATATCAAGCAAAATACACATTTGCCATTACTGAGCTCTGGCATAATTGAGACATCATAAGAAGATTTATCTATTCAGCAAATCATATAATGATACAGAAGGGTTCGGCCTAAAAGAGTATCTTTTAAGTAAATATAGTACATGTAGAGCCTAATCATAGAGAAGCACATAAGCAGAGGATTTAAAACAATGTCATCAGAGAAGAGAAAGGATAGACAGAAGGCAAGCCAATGGAGTCCACTATAAAATGTGGTGACAGTAATAACCATATGAATGGATAAGGGAGAAAGAGACATTTTGAAAGAATACTCATCAGTATTAGGTGATAGACAAGACATAAGAGGCACAAGAGGACAAGAATTTAAAGAAAAGTCTACCCTTAAGGTAGAGTATGGGGAAAACGCCAAAACCCTTGGGAATGAAACAGCCCTTATTCAAAATAAAGCTAGAATTATACTGCAAATTCTACTCACTTCATTCTACTAAGACAAGAGAAAAGTCATGCGCTTTTAAGACAGGAATTTTTATCTAGGAAATTTGTGCATGGTTACAGAACTTTGAACTCCCTGTTATATATTGGCATTTTCAAAAAAAAAAAAAAACCCCAATAATAAATAAATGAAAGAAAAGAGAGGGAAAGAAGGAGAGAAAGATACAGGGAAAAAAGAGAGGAAGACTGATTTTCTGCTTTTAAACAGGTTACTTCGCTGAGCTGAAACTGAGGTGTCAGCTAATTCTATAAGCACACTAAAATCCCAATTTAGAACTTAGTCCTTAGTCCCACCTCATATATGTTTGGGGATTCTATCCCTATCTTGAAGTATATACTCACCACACTACAGTATTACATGTTAACGGAAATCTCATAGTCTGGCCTATACTATACAAACAAAAGGCCAAATGATCAAAAGGAATGCCACCTACTGAACTACTGAATAATGATAATGATAATAACAATGATAATACTAATGAGAATACAAATAGCTCCTGAGAGGCCATTAGGAACCTAAGGGCAGCTTATTTACTTATGGCCGAGGGGATTCCCAGGCTGGAGAACCATTTTATCTAAAGGAGTACACAGATTAGGATAAAAGTCCTGACAAATGTTTGACCCCCATGAGATCCCAATTCCTTTTGGTCCAGCATTTTCAAAAGCCATCTCTGCTTCACACATTGCCAAGAATTAGACTGATGTCAGACCCTGCTGAAAAGATGTGCAACTGTAGGAAATTAGTATTTATGGTATCTCCATATTTATGGTATTCTCCAGTCAAGAGAAAAACCAGATTATGCTTTTAGGCCATCGTTGGTTCACATTTTTTAGGGAATCTAATAGCTCTTGTGAACTTTGTATACACATATAAGGTATCCCAGATGAAAAGTTGAAAAGAAACTCCATACTTAAGATTCACACTTACATAGTGGCCTCATGTAAATTGGACATGGATAGGGCTGGTGGTTTGATTTCTTTTTTTTCATCTGGAAGCAGGACCGTAACAGGCTCAGTCTCAGAGAAGGTGAGGTGGTCGCCAACAGGAAGGTGAGACACTGGAGCTGGCAAAGAAGGTTGTTGGCTTCCCTGTGGACAGTCTTCATCAGAGTCTTCTTCCTCCTGCTTATCACAAGCAGAGTTAAATAAAGTCACAAAATGCTAAGTGCCTCTTGCATCAAAAACAGGAAGAGGAACCATAAATAGACACCATGAAAACAGTAGGTGAACCCTGTGTCTACCAAAAAACCAGAAGGAAGAAACCAAGAGGACCTCTTTCTCAGGTGCATCAAAAATCTTGCAGAAGTTATTGAGTGAAGAGGCACCCATGCTGTGCTAAAATGCTCAGCAAGTTCATCTCTTCTGGGCCAAAAAAGGCCCAAAGAAGATATGGTCCAATCTGGGCTGCACTGCCTACTAGTTCCTCCATTTCACCCAGACTTTCTGGTTACATGGTTAAGCAGTTACATGGGTTAGAATGAGAGGGACTTTAGACACCTTTTGTTATCCAGAAATACCCCAAATCAGGTTCTGGGTGGACCACATTCAGATACAGAGGATATTGGAAAATTGACAAATTCAGGGATAAGCTCTAGGAAGGCCAAAGCAAAATGGAGTTATTCCTTAACATCATCACAACCAAAACATTTCCTTGCAAGGAAATCTGAAAATCATAATCCTTTTAAATCATGCTTCCTCAATGGAAAAATTTTAGAGACTATGACTCACTATTATCTTTGTCTTTAAAATCATGAAAGTATAATGTAGTCAAGTATACTTAAATGTGTATTTGTTAATATTTATTCCTTTTTATATTGATATCTTGAGCAAGTGACTACTTGAATATTAATGGAGTAGGATTTGTGGTGCTTTTCTAGTTCTGTATTCCCATAAGTCATCTTTATTAAAAATAGTCTAACTCAATTTCAGTAGCCATATTTTCTATTGAAATAAATCTTATATCTTACATAATGATGGTCAAATGGTATCAAAAACAAATGATGCATTATATCAAGGAACATGTAGTCAATTTTCTTATTCAAGAAGAAAAATTAACACACAGAATAGAAAGGCTCTGGTCTAGCTGTGTTGCAAATTAGAAAATGCCAAGTTGAAATTCATCATTTGTTCAAGAAATGAAAGCAAATGTTAAAACTTGCTTCAAAAATGCAATTGCTGTAAATTCCTCTTTCACAGTAATTTTAATTATCAACCACTCTTAAGTTAATATTAGGCTTAATGGAGGCCACATTTCTACTTTTTGAAATAACAACTGGCCTTGTTAGCAGTATATACTGCCAAGAAGGCTTATTTATAACTGTCAGAGTGCTGCCTCCCTACCTAAACTATAACAAGCACAAGTAATTGTTTCTAGTTAAAGCAAGCATCCTGACTTACAATTGTTGGAATAAGGGAAGGTGTTGACAAGATTTGCTTGATAATCCTGTATCGGTCATAAAGAGGTTTTATGAGGTTCTTGTCTTGCTTAGCTACCTGAAAAACATGAAATTAATTATTGGTCCTTTCTTAGATGAGAATGAAAACGTGTCAGTATATTTTAGCAGGCAAAAAAAAAAAAACAGTTTTGAAGTCTCAAAATAGGAGATTAATAATACTATAATACAATAGTAATTAGAAAAAGCGGTCACTTATAAGATACTATTTAAAGCACATATCAATTTTCTTCTAGGAAAAGTTTCCTTTAGGATAGTTCCAAGTTTAGAAAGATTTTTAAAGCTTTCTGAAGGAATCCTAAATATGTAAATGGTAAGAAGCCTGTTACTTCTTCATTCTTTAAAAAAAAAAAAAAAGGTTATTGAGATCTTTAATTTTTTTTTTTCTGAAACGAGTATTTTATCTGGATTTTCATGATTATATTCACAAATACCAACCTTGTTTAGGTCTTCATCACAACAAGCCTAGAATATATACTAGCTTGCTGGCTAGCTCTGACATAAACTATTCTGGATATGACAATTAACTTACTTGAATCCTCAATTTCTTACCTGTATAACAAGGAGGTTGAAATTACAAAGTTCCTTCCAACTAAAAAATTTTATAACCTCCTGGTCCAAGAATGTATTCTACCTCTCTGCTGTATGACCCATCCCTAAGCACTATTTTTAACAGGTCACATTGTGCATAATATCTATCAATCCCTTACCTATCTACCCCACCATCACCTTTCCATCCAAAGTGACCAAACCTCTGCTTGCCTTGGTTTTACTCCCTGCTGTGTATCTTACATTAATTTGCTACCTATTTCCTACATGCAGTTTCCCTTTGACTCTGGTCAGATGCAGGAAGGGATGGTAGAAATAGCACATAGCAAAATCACCCGAGTATCTTTTCTTTAAGATAAAAAAAAACAGTATCATCTGGCCCTCTGCCTTCCAGATTCCCCCAGAGGGATCTTGAAGGAAAAGAACGTGGCTGAGAACCATTCTGGCCCCTATTTATCTCCTTTTACTCTGAACTTCTCTGTCTTATTATCTGGGCCTTGATAATTTTCTCTCTCAGTTTTGTCTGCCCAAATGAATTAGAGGGTTTACAAGAACAAAGATTATATCACATATTTTAAAAAATGTTCACAGTACCCAACACATCCCCCTTCCCTGCTATAAATTTATCAACACAGATTTACAAACAAAGGTACCCTAATTTTTAACAGCCTTCATATAATTCTACAGGCTATAACCTAAGGCTCTTTCATTTTCAGTAGAAAGAAAGGCTTTCTATAGAAGACTTTTAAATAGTATTGGCTTAGTAACCCCAAGAGGTTTTCATTTACTGGCCCAGTCATTCCTTAAATATTTACTTAGTCATAATACATCTTACTATGAAAAAAAAAAATCCTGTCATGTATCCCATAGGGTTTTAATAGGTAATAAAAAATCTCAATCCAAGTTCAGAAAACATTAACATCGTGTTTTTTATTCAGTGTCTCATTGGGGCTTATATTCCACAGAAAACGCTTCAGAAAATGATGCATTTAATGTTATTAGCATCTTTCTATGGTAGTTTGATTTTCGTGATTTTATTTATTTTTAGTATATCCTCTGGATTCTAGAAAAGCTAAATTTCATCCTAAAAGAAAAAAAGAGTGACCAAAAAGCAAGCTAGAATGATGAATGCTATTATAGAAAAGTATTCACAGATGCCAGATGAAAATCAGTGTCCATATACAATGTATGCACTCATCTTTCACTCTGATGAGTTCCTGATTTTATTCTTAGCATCATTATCAAAGCAATCCCCAAAGAGAGAAAGGAGGTCTCACTGGCAACAGTGTCAAAACTAATTCTGTAAGTGCTCATCCTCAAATAGGAAGACAGGCTGCCTAACAGAAGGGTTAGTGATCAGACTGTGTGCCTGGAGCTCTCTTGTACTCACGGACCTATAGAAAGAAGCTCAGGAAGGCCTGTAGAGTCAATCTTCATGAAGGAAGATGAGTCAAGAGGCAGGCTTTGCTTGAATAGGTACCTCAAATCTAAAGGGCAGACACACATTTAACTTGGCTATTCCTCAGCCATTTTCTGCCAAGAATCAGACAACTGTCCCCCCCTATATTCAACGACTGTTTTTGAAATGCATCCTCTCTGCCAAGTTCTGCATATTTGTGGCTGTCCATGGTATGTCAGATGTATCTAACTTTTGATTTTCTTTACGTGAATGGAGGAAACAAAGACAATGTTGAGTAACCTGAAATAGCCAGAGAGAGAGATATCCAGAGCATGAATGGGCTGTCAGGTTTAAAGATAAATAAAAGGAGATAAATCCCAAAGATACTTAGTCTAACTTCCTTCTCCCCCATTTCTTATAGCATCAGAAAGAGTGGAATGAAAAGGAGGTTGAGCAAGAGAGGACTGTGCATAGAACAGTTTGATATGATTTGTTGACAGCTTGACAACTTTGCCATAAAAAAATTCTTAAGACTCCTACCTAGTAGGTTATTTGAATCATCAACCTAATGAGTTATTTGGAATAGTAGCTCCCAAACAAGGTGGCAAGACAGAACTGCTGCTGAGTAGACAGCCCAAGTGTATTCCTTTCTGGGCCCTGGTTAGAAATTTGTTTGGGAAAAAACTGCCATAGCTTATATGCTTTTACCATCATGCTTGGTTTCCTTTCTCCCCATGGCATTAGTCCCATTTATTCCCTCACAGTAAATCACAGAAATTTATTTTAAAAATCATTTCCATCAGCCCCATAATCAAGATCTCTCCTAGAGAGGGAAGTAGTGATGGGAATCAATTACTCTCGCTTTAGAGAACCAAGTGTTGCCAAGCTTTTCTTGTGTCTGAGTCTCCCCAGCTCCTCACCAAGTGAGACAGTATATACGGAACAAGTCTGACTTTTGAACTAAGTCAAACAATGTGAAAAAGCAGTAATGAATATAATCATACAAAGAAACTGCTGAAGAGAATGGCTTGGTCAATATAAAATGTTTCTAAGCAGGGGACTGCAGATTAGTATTAGCCTTGAAACCAGAGGACAGGAGTTCAGATAATCAGCTTTAAAACTTACCTATTTTTAACATGGAAAATTATGTAAGGTCTGAACCTTAGATTTTTAATGTAGTGAATATATTGTTATATGAATATATTGTTTTAATAAATTAGCATATGTAAATGTCCCTGGCAACGAGTCAGGTGTACTAAACGTTATTTAAGCTAAAAACTAAAATTGATTTCAGGTTACTATCAATGTTGTCCATTACTAAAAAAGGAATACATGGTGCTATTAAATAAATTTTAAGAATAAAAGAATGTGAATCTATTTCTTTATACAAAAAGCTATCCAGAACATACAAAGTGAAAAAAAGGATAATTATATAATGTGTTACTTTTAGTTTTAAATGGGGACAAATTAAGAATGTATATTGATACTTTCTTGCATATGCTTTATATAAAAACTCAAAAGGTACACATGACACATTAGTAACAATAGTTACCTGCTTGGGGATGGGAGACCTCAGAGCTAGAGCTGGCAGAGGGGGTGGCAGAATCTTTTTAATGTGTAGCCTTTTACATTTTTTTAACTATATCAGATAGTATGATCTATTAAGAAAACTATTTTTATTTTTTAAAAAGAGAACTAGGAAATAAAACTTGATGGGATCTTCCTTCTGATGCCCTTTACCTCTAAATTTCCCTCTCTTAAATGTATATCAATCACTGTATTTTCACAATATATATAATGTGTAACAATCACTATATTTTCATTTGATTTTAAAAAATAAAATTATTATTTTCTTTTAAATCTGCTTCCCTCCTCAAAGATGCTGCAGTTAGTGAAGGTCCAGAAGAAGTAACTGCCATTACTCATCCAGTCGGTAATTTGTGCCGTGCTCCTAACACCACCTACAGTTCTCAGAAAGGGCAATAAAATGGGTACAATGTGTCAGCACCAATTTGGGACTTTCAGAAGAAAAGGATATAAATAAGCATCACAGTCAGACTCAGGGGATGATTCATTCACTTTCAGGGCTCAGTGGATATCCTGTGACCCAGAAGTGATTGCCTCCAAAAAGCATCCTTTAATAGAAGAGGAGGAAAATTACTCTATAGCAGTATCTGAATTGACAAGGCAATGCTACAGGATTTATCAGCTTTAGTATGGGCTCTGACCAAATACCAAATGCAAAAATTTCACAAAAGTCTCTCTAGAAAAGAAAGAATTCTTCATCCTGGAAGTTTTAATATTTAACGTATTTTCTGCAGTAAAGCAAGGACCCCAGATAAAAGTCATCTGCCAGTTTGAGTTTAAAGAAATGGGACCTATTCAGATAATCTCAAATGTTAAAAACAAGCTCACGGAGGAGCCAGGAATAACATAGCTACTGTGGAAATTTGCAAACCTCCCTTGGCTTCTGCTGTGATTTGGGACTCTCCTGTAGGAACCACTAGCCACTTTAGGGTCTGCTATATTAAACTTCCCCAGGAACAATACTATAGCTTTGTGTATTGAGAGCTACATGTTCCACTATAGATGGTTTCTATTTAAAGGGCCTACCTTTAGTGTAGTGCAGAGAGCTGAAGGGGCTTCTGACATTTATTAATCAGCTCGGCAGATACTTCATTTAAAATAATAGAAATAAATTGCCATTTAAGCAAAGATAACTTACAAAGAACTCAAATATGCTTCTCTGATCTTTAGACTCCCATGTGCATGTGCTATATTTGACTTAGATGCCTCAGCAGGGTGACCAACTGTCTGCATTTTCCCAGGATGAAATCATTTGAAATTTTCAGCATCCAGGAAAATCCAAGGAAACCAAGGATGGGTGGTCACACTATTGCTCAAAGACCTTAAAATAAACATGTCCAACAGACCTCTTAAGTTTCCAGTCCCATCCCCAGTCTGTTCCTCCTGTAGGATTCTCCATCTCAGTAAATGGACCCATCACCATCTTGGATTCCTCCTTTCCTTACTCCCTATTGTCCAATGATTCATCATATCCTTTTGATTCTTCATCCAAATTATACTTTGAATAGGTCTTTATCTTTCCATCTCCAAGGTTATCATGCTAGTGCAAAGGACCCATTTCATCTTCCCCCTTCCACTCTATCCCCCTACCATTTATTCTTCACACAGCAATCAGAAAGATACTTTCAATGTGAATCATCACTTTCCTGTTTTCAACAACTCAACAGCTTTCCAATACTTTATACTACCCTAAATGGTCCTATATCAGGGCCCCCGGACTATCTTTCTGACTTCATCTCATACATCGTGTGCTGCTAGCCTCAGACCCAAGAATTCCAAGTACGTGCAAGCTCTTCCTTCAAGATCTTCATCCACAGTCCCATCTGCCTAAAATGCTTTTTGGCTGCTGTCTTGGTCTATAAATTCTTCTTAATGAAGAATTTAGTATGTCATGTATTGGCCTTCCTAATCACCCTATATAAAGTAGAAACCATACCCATTATGTTCTATAATAGTATCTGTTTAATTCTTTGCACACTATTTACCAAATCTTTAATAATTTTCTTTATTTAACTGTTTGTTATTGTATCCCAATTCCCAGAAGAACGTGAGCTCTGTAAGGGCAGAAACCCCCATAGCTTCTCTATCATATTATATCCAGGATGTATTGTAATTCACAACACATAATAGGCACTTTAATATCTTTGCAAATGTATGATTGCACACCAGTCATCAGGCATCTTTCCTTCTTGTTACAATAATTACGTAAGTAGGTATTGTCTGTATTTTATAGATGATGAAGATGAATCTCAGAGAATTAGTTCACTTGCTACGTGTACATAGCTAGAAAGTGGCTTGCTGAGGCACTGAGTCCTGATCCAAGTCTACTGTCCCAATCCTAACTCAATCCTCACTGCACTAATCAAGTAGAATATAGAATTAGGACTTGAGTGTTGACCAAGCTTCTTTTATGGATGTGGCTAAGGTAACTAGAAAATATAAGAAAGACCATCAGAAGCATTGAAAGATGGAAAACCATATGTGCGTGTGTGTGTGTGTCCCACAAAAATCTACATTTAGTGGGGGAGGGAATGCATTTGCTAAGTAGATGAAAACCCATTCACTTTTCACAACATATAATTGATTATTCTTAAGTCTAAGCATTTCATAAAATAAAATAAAATAAAATAAAGGTGGCCAAAGGCTCATTTCTGCTTGTAGATCACAAATCTCCATGTAAAGGAGAAGTCCAGGGGCATATGGTAAGCCTTTTGGGATTTGATATATGTTGCCACCTTGTGATTGAGACCAGATAATGTGCAATAGAACAGGTAAAGGCATTCTCCTCAAGAATACTTGATTTCTAAGTTAAACATGGTAGTTTGTTCATTCATCTATCCATTCACTCAGCAAACATTTATTCAATACCCCGTGTACAGACAGTGTAGGATCATGAGATACAAACAGCAAGAGGTCTAAGTTATAAAGTAAGAGACAGAAAATGTCATACAGCATAGTTAGAGCTATGATTGGGGAGCTACCACTCTTATTCAAGAAATTAAGGGTAACCTTACCATTTAAGAGTTGGGACAAAAAGACTACAAGGAAGGCTCCCTGGCATAAGTGAAATATAGGCATAGATGTGCAGGATGAGGAGGAATTAGATAGTTAAATACTAATTGCTTTCATTATCTTCTTTGTAAAATATGATAAATATTTTCTTCAACCTCTAGGCTCATAAATCCAAATGTCTAATAGACAATTCTACCTGAATGTCTCACAGAGATTTCAAAACTAAGATGTCTAAAGCGTCCAGTTTTAGACATCTTATTACCACTCTTCAAAAAACCCTACCTCTTTATTCTTATTATAGAAGATACTAAACCATTTTCCTTACTATGTATAACTCATCCCAGCTTCATTATTTTTTTAATACAACACACTATAAAATGGGATTGTAACACTAATCTTGGGTTAATTTGCTAGCTTATTGGGGGAAGTAGGGGAGAAAGAGACATGATACACCTTCATATCTTTGTCATTTGCTTCCCACCAACATGCAATAACTTTCAGAACAACATCCTGGAATTAAGTGGCAACACCCATAGGTCATGGCCAATAACTTACTAAAAACTCACCTGACTAAAATTTCAGAACCAGTCTCCTAAAGTTATTTATGTGGCGCCAAGTGCTCTTATAAATTATTCAAAACCATAATCTCACTGACAATATATTGAGTGTTGTGACCTGTGAGGATATGGTGAGGTACCTTAGAATCCTCCTGAGCAGGAAGCTGCTCTCTTTTCTCCTTCAGGCATGTCAGCACAGCATCTGGAGTCTCCTCTCCAGAGGAGCATGGCTCAGGACCCACAGCTTCTGGCTTCCCATTCTCTCTGGGGACTGCAGGTTGCTCACAGGACAGGTTTCTAGGTGGGCCTTTGGGAGCAACCCCTTGTTCTTCTGAGAGCTTCAGCTTTAGTTCTAAGAGAAATGCCATGAGTTACCATGAACAAGGAGGACTCACTGGGCTTAAGAGTAGAGAGTCTTTCAGAAATTCCCACCACTGATGTGAAATCAGTCAAAATGGATGGTGTTGCTGACGGTTTTCCACGAGGAAAGGGCAGCCTTAGTAACCAGAACCAACAGCATAAGCTCCCAATCAGATGTAGAAACAGGGCTCTCGAGGGTGGAATCTCATGGAAATGGAGTAATTCGTGTGTAGGAGTAACTCAGTGGTTTAAATTTCAGAGGATGAGTTCCAGAGGAAGACCAGTGGTATTGCCCCAAAGATTTTACCTGTTACCCACCATAACACCTAGAATTCTACACTCAGAAGTTCACTTACTTGAGTTTGGAAGCTTTGTGCCATTACGAGCCCCTGTGCAAATAAATGCAAACACCTCTATAAGGCTTTACACACTTAGACATCTGAGGAAATACAGGAGCAATGGGAAAGGAGAGATGTGAATGCCAGCCCCAACTTGACAGATTTCACAATTTTGTCTGTTATCTTTTAAAATCCAGGAATCACCATTATTTCAATGTGGTTTTATATATAAGCCCACATAATTAAAAATAAAAAAGCCACCTGGGACATGTCACGGAATTACATTTCAGAATATGCTAAGGGGCTGATAATGTCAATGTGGCCATTTGTATTGATTTCTCAATTACATAGCTCGTTTTCTTTGTTTGATGTTTGTTTTTTAAGTTAGACTCTGGTGTGGTGTTTAAACACTGCATATTTTATAAACCTGCTACATCATTACAGTTTAATACCACTGAATTAATATTCCCTTCCCGTTCTTTATTGCCACCTTTTTAGACATTTGGAAAAAATTCTCACATCTCTAAGTATTGAAATAAGAATGTGAAGAGCGGAAGAAAATAAATTTTTGCTGGAAAATACCATAGTACTTTTAAATGGATTTTAGAGTTAATTAATAACACATCCCCATCTCCAGAGAAACGCAGAAAGAACACTGGATTAGGAGGTAGGAGAACTGAGTTTTACACCTAGATCACTACCTCCTAGCTATGTAAATTGTCCCTATCTCTGGACATAAATGTCATCATCTCTGCAAAGTGGTATGCAGAGTCAATGATTGCTCAGGCCTTTTTCTAACATCCAAGAATCCAGTAACCCAAGGAAGTTAATACTCCCCGTGTTGAAATGTTCCTAGCGCTGAAGTGAATCTTCCCAATTCAGAGTCTGTAGTTCTTCAGTCTCTTTATAAGGAGAATTGTTAGATGGGGCCAAACAATGAAGGGGACCCAGAACCCTTTATTTCAAAATGGAGCCTCCAATCTAGGTGAGACACAAGGTTAGAGAGGGCACAGGCAGAAAAGAATAAAAAAACACCTGGGAGCACATTATCAATATTTTAACTGCTTCCTTTCTGGGAAAAGAGACCTTTGACTGGTCCTTACCTTTGAGTTGTTTACGACCTTTAGCCAGATCATTCATCCATTTCAGGACTTCAGGATTAGAAGTCTTGTCACCATGTGAAGGCTACAGGGAGGGTAAATGTGGGTGGGAAGGTGGGAGGGAGAGAGGAAAAGAAAAAGATAAAAGGAAAAACAAAAATTGTAAACAGTCAAGACAACACAAAGGTAGTTCAGAGACATATGAACCTAAGAGAGAAATTCAGATATGACAACTCCAGTTGATAGAGTTCCTTCTGAAAAACACAGCAAACATTCCTGACCTCCTCCACATTTTCGTCCTTGACAGGGGCATTGTTTCTAAATATGCCTAGTCACTAAGCACTTTTCATATAGCCCCAACCATTCCAGTGTCCCCTGCAGTATAACCCTCAGTCACCCTGTGGGCCACCCACAACCCACACTTGGTTGCCAGGCCTTTCTTCATATCAGTGTGGATGATTTCATATCAGTACCAGACCTTTCTTCATATCAGTACCTAAGCACTAATATAAGCCAGTGCTTACTCCCTCACCTGTACTCACACACATGGTTTATGACCACCACTTGTCTGGGTTATAATGACAAACTAGAGGATTTAGTTCCTACCAGTCATTTCCACAAACCCAGAGAAAGAAGACCCCAGGATCTCTAAAACTTGACAACTGTCTGAGAAGACAGTACTTCAGGGAGATACCCATATTTGTAATCATCTCATTATAGACTCAGTATCCTACTGGGCTAGCATTAAAGTAAAACTTAATCATAAGTGTGTGATCTTGGGAAAATTACTTAGCCTCAGTTTCATCTACCAGATGAGAATTATAAAAGCATCTGAAACAGTGAAAGCAGTTACTGGCATATGCTATGCACTGTAGGTTAGGTGTGTTAACTAGAATTACAGATGTTATTACTAGAAGTGGTGATAGTAGTAATGTTACTACCAGGCTTTCACAGGAATTCTAGATATGTCTTCACCAACAAACATATATGTAGGAATATGTACATCTTACCAAGTAGTTAATAGAACCTGTATGTGACAATAAGAATATATGTTTTATTCTGGGAGGATAAGACTCTGTTAAAAAAAATCACTCACTTTGATTTCTGGATTTATTCTCCTAGCATAAAAATGGATTTTCTACAGAAAAGAGAAACAAGGAAAGAAGAATGGCCAAACATACTTAGCCTCCACCCCCATAGGTCAGTAAGATCTTTCTTAAATCAAGGCCACTCAATTAACTTCAATGCAGGCTCAGGAAGATTGATGATTACTCTGAATTGAGCATATACAAGGACTATTATATAGGAATACTCAAGATGCCCTGATCATAATTATAATATCACCAGAAATGTGTACATTGATAGTGACTAAGTCTAGGGGCTCTGCCATATGTTGTTTAAGGATCCACTAAGTCTGTGTTGAGAGAAAGGCATCAAGAGAGAAATGTGTCCCTCCTAGGTTCAAAGGAAAAAACAGTGCTTGTATGGCATGGTCATCAAATCCCATCGATGGGATTAGGAGTGTGGCTCAATTGGTTGGGTGTCTGACTCTTGATTTTGGCTCAGGTCATGATCTCATGTTCCTGAGACTGAGCCCAGGATTAGGTTCCACTCTCAGCACAGGATTCTCTTTCCCCCTTTCTCTCTCTGACCCTCCCTCTCTGGCTCACACATAGGCACTCTCTAATTAAAAAAAAAAAAGTACATGGGATTAAGTATGTTAATTGTGAAACACAGGTCATGATTCTGTAACTTCTAGAGTGATGTAAAAACCATAGTTTTAAAATCAAGATGGAAAAGAAGATTGAAGGAAAACAACAGTGTTGTTCCCCCCACCACCACCAACACTGAGCACTGGGGAGCTCAGATGGATAGTATGGATGGTTCCCTTAAGTGAAGCCCTGGCTTCAGTACCACGGACAGTGACACGAGGCCACACCTCCAAAATAGCTTAGCCTTGTCCTACCCACGATGTGCCAAAATGATGTACTGTGCCACTTCCCTGATATATAGTTTAGTGTGCTGTTTCGGGTAACAGTCTGATTATATGGACAGCCAATATTTTACATTTGGTTTTTCAAAATCCTCACAGAATTTTCCACTCTGATCTTTAAACACATCTTGTTCATCTGGAACACATCTTTCTCACTAGATATGCTTTATACAGTTATCATCTTCTTAAATAATGTTAAGAACAAGAACAAAAACCTAAAACCACCTAAGAAGTCAGCTTTCACTACTGCAAAAAGAACTTAGGAAAAATGTAAAGCTGATTTCTTTTTCTGACAAAATATTTTAAAGCCCGAAATAATTTTCTGAAATGAATTTTTTATTTCCCTACTCCCAAGGGAGATTTCAAAAGAGGTTAAATCAAGCTCACAAGGATGGCACCCTTCAAATCACATGGAAAGTTTTCATGTACAAACTGTGGATCTTCAAACCTTCTAACTTCTAAATATCTCAGTTTAATAAACCCCAAGAGAATAAAACCCAGAAATTACAGACTCAGAAAGATAAAGTAACAAGTCTAAAATCACAAAGTATCTAACTAGCTGTATTTTGTTCAATTAAAATGGGACCTCCAAGGCACATGACTGATGATATCCTGGACCAGATCTGTGGCCTGTCAAAGACAGTTCAAAAGACCTTTAGAAAGAAATCTGGATTAGGAATGAAAAGACCTGAGTTGTCTTGGCCAGGTCAATTCTTTGTTGTGTCATCCTGGGGAAGTCATTTCCCTTCTCTGGGCCTCAGTTCCTTCAAACATCAAATGAGAAATAAGACTGACCGATCCCTTCTAATTTCAATATTCTCTAATTTCACAAATAGTGGACATCTGGCTGAAACAGCCTTTTCTAACTCCACAAGGGTAATGATTGTTAAATGTAAAATTTTTTAAATTAACATCTAATGTATTATTTGTCTTGGGTAGGTACAGGTCTGTGCTTCATCTTACACAACTCATAGCACTCACCATAGCACATACCCTCCCCAGTGTCCATCAGGAATAAACACGGTTTTGGATAGGAATGTAAAATGGTCACATTCAACAGAGGGAAAGATGCATGTTGTATCAGGCCACTGGACTAGCACAAAGACCCAGCAGGAGCTCAAACTAAAACACTAGCTGTGGATGCTATTAATTCCACAATCAGCCTGCCAGGAAGAAAATCCTTACACTCAAAAACTAATTTAAGTCCATTAACATGTCAAGCCTCTAACCAGAGCCTGCTGCCCCAGCAGGAAGGGTGAGGGGAAGCCCCATTCCCTAAGACAAGGAAGGTTCTGGTATACCAGAGACTTTTATACACACTGAGGCAGTGGTGACCATGAGGTCTTCCTCCACTGCTCCCAAATTCACCCTTCTACATTTGTGAATGTTTAAGTGAGTTGTGTGGGCATGTGTCTGCACCAGCTCAAAAACTTCTCTAGACAGGGACGGGAGGTGACAGCAGAAATTCTTTTCCAAAATAGATAGCCTGTTGGGTGGCTGTTATAGCTGAGAGAAGTAATCCAGGGTTGTGGCTGCAGGTAGAAACATTCAGTGAAGAATTAATGTGTACAGTTTTTCTTCATTTTTGGACAAGGCAGAGGCTGTTTTGGAATACTCTGATCAAACGTCACTCAAATAGATTAAAAAGTTAATTATATCTAGGACCACATATTTCTCTGTGCCAAACGCTATAACAACCATTATATATGCACTCCTTCATTTAATACTCACAAACTTAAGAAATCACTACTAATATAAACTTCAACTATGCAGTTGGATAAACTGAGACTCAGAAAGCTAAAGTAACAAGTCCAAAGTCACAAAGTTCCTAACTAAGTTGTGCCAGATTCAAATCCAGATCAGCCTGATTTAAGGATGGCCAGGTAATAAGTATTAACAGGACCTGGGAATGAAACCCATAGTTGTTACTCTACTGTTTCCGATGTGAGGATATGACAGATCCAAACACATTCCAGCAGCAAATGGAGGAAATCAGCTTCCCTCAAGATACCTAGAAATTTCAAAAATGTGGACACTAACAAAGTTTACTTCTATTCCTCCACTGCAAAACCTACTCATCTTTCATCTACCAGTCTGAGCTGATAGAATACAACTACCTAAGGCATGTCACAAGTCTTTTCTGGGCCTCGGTTTCCTTATCTGTAAAATCAAGGTCTATACCTCTTATGTGTAGAGTGCCTTCCTGCTCTAATGAAGTAAAAAGACAGTAACAGCTGTCACTGTTTGACTTTAAGGAAGAAGAGAAGCTTCAACACCCTGACTAAGGTTGTCTCGAAAAGCGGTCTGATTTTTTCTTTCTATTGTATAAAGCTTAAAAAAAAAAAAAATCACTCCGTATACCCGTCTTTTAGTGAATTTGAAGCCACTGTGGGAAACAGGATAGGAAAAAGTGGGGAGTGGAATATCATCCACTCTCATCTCCCACTCACAGATGTGCCACTTATCTCTGTACCAAGTGCTTAGTGAGCCTTTAAATATTTCAAGATGTATGAGACATTATTCCCTATTCTCTTTTATTCTGATAACAAGCTCTCTGGGCCCTCTGCCAAAGACCCAATATCTTTGTGCAATTCTACATCCATATGATTTTGGTCTATGCCATGGTTACCGTTAAGGAAAATAAATAAAACTAGCATTGACCATAAGGACACTTACCTCTCTATTTGCTTCTCATGTAATAAAAGAAAAGGTTCATCATTACAACACTGCAACACCAGTGTGAAGACTGGTGTCTGACAGGAAAGGATGGAGTAGGGTTTATCGTTATGAATGAGCTGAACAGATGTCACTTGATAGGTAACCAGAGGTACTCTTATGTCAAAGAAGACTCTCTCCCTTATTCTGTTCTCAGTTAGAGACTCTGACCTTTGGGTCCTTAATAGGTCCTTACAAAATTGCAAACAGTAAAGGGTTAGAGAAAAAAATAAGATCATAATTCAAAAGCTTTCCAAATTTCAGTCCTAGAAACAGTGATAGTAGTGCTCCTCAGGGGGGGAAAAAAGAGTATCAATAATCGAATCAGTTTGGAAACAAGAGTTATAATCCATTACTAGGAGATATCTTTGCAGGGTCAAATTACAGCCTGTGAGGACAGGACAGATCCAGGAAGGGAACTCGATTTATGGTGGGTCCTGGGTTGCAAATGGAAACAGCTGTCCCCTGGCAGAGAGGGGTAATCAAAAAGGAAGTAAAGAAGAGCCCACATACTTCTGACACAATCCACTCTTATTTCAAACTGTAGGGCCCTTACCCGGTATTTCTTTTCTTGTTCAAATTTTTCTTCGAATTTCCGAATTTTTCGCTTGAGGCTCTGGATGTGCTTGGTGAGCTGGGTAATGGTCTGTGGCTCCTTGCCATCACCACAGCTGCTCCGTGAAGAACTCCGGGGCCTGTAACAATTGCAGAGAGGGACAGAATCATCAGAACCCATGGTCGTCCCATAAACATTGCTACTGGCCTCCAAACCAAGCTTCCAGGATTCTCAGAAAGGGCAGTCTGTTATTTGCTGGGTCTACAATGGTGGCATCTTCTTATTAACAGAGGCTACCAATCACAGAATTCCATTATGGGAAAATGCCATCAGAGACTTTAGCATATAAATGTCAGAATATTAGTCCAGGAAATGCATTTCCTAAAGCTTGGAGGAGGCCAATTTAGAACCAAAGGAGACATCCTGCTGTGTCATCTCTGACAGGTTGCATGAGATCCACCTAATAACATTTTAAGGAAGACATATTAACACAACAGAGACTTTGCAAATCTGATAAGAGGAATGGACCACGCCCTCCAGAAAATTAATTCACCCTCTCACATGGCACATCTTTTATAATAGAAGAATCCACTAACTCCCTCGAGTGTACCAATAGACAGCCTGTGTGCTCAGGTTTGGATAAATTAATTAATGACCACAGAAGTTACTAAGGGGAAACTAGGGATTCCCTGCACATATTTTCAGTCAAGGAACACTCATTTTAGCTGTGCGTCAAAATTATTTGTAGAATTAAAAAAGAAGTGCACAGTTTCACAATTTTTGGCGGGGGCGGGGGGAGGGGTGGTAGGTGGAGGGCAGCCATTGTAAGCCACCATTTTTTAGAATCTAAGAAGAAATTGAGGTATACAACTCCCAAGCATGGCCACAGGCCATCCCTTGAGGCCGCTATAGGGCATGGAAAGAATATTAAGCTCACCACAAGGGTATTCCTGGTATCCGCATATACATATTCTTACGTAGGACTCCGGTCATTTCACCAAAAACGTCCAAACATGCAAGCCCTGGGGTTTCCTGCTTCCCCTGACCATTTCCTCCTGAGATAGCAGGACCTAACACAGCATTCCCAACTAAAAAGTACAGACTGTTAACATTTACTGTTCAGGTCTCCCAGTTGCATTCCGTAAGCATGTTCGCACTATCTCAGACATATACTTCATTACGGGTCATGAATGTAGTATTTGAAAAACTGTATGAAATGAGGATAATAACAAAACACTGTTTTCTTACATCATAAACTGCTGAGTGCTGGGTGGAGAAGGGGCTGATTCAGGGTCTAAGTTGAATCTCTGGCTTTGGCTGAAGATAGAGCATCGTGGTGACAACAGTGGGTTGTCACCATCAGTGATGTGACAGAGCAGCCTACTAGTCCCAACGGACTGGAGGTCTTCTGGTGTACTGTCTGCTTCATTCTGCCCATCTTTGTGGACTGGTGCAGGGTCTGAGGAAACAAGATAAATCATCAAGACCTAGACATGACAGAGGCCTTGAGACTGTCATGTTCCTAAGTAAAGATCATAAACATTCATTATAATGTCTTGCCTCTTTGTCATTTCTTCCTTCTGGGGATATGAAAGGCTTTCAAACTACTGTCATGTTTGTTCTCAGAGAACTTGGGCAGAAAATATTAAAGCTGCCACCACCACCACCAAAAATGGAAACACAAATTATTTTGGTACGAATTATAAAATCAGCATAGCCCCAAACTACAAAAACCTTCTATTTCATATTATTTGCATATGTTGAAGGGTGTGTTAAGAATGTTACAGTAAAAACAGAAAACAATAAATGGAGCTGAAGCAGAAGAGGACAGACTATGAGGAAGAGAAGGGACAACAGGAATGCCAGTGAAGGCAGGAGTGTGAAGGACTTACGGAGGGAGAGGAGGCTATGGATAGACAATCATTCAGCAGTCATTAAAAATGATGGAGAACTCTGCTTATCAACATGGACAGATGTTCAGAATATACTAAATGAAAACCACAGATTTTGAAACAAAACAGATATGATTCCATTTTATGTAAAAAGCATACACTTCTGTGTACAAATAAATGCACCAAAACATTAAACAAGCTACTTAGCAACTATGAAGCATGGAAGAATTAGGAATGATTGTTTCTTTTTCAAAATTTTATAGGTCATTTTATTTTTGACAAAAATAAAAAACAAGAACAAAACGTGCTCCAAACCCTCTCCCCAGGTAGGATGCTAGGTTTGTGCCTGAATTCTATGATCATGCCCCCTGTAAATGAGCTCAGAGTGGCCAGGATGAGAATCTCTATCTACATCATGGAGCTCTAGACAGTTATTCAAGCAGCAGCCAAAAGAAACTCCTCAATTTTGCACAGTAAACACTCAGGACAACTCAAGGCTTTCTCTTATTCCTATCCCCAATAAAGAAGAAAACAAATGTTTTCTGGGTGAATAAGCAGAATCTGAAAACCCTGCAATCCACTTTTCCAAAATAAACATTTATCAAAATTTGGTGCTGGATGACTCTTAATCAGGTTTAGAATGGCTCATGTTCTCCAGAGCTTGAAATGCAATTTTCTTTGTTAACATCAAAGGTCTAATCCCTTGTGTGTTTTCAACTGGCTTCTTCGCTGTTGAGTCACAGACTGGGAGCCAAGATAATGCCTCCTATTGTGCCTCTGAAGCTCAAGACAGCAGTCTATCAGTGGCTGAGGCTGGTCAGAAACGCATGAGATGCGGACTGGGGAAGAGGTGGGGCCAGGCCTGAAAGCAAGGAGCGCTCCTGTGTCTGACAACTCACCCCAGGCAATACCCTTGCTAAGAATAATTTACCCAGAAAACATGGTTCAGCAGGAGCCCAAAGGAATAACAGCAGGAGTAAGAGTTACTAATCAATAAAACACAACATACGCCAACAATCCCTTTCAAAACCCACCAGGAGATATACAGGTTCCTTACCAAATCCTTTTCTTAAGCCACTAGGCCCCAAGAAGAAATGCATTTTATTCATATTACTTATTTCTGAGCAGAATCTTTTGGTAATAACAATGGGGAAGAAAAGAATCTTTAGCATGAGCCTGGGAACAGTGTGTTTTGTTGAAATGAGAAAGGTCTGAGGCCTTCAACCCTTTAGCTCAGCTGTGGCCCTAAGGTTAAAACTAACACGAGTCTCTTGGGGCTGTTCTATAAAGCCAAAGTGGAGGTACTTGGGCCCTTAGCTACCTGACTGAAGTGGAGGTAGGAAGAGGGTCCACAGGGTACAACATTCTCTTGTGATGCTGGTTATTGGCAGTGAGCCACAGCTCCCAGGCAGCCACGCAATCACAAGGGTATGCGAACAATACATTTTTTTTTCAATCCATTGAATTTTTTTTTTCAGCATAACAGTATTCCTTGTTTTTGTACCACACCCAGTGCTCCATGCAATCCGTGCCCTCTCTAATACCCACCACCTGGTTCCCCCAACTTCCCATCCCCCCACCTCTTCAAACCCTTCAGATTGTTTTTCAGAGTCCATAGTCTCTCATTGTTCACCTCCCCTTCCAATTTCCCCCAACTCCCTTCTCCTAACTCCCCATGTCCTCCATGCTATTTGTTATGCTCCACAAATAAGTGAAACCATATGATAATTGACTCTCTCTGCTTGACTTATTTCACTCAGCATAATCTCTTCCAGTCCCGTCCATGTTGCTACAAAAGTTGGGTATTCATCCTTTCTGATGGAGGCATAATACTCCATAGTGTATATGGACCACATCTTCCTTATCCATTCGTCCGTTGAAGGGCATCTTGGTTCTTTCCACAGTTTGGCAACTGTGGCCATTGCTGCTATAAACATTGGGGTACAGATGGCCCTTCTTTTCACTGGTAAATACCCAGTATTGCAATGGCAGGGTCATAGGGAAGCTCTATTTTTAATTTCTTAAGGAATCTCCACACTGTTCTCCAAAGAGGCTGCACTAACTTGCATTCCCACCAACAGTGTAAGAGGGTTGCCCTTTCTCCACATCCCCTCCAACACATGTTGTTTCCTGTCTTGCTAATTTCGGCCATTCTAACTGGTGATGATGAACATCTTTTCACGTGTCTGATAGCCATTTGTATGTCTTCATTGGAGAAGTGTCTGTTCATATCTTCTGCCCATTTTTTGATATGATTATCTGTTTTGTGTGTGTTGAATTTGAGGAGTTCTTTATAGATCCTGGATATCAATCTTTTGTCTGTACTGTCATTTGCAAATATCTTCTCCCATTCCGTGGGTTGCCTCTTTGTTTTCTTGACTGTTTCCTTTGCTGTGCAGAAGCTTTTGATGAAGATTTTGATGAAGTCCCAAAAGTTTATTTTGGCTTTTGTTTCCTTTGCCTTTGGAGACACATCTTGAAGGAAGTTGCTGTGGCTGATATCGAAGAGATTACTGTCTATGTTCTCCTCTAGGATTCTGATGGATTCCTGTCTCACGTTGAGGTCTTTTATCCATTTTGAGTTTATCTTTGTGTACGGTGTAAGAGAATGGTCGAGTTTCATTCTTCTACATATAGCTGCCCAGTTTTCCCAGCACCATTTACTGAAGAGACTGTCTTTTTTCCACTGTATATTTTTTCCTGTTTTGTCGAAGATTAACTGACCATAGAGTTGAGGGTCCATATCTGGGCTCTCTACTCTGTTCCACTGGTCTATGTGTCTGTTTTTATGCCAGTACCATGCTGTCTTGGTGATCACAGCTTTGTAATAAAGTTTGAAATCAGGTAACGTGATGCCCCCAGTTTTATTTTTGTTTTTCAACATTTCCTTAGCGATTCGGGGTCTCTTCTGGTTCCATACAAATTTTTGGATTATTTGCTCCAGCTCTTTGAAGAATACCGGTGGAATTTTGTTTGGAATGGCATTAAAAGTATAGATTGCTCTAGACAGTATAGACATTTTAGCAATGTTTATTCTTCTGATCCAAGAGTATGGAATGGTGACCAATATACATTTAAAACCATTCTCTGTACAGCCATTCTGTTTCCTACTTTCAGCACAGTATTCAATAAGTTAAGTGAGATATTGTCTTTGTGTTAGATAATTTTGCCCAACTATAGGCTCATATAAGTGTTCTGAGCACTTTGAGGTAGGCTAGGCTAAGTTAGGATGATTATTAGGCTAGGTAGATTTAAAGCAATTTGGATTTCAATATTTTCTACTTACAGTAGGTTATATGGATGTAACCCCATTGTAAGTCAAGAAAGATCTACATCTGTATATAGATAGAGCAGAAAAGTACCTATTTTATATAAACTAATATATTTACTATGTATTTTAGATAGATAAATTTCAACCCATAGTTTGTTTGTTTTTGTTTTTGTTTTTTTAATTTCAGCTTCTCCTTAGGTATTATGGACAAGAAATAATGAATTTGATGTGTGTTTTTTTATTTTTAGTGATACACACTAAAATAAATTCCTATTAAAACTAACAACGTTTGCCTATGCACCATATTGGTGAAACGCTGAGATAAGGCATAGATGCTGCTAAACACAGTAACCATGAGAACCATCATTTTAATAATTATTATCATCAGAATAAGGAATTAAATGTAATGCTCTCCTATTGAACACCAGCTATACATGCAGAGTTGCTATGGGGTTAATACAGGGAATAAGAACCAATATATCCCTCAACATATTGTCCCTCCTCCCAGTTATTTGTAAATAAGAATAATCATATGTAATCTTTCTGGAGTGATTCACTATGTCCTCAACTAGTAAGAGTTTTTGCATGTATTTAATCTTCATAACAACCACATGAGGCTGATAGTAATAAGATCTTCATTTTAAATTCACTGTGGAAGGATATACAAACTATGCTAGCACCAGGGAAGGTCTGACCAGTGCTCATGACAGAAGACTCCACATCTCTGACTATGTGAGCCAAAGAATGTTTCTGGCAGCCCACTCACTGAGCAGTAGGGAACAGAGAAATCATTATCATCAGTGTGTGAAGGCCAAGAACAACTTCTGATCTTGTTGCAACCCCAAGTAGAAAAAGATGCTGTATTACATCTGTTGAATAAATCAGTTTTAAAAATATATCTAATGTGATTTTTTTTAAGATTTTATTTATTTATTTGACAGACAGAGATCACAAGTAGGCAGAGGGGCAGACAGAGAGAGAGAAGGGGAAGCAGGCTCCCTGCTAAGCAGAGAGCCAGACGCGGGGCTCGATCCCAGGACCCTGGGATCATGACCTGAGCCGAAGGCAGAGGCTTTAACCCACTGAGCCACCCAGGCGCTCCTCTAATGTGAATTTTTAAAGTGATTCAAAATTCAAATAAATCTCTACCTGCAACCACTTAGACACACTGCTGAAATCTAATTGAATAATGAATTAGCCATAGTCCTATGGATTTGTAGATTTGCATTCTTGGGTATGCCCTTCATGGTGGGCTTTTATAGATAGCATTCAGGTACATTCCAAATGCCAAATGTCAGCTTTTGTTGGTTTTAAAAGCTAGATGAGCCAGAAGTATGCCCAACACTCTAACAAGGTACAAGCATCTGAATTTTCACCCAGCCTCACCCAAAGAGGGCCAGCAAAACAAAAACTAGAAACAACCCGAAAATATCTGATGGATACACAATGGGTCTACTTATAGGTATGTTGAATTTGAGCACCTGAGGTACAAAGGGGTTAGCTATGGAGTCACAAAAGAGAGGACATGGCTAGGCTTGAAGTCATTCTAGTAACTAAATTTGGGGAGACAGGTGAGCTTGCTTTCTTGGAGACGACCAAGAGGGGACAAGCGGTACCTCCAAGATTAGAAAGGGTGGGATAGGAATGAGGACAGATGAGGTGGGATTCTGGGTTAATATAACTGGCCAAGTTACTGAGTGGGATGTGGCTGGCACTCCAGTCAGTGCCAAATTCTGTGGACAGCTACCAGAAACATGTGGGATCTAGAAGGGAGGGAAATTTGTGAAAATTTGTGAAAGCAGGACTAGGTTTTATGGTAGGCACTCTGTGCAGGTCCAAGAGCCACATTGCCATCATGGATAAAAGCACAGGATATAGGAGCACCTGGGTGGCTCAGTCAGTTAAGCATCCAACTTTTGGTTTCAGCTCAGGTCATGATCTCAGGGTCATGAGATCGAGCCCCATGTGGAACTGTGCACTCAGTAGGAAGTCTGCTTGAAATTCTCTCTCCCTCTCCCTTTGCCCCTCCCCTTGCTTTCTCTCTCTCTCTCTCTCTCTCTCAAATAAATAAATAAATAAATCTTTTAAAAAAAAGAAAAGCACAGGATATAGGCTCAGAAACATCTAGCTTCAAGTCCCAGTTTTCTCATATGTGTGACCTCATATGTGTGACCAATAGATTGTTCAATCTATTGCATTCTCAGCTTTCTCATCTACAAAATGGGAATTCATTCATTCAACAAATGTTTATTAACCATCTACTGCATGCCAAAGCCTTGTTTTAGGGTAGTATGACAACTGTAGCTATCTCATAAGTTGTTTGGGGGATTAAAAGAACACAAGGAATCTCAAGAGCTTAGAACAGCGCCTGGGGAGGGGACATAATAATCCACCAATGTTAGTTGTTGTTGTTTTGTATTTAGAGTATTACCTTTTACCTAGTTAGGGAACTTAGGAGAGGAGCTGGCTGTTCTGGATACATGAAGAGGCACTTTGGTCATCATCCTCTGGAGGTGCCCAGTAGGCCCTGATTATATGCAAGTATGGAGCTCAGAAGTCAGAGTCCAGGTGAGTTTGATCTCACCATGCACCTCCCCAAATCAGCCTTCCATAGCAGGAGGCAGAGCTGTGAGCCTCATTTTCATTTTGAAAGAGTCAATGTATTGATTTCAATTAAAATGAAAGGCTAATAGATTAGGGCACTGGGTTAGCTGAGCAACAAAAAAATCCCAAAATTCTCCCTAAAACCCAGAAAACAACAGGGATCAAGAACCTTCACTCAACTCAAATCTAAACTTATTCCTTGCCTCTGTATTTTTTTATTACTTCTTCTAATTAAATTTCCATCCGTAAATGCAGATCTAAGTTTTAAGGTTTGTGAGTAGTTCTTATGTGTGTGTATGTGTGAATTTTTATTCACTGCATGATTACTATAAGAATAATCAAGTACATTTTTTTTAAGTAAGCTCTACACCCAATGTGGGGCTTGAATTCACAACTCCAAGATCAAGAATCACACACTCTACTGACTGAGCCAGCCAGGCACCCCTGTGAGGAATTCCAATTTAATCTCATCCCTCTTGTTGCCTAGAAAATTATAAGAGGACAATTTCAGAATATTGTTTTCTTGAGTTATTACAATTATACCTAATATACACAACACTTTTACCAAGTAAACATAACATTCAAGTCATAGAAATGCCTAAATACATAATCTTCATGGTATATTGTCACTGATTATCTTTTAAGTCCAATCATAACTTATAAACAGTTTCATAAAAAACTTTTAAAGGTTTTTTTTTTTAGTATTTTTATAGACTTAATGGCAAGAAGAAGGAACAAATAACCACTAGTTAAAAAAAAAAAAAAAAGTTGTATCAACAAAGGCCTAACCGAAGGAAAATCACATTGTCATTTGGCTAACATGCTGTTTATACCCTGCACTATTATATTATACTAACATGCTGGTATCATTTTGGGAAGAGCAAAGAGTTTGAACTTACAAATTTTCAGTATAAAAATAGTATTCAATAAATTTAAGTGCCTAGACAAAATTAAATGTCTTAAATACATTTTAATTTCATACCCCAACTAGCTTAGCAAAGTAAACTCCCAAGGTAAAAGAAAAGAGGCAGTAAAGACAACTAGAATGAATGGAGACAAAGGAACACAAAGTGGCAAGATATTGGGTGAGAAAGAGAAGCAGCCAGAAAGCTGTGGGGGAAGAAGTATAAAAACAAAGAGACACTGAGGTGGTAGAGATGGGCGAGAAGGAAGGAGAGGAAGGTGACAAAGACTGAGTTTGCACAGAGGAAACAGGGAGTGAACATCAACTTCTAGCCCATGAAAGACTGACATGTTCAGGCGTTAGTGATTTCTTGCCTCAATCAGAACTGTAGTGTATGAAGGCTGCGGTAACATGACTTACACCGAGGACAGATGCAAGATCTCCAGATCCTGTCATAATGAGAAAGGGAAGAAATCCATGCTTTGCATTGTTTTGGAATAGGACATCTGAAGTAAGAGTAATTCATATTTTTGGAGGCAGTTTTTATACAGTACCAAACCAAACGTCCAATCCGGGGAGGAAAGAAGAAACAATCTTCTAGACAGATCTACCAGTGATTAAATGAACCTTTGCACATTATTCATCCTTTTGCCTATATGCATACTACCAAAGAACAGTTGAGAAAATAACCAAGGGAAATAGCAAGGCCAATGAACAATTTTTCCCCCTCCCTGTGTCACAAAAGTGGAATCAAATGCTCAGGTTACAGAGCTCTGCTTGAGCTGTGGGACCAGGGAAAGAGCCACTGTCATTCATAACAGTGTCCAAGATTTGGAAGTACTTTCTTGATATACAGAGAAAGCTGGATGCTGTGCTCTGATTATTGTTCAGCCTAAACAGCTCTCCAGGTCTTCTAGTTAATTCCTGCACAATTGACCACATCAGTGGTACAGCTGAAAAAAATCTGCTCTTAAGATACCAAGCTATTTTTGAAAGCATTTTCATTTAAAAGCAGATGTACTTTGCAAAGCAAAAGGAAAATTGAATATACAAAGCAAATGGGAAGACAGAAGGAAGGAAATTCTAATCTTCAGTGGGGGGGGGCTGTTCTTTACTAGGCTTATCCAGTGTCAGTTAGGAAAAATTAGTCTAAGAAGTTAGTCCCAGAACTCCACAAAGACAGAGCCGCAGAAAATTATGATCCTCAGGGAACTGGAAGAGACAGTGTAGGTTCTTCATTCTGGGCTTGGGGGTGGTAGGGTGGGGGTTCCCAGAAAGTGTCAGACACCAAGTGTCTGGGCATGCCATTGGTCATTTCCAGACTGTACTTGTGTCATAAGCATGGAAGAAGGAATAACCAGAAAGGTTTAAAATGACCAAAATATATGGGAAACTGTGTGAAAAGGAAAAAAGATATATGAAAACTCTCTGTACCATTTACTCAATTTTCAATAAACCTAAAACTTCTTAAAAATAAAATCAACTAAATTTCAAAAAATGACTATCAACCTGCTAGTTAAAAGCCTGGACTCTTGAGTTAGAGCCCCAGACTTAGTCTGAGATCGCACTTGTTCACAATTGTTATGTCCTTGGCCAGGCAAGCCTCTTCTACCACAGAATCTTCTTTTGTAAAGTGTTGTAGCAAGGACAAATGGGATAACTTGTTACCACAGTCCTGCCTTAGAAACTGAATTTAAAAATCCTTTTAAAAATAATTACCTGGTAAAAAATTTTTTTTTAATTTAAAAAATTTAAAAAATTTAAAAATAATAATAATAAATTTAAAAATAAAATAAAATAAATAATAATTACCTGGCTTTTTAGGCTATAGGACTTTTTTTCTTTCCCTATAGTTATAGAAACAACCTCAGAGAATATACTGTCATCTATAAATTTTGAAATAATTAACAAAGTACTTTCCTTAGAAAACAAGGGATTAGTGGGAAGTTCCCTCTTTCAGATACTATGAAGATGGTTATAAGAGCATCAGAGAAAAATTATTAACAGTAAAGATCATTTCCAGGCAAGTAATGTCATAGGTTTAGCACAGGATAGATTTTATGGTAACAAATGTAGTTTCAACTTTAATAGAAGGTAATTACTCAACCATCAGCTCTATAGATTATTGCTGTTATAAATATCTTTTGCTGAAGGGAATTAGTGTAATGTCAATCATAGGCAAGACTCCAGAGGGGACCTAGGGAATGAATAGTACTAATGGCATTTCACACCTTGAAAGTAGTTATAATTATGACAGTAGATAAAGACAAATGTTAAGCATTATCAACTGGAAGAAAAGCCACATAAGCTCTGACTATGGCAAGAATGCCCAGCTTTTTAAAAAAATAATAGCTGACATTTATTGAGCATTTATTAAGAGTGGTGTGCTAAGTTCCTCATATGCATTATGCTACATTAGTCTCAAAATAATCCTAAGTAGAAACTAATCTTTTTTTCCCATTTTAAAGAAAAAGAAACTGATGTACAGATCAAATCATCTGTCCAAGATCACTTAACCTGCACATCAAGTTCTGCAAAGAACTGTTTCTGAACAAGACAGAAAAAATGGATGTGATTTATTTGGGCTTTCAAGAAGTTCATGGCATGGTTTTGATATCAGAAGTTATTTAAAAACAAAACCAAATGACGACTGGGCTAAATGTTTTGCAGTGGATTACAAAACCCACTTAACAACATGCAGCAAAGAACAGAGTTGAGTTAGTATCTTTATGATGGACATGCCAGTACTAATCCTTGCAAATGGATCCTGGATTAATCTTATTTTACATTTCAAAAATGACATGGAGGAGGAAATAGAATCTTGAGTCTGAGTTTGCAGATGATATTCCTATTTTCCAAAGAATAAATTGCTAAGCAACCACAGAAGCAACTCACAAGTCATGAGGAGGCTCAATGGCAACAGATGACCTTCGATGTGGACAGTAGGAAATGCAGCTGGAGAAAACTATCCATGTACTCTTTTTTTTTTTTTAAACATTTTATTTATTTATTTAACAGAGAGAACACAAGCAGGGAGAGTGGCAGTCAGAGGGAGAGGGAGAAGCACACTCCCCACTGAACAGGGAGCCCAATAAGGGGCCTGATCCCAGGACTCTGGGATCATGACCTAAGCTTAAGGTAGAAGCTTAACAGACTGAGCCACCCAGGTGCCCCTAAACAAAGGAGTTTAAAAGCAAGTGAATTCAGACCCCTCACATTCAAGAAATGATTATTACAGAAATTCCAAAAGTCCATGTGTTCCTCAGTGTTTTCTTAAATACTTTTTTTTGTTCCAATTCAAATTTTTATTAGAGATCCCAGTATAAATTATTTTTTAATTTTTTTAATCATTTTTTTATTTATTTTCAGCATAACAGTATTCATTGTTTTTGTACCACACCCAGTGCTCCACGCAATCCGTGCCCTCTCTAATACCCACCACCTGGTTCCCCCAACTTCCCATCCCCCCACCTCTTCAAACCCTTCAGATTGTTTTTCAGAGTCCATAGTCTCTCATTATTCACCTCCCCTTCCAATTTCCCCCAACTCCCTTCTCCTAACTCCCCATGTTCTCCATGCTATTTGTTATGCTCCACAAATAAGTGAAACCATATGATAATTGACTCTCTCTGCTTGACTTATTTCACTCAGCATAATCTCTTCCAGTCCCGTCCATGTTGCTACAAAAGTTGGGTATTCATCCTTTCTGATGGAGGCATAATACTCCATAGTGTGTATGGACCACATGTACTCTTAATAAGCACTAAACTATCAGTTTGGTATGGAATGGAAATTTTGGACCTCTAATGGAATAGTGCTATGATATAAAAGCCAAGAAAAGAATATGGATCCCTAGGAAGAGTTCAGAAAAATATCCGACATGCATAATATTTTGTAATTAATAAAACACTCTCATGCCCATGATTTTTATATTTTTAGGTATTCATTTTTTTATTGAGATCATCATAGTTTCATATGTAAGAAAAAATAGAGGGATCCCTTGGGCACTTTGCCAGTTTCTCCTAGTGGTATCATATTTATAAATAAAATTCCATTTGACTCCATCTGGAATCCGCTATGAAGGTCAGGTAAATGCATATCAAGAAACACACAGGGTTCTAGAGATGGTTTAGATCGCAGGAGCTGAAATGACTATGAAAGGAGGGGTTGTAACGGGTTAATCAACTACAAATCTAGGTCACTTCAGGGTGACAGCACATTACTTTCAAAACACAGTAGCAGAGAGTATATACATAGAGTATGGGCTTAATATCAAATTCTAGAATATCAGAACTATGGGACTTACTTAATATTTAGACTGGATAGCAAATAGCATAGTGTGAAGGACTAAACTTTGGAGTCTGACTGGGGAAACCCTTCCGCTCCTCCTGTTTCTTACCGACATCTATCATTCAGTAGCTGTGGGACCTTCAGCAAGTTATACTAAATCTCCAAGCTTATTTCTTCATCGTTCATCTGGCCATAATAATGGCACCTACCTCATAAGGTTGTGAAGATAAAAGAGGAAGATCCAGCTAACAATGTCTGACACAAATGAAAGTGTCATTATTAGCTAATTATGAAATTATGCATTTAAAATCTTTTAAAGGAAGGTTTCTAAACCTTGGCCCTATTGAAATCTTGGACCAGATCATTCTTTTTTGGGGAAGTAGAGGTGGGCACAGAGGGCTCCTGTTCATTGTAGGATGTTCAGCAGCAACCGTGGTCTCTATCTCATTAGACGTAGCACTTATCTTCCAGCTGTGATACCAAAAATGTCCCTCGATATTGCCAAATATCCCCATGCCTGGGGGAGCAGTGGGCAGGTGGATGCAAAAAAATCAACCCTAGCTGAAAGGAACTAATTTAGGACAAAAAGATGAAGTACTGCTTTCTATGGTGGTAGACATTTCTTAGTTAAAGCAACAGGTGTAACATACCAAAAATGTAAAAAAGTTTCAGTTAGGATTTAGAAATACCATACACACATACACATAGATCCATAAAGAACAAAGTTTCTAAATTATATTTGGAATTAGGTGCACTTAAAAGGTTGAAGTAATGGAGATCCCTTCTTACTAATTTTCAAACACTGTGTGGGGTAACTGCCAGATAGGATAAAACATCAAGTTGGGTGGATAACACACCTAGCAGACACGTGAGATGCCCCCATGTTCCAGAAGGCCAGTTATAAACTCCGCCTGCAGGAGGAGGTGGACGTTTCTTGCCCCCTAGAGAAACACTAGAGCACTGTGTTCCAGAAAGAGTTCCTGAATCTCTCTGTACCCCAGAATTACCAGAGCAGCTTTTCAAACATAGGAATTTCCAGGCCTTATCTCTACATTTTAATTTTTCATTTTAGGGTGGAGAGCCCAAGACATCTATCTCTAAGTTTAATAAGTCCTCCCAAGTAATCGGTAACATCTGGTCAAGTCGACAGTGTCTTAAAATATAAGAGAGAAGTTCAGGTTCTCTTTAACTCTGCCCCATCTTAATTTGGACATAAGAAAGCGACCTACACACCATGCAGAATTCCTTATGGGAATAATGATATCCTATAAATAGTTATATACATTAGCTCTCACTAATGATCATTAGGAACAAAGCTCTTACCCAAATAAAAAGTTTGAAAACCAAGATTTTACAACAAAAGAATTAATTAGAAACTGCTGTCGTTTATTATTTCTAGTAATAAGTCTTCAGTTATCTCTGGTGACAGCTTTTGCTACAAACTCCATACCATCAATCACCCATGTTCAGACAGAACAGGGGTTACTATGCTTAGTCATGTAGAACAAACAGTCCTTCTGCACACTCTGAAAATGACAAGCAGTTGAAAAGACAATGTTCATTCCATTTTCTATTCAACAACACCAGAATAGATCCTTACTAATGCCACAGAGGAAGGATTTGCTTCGGCTTTAAGAGGCTATTGATATAGGCAGAGGGATTTTGAGTCTCAGTGTGGAGGGGGTTTCCATCTCAAAATATGCAATTTGCAACCTACAGGTAGGGTTACCAGCTATCCCAGATTGCCTGGGACTGAGAATTTCCCAGCATGTGGGACTTTCAGTGCTAAAACTTAGACATTCCTGGGCAAACCATGACAACTGATAACCCCATGTATAGTCTAAAAGTCCTCTTGCAGCTGCTTCCCTCTCTATCACTTTTTTCTAAGGGTCTCTATATCCCCCAAATCTGCCCAAACCCTGGTCCATGTCCCCACCCCACACATTTCTAGCCTGAGGACTTGGGTGCTTGAGCACCTTTCTCTTCCTAAAGTAAATGGACTGAGCTGATTGGTCACAGAACCTGAGTTATAAGTCCAAGTCATCCAAGAAATTGAGGCGAAGCAGAATCAAAGAGAACCTGAGAGAACCTGACCTTCTCCCTCCTAATTCAAGACACTTAATAATGGTTCCCACTACTTGGGAGTGTTTATGAAATATAAAGATCACAGGACTTCCACCTCAGACGGTCCAGCGATGAGGACTAAGAATCCCATATGTGAAAAGCTTCTTGGTAATTATCACGTGCAGTAAGGCTCACCAACAATATTCAGAACCCAGTGCTCCTCCCGGGGTGCCATGAAATGTGTTTCTGCTGCAAGGGCAGTTTATAATTGCATTTCCAGAATGGAGATGCTTTTCAGATATTTTACTAGGAAGGACTGACCTTTGTAACCTATAAATCCAAGTTAAAACCCACATGTTGATCTCAAGAGACCATTTCAAATGCCTACACACTTTACTTGTCATGCCCTAATTGAGTCTAAAGTAAGCTTGAAATCTATTTAAATCAGATCAATTTATATTTATAAATGTTTGCCTTTAATAGTTAATTGGTAGCATATTATATCCAGATATTTCGGTAAAAATCACCTGTTGGGTTTTGTCTTTGTTATAACAATTACTGACATCAACAATTACTAATTGAATAGATATATACATGTAAGGTTCAGGGCTAGATGCTAGGCTTTGGGAAGAAGAAAATTTTAAGTTATATAATCCTTTATAGATTTATGGTCATTTATACTAATCTTATATGATCACACTCTCAACATGGATTTTTATACACATAAAAATTAGTTTCGAGGTGGTCAAAGATGGCTCTAGAAATCCTTTCACAGTCCCTGAGCCTTTAAGATGAGCAAACATTTCTTCTTTCTGAGTGACACATGGATTAAGAAATATATGATCCAAATTAATTAATTAATTAATTAAATGTAAAAATATATGTATACATATGACCTTCTTATAAACACTCATTTTGGAAGCCAATGAGAACCAACGATCCCATAAATTAATCTGTGAAAAACTATTCCAAATGTTTGCCACATTGGCAATATCCCTGCCAAATGCAGAGACTTTTTAGGTCCCTGAAAACATCTGGCAAGTGGTTTCGAGATTGTGTTATTAGAAAACGAGAGAAGATATGTGTCAAAGTACTACAAGGTCGAATATGGGGGCTGGAGCTACTTCACTCTTATGCAGTCATTTTGGACATGAGACTCCTTATTCATAAGCTCTACGAAGGTGAAAAACATCAAGATTTTATGGATTTTATCTTTGAAAACTTGCCAGACTTGCCAGAAATATTCTTAACTAGTGTGTGGAAACACACACACAGAATGAAAACCTTTCATCCTCATAGACTCTCTTGGAAGGGCTCTGGGACCCCTCAGATTCACCTACATTTTGGAAATTCAGCATCCTCTGTAAGGAGCCTTCTGTCCATTTCTGCCATTTGACACTTAACATGACATGTATGGATTGTTCCTTTGGTATGGGCAATTTCTACAAAAATTTGGCATGTATTTCCATTATACAAGGAGTGTTAATAAGCTTGTTCAAAATCCTGTCCATCCAGAATGAGAAAATGCAAAACTACTCTTGACCATTGGAGATTATGACACATACACACACAAAAAAGTCATGATTTAAAATAGAAAAAAAAAATATATATATATATCATACAAATATTTTATAACTCTTTTCCAGATACTTGTGTAGCTATACAAAACATCAGACAACTCAAAGGTGAATTTGCATCTGGCTTAAGACTTTGTTATGTGTTTATATGTGTTTGTTGGGGTTGGGGGAAGAAGAAGAAAAGTGTCTCTAATAATCTGACTTAAAACTCTAATTGGATTGACATTGGGTCCTGCCCCCTCTTATTGTCTTTCATCAAAACACAATGGATGGCTAGCAGAGCAAGGGGAGCTCATCAGAAAATAAGGACAGTCAACTAGCCACCTGCATCCATGGGAAAATAATTTACCACTTACCAGCAGGGTTACACTAGGCCTCAGTGTCCTTATCGTGAAGCATATTATTTCACAGATTAATTTAAGGATTTAATATAAAATATATAAAGGACTTAGTGCCTGGAGCACAAAAATCTTCAATAGTAATAAAGCTACTAAGAGTATTAGTAACTATTATTAATATACTTAATTATTAATTAACATACTTAATAAACACTGGGATGATGTTTTTACCTACTTAGACCATATGGATCTGTTTTAACCAGTAATATCTTAAATGAGCTATTAATAATGACACTGAAATGCATTACCTTTTTAAATCTCTTCTTTCAGTTCCTGGAGATAAAGGACATCTCATGAAGCAAGTTCACCTAATCCTATTTTTATCAGCCATCCAGAAACCAGTCTATAAACCTCTTACCCATCTGGATTATAAAAGATAAGCTGTGCTCTCATTTCTACTCATATAAATTAGTGTTTCTTTCCTAACTGTCTTTCTGGAAGCATTAATTTGCCTTCTGCTTACTAGCCAATCTACCATCTCTGGGGTTAAAACCAGAGAAACTATCAGACAAATGGAAATCAATTCTGAGACTTTTCAACATAGAAGTTAATGCAGAAAAAAAAAATTGAGACAGAAAAAGACAACATAGGATCACAAAGAGTTACACCACTCACCTCCTCTTTGCCTATGTTGAATCATCTTACAAGCAGGTAATAGAAGAAAGCAAGTAGTCATGTTAAAACTCTCCTCTCACCGAATACCTCAAAAATACTATCAGTATCAAGACAGTACAGATTATCTACATCCAGTGATAGAAAATAAGTACACCACTTGTTTGTCACAGAAAACCAAGTAGGAATTCATTAGGACCAGGAGTTGTGGTGAGTGTTTTTCACCGGACACCTATTTATGCTTAAGGCAGACGCTTGGCCCCCCAGCTGGAGAGCATACTCTATACCAGCACACGCCTTGATGCCTCCTGCTCCCTCTCAGCTCCCCCGATACAACTCGAGCACCTCTTCAGCTTTTCTGTTGCACCAGGCATGGTTTCCCCACAGGAGGCCAGGTTTAGGAAAGCAGCAAGAAGCTGAACTATCCTGACAGTACACGTGAAGACCTGTCCCCAGCCCAGCCTCTTACCTGCAGCATCTGCGCCTTCCGCAGGCGCACTCTGGGTCGACACTGGGGTTGGGTCCTTGAGTCCGTGCACCTGAGCAGCTTCTTCCTGGTTTGCCAAAAATGCAGAGCACAGATCAGTTTCCAGGGCTTGGAGCTTCAGCAAGGAATTCTGCCAGCAAAAGCAGAACATCGGGCTAGCTAAGTAACTGCCTAATACACAACAGTGAGTCCGTAGCTCCGCAGAACACCTTCCTCCAGCGCCTGGCAGGGGGAAGATCTCAGCTCCAGCTGCTTCAGGTAGAGCTGATTGTGCCAGAATCAGATATACATTACTTCACATGCAGCCTCAGTTTCTGCCTCATTTCAGTCCTAACGTATATGGCTTTATGTGTCACACACGGGACTGGTGATTTCGTCAGCAGGAGACGCTGCACCAGAAGGAGCCAATCTGAGATGGTATCTGCTTCCCCGAGTGCTTGGGGCTTTACGCTTTGCAAGTGTTTCATTCATTGTGCTGACATCAGGAGCAAGTGACATTAGGCCCCTCCCAGGCTACCATTCATAAAAGCCAGCATCCCTTAACTACGGAGACTGCAGCAGACCGCAGTGCATAAAGAGTTACTGCTGCAGAGGCCGCCTGGCATCTGGGAGGTGCTTCTGGGCTCCCTGATCTACATCTGTTTCTGGGAGGGTATATGCATGCACTCATGTGTGTCTTCTGAAGTTGCCTCCCTCACATGGGATGGCTATACATGCCTATATCGAAAGCAGGGTGGAGGAAGCAAGGGAGAGGGCCTTGGTCACTGAGGGAGAAGCAATTTCTTAGCTCCCAGAACAACCCTCTCCCCACCCTCTTCATTTCTCAGTTTAAATTTCTCCCATGGTTCTTAATAAGAACAGAGTCATGCAGACTGACGCACGTATCCTGCCATGATGCAGATGCCCAGCAAATTAATTCCCCTGACCAGGTGAAAGTGAGTCACGCCTGAGGCCTTGGCGGGGTGCCACTCCCCTGCAACAGGAAAGCTCTGCAGGCCCCAGCAGCTCCCCGCCCCAGAGCTCCTGGCAGGGGTGGCCACCTGGAGTGGAGACTTGATCCTGTGCCTATTATGACCCTCCAGTACACACATACTCGCTCACACCCTACCCTCCACATCCCCTATTCCCCACACATCTTCATACACTCACCCCCATCCCTATCCCGTGCATACCCTTATACCCTACCTTCACCCCCTGTTCTCCACACCCTCATGCCAACCCCATACCTTCACACTACTTGCACATACACTTAATCTCCAAATAACCCCATATACACTCTCATTCCTACTCTTCACACTCAGCTTTTTTTATCCCCTACTACACACATACACACAGAGACCCCCCACCATACACACACCATATATACGCCCTCAAACTCAGCTCCCGTTCTCACATCTATTCGGTACACACACACTCCTACCCCCACATATACCCTCATGCCTTACCTCACCTAAGTGCCTACCTCCGGCATCTCTCCACACTGGGCCCCTCCGCCCCACAATACCTATTCCTACACACATACCCTCATCCATGCTGTTGATGTAAATAAATACGAGCCCACAGCAGTGTTTTCAAAGTTGTTCCCTACTAAATGGGCTCCAGATACCTCCTCTGCCGTGCTCAGAGATGAAGGCACAAACCTCCTCTGTGCTCAGGGGCTGCTGACTGAGGGTCCACAGTTCAGATTAGGCATCTGCCTAAGATCGGGTCACCTTTTTATTGCTCCCTCCTCCTTTCTGGGATGTTCTCCCAGCATTTGAGTGTGAAAGTAAGAACCTGAGGTTTGTGACAGGAGCTACACAGAAGCAAGGGCACCAAGTTTCTGAAAAGAGTTCTAGGCATCTGGGAGACAAACAAACAAACAAACAAAATCCCAGACAAACTTCCTACTGGCAGACCTTGGAGAGTGACCTTTCAAAAAAGAGCAAAACTATTTTGAAAATTAAGAAATGATGACATGAGAATGTAAAATGGTACAGGTGCTATAGAAAACAGTATGGCATTTCCTCAAAAAAAAAATTAAAAATAGAACAACCACATGATCCAGTAATTCTGCTACTGCATAGATAACCCGAAAGAATTGAAAGCAGGGACTCAAACAGATATTTGTGTACCCTTATTCATAGCAATATTATTCACAATACCCAAGAGTTACATTACAGACTGAATTGTGTCTTCCTCAAATTCATACATTGAAGACCTAACCCCCAATGCAACTGTATTTGGAGATGGAGCTTTTAAAGGGAAAATGAGGTCTAAGGGTGGGGCCCTGATTCAATATGATTGGGCTCATATAAACACTGAGAGATAGACACCGGGGATGCATACACAGAGGAAGAGCCATGTGAAAAAGTGGCTTTTTTCCAACCAGGAGAAAGGCTTCGAGAGAAACCGACTCTACCATCACCTTGATCTTGAGCTTTCAGCCTCCAGAACTGAGGAAATAAATGTTTGTTGTTTCAGCCACCCAGTCTGTAGTATTTTTTTTTTAATGGCAGCTCTAACAGTGTATTAGCAGATTAATAGAAGGAAGAAGGAGGACGGACGGATGGACGGAAGGAAGCAAGGAAGGAAGGAAAGAAGTCCCTCCCTACATTTAGAGGAAGGGTGTGGAACCTGCTGCTTCTTGTAGACTCCATGTGTTCTTATATATTCTACAAAGCAGAAGAGGACATGTCAGCTCTGCTACCTTCTATGCACCTGACTTTGGGCAAGCATTTTTGCTATTCTAAACCTTAGTTTTTCCATGTATATATACAAGCATGTATAATACATATATAAAATAATAAATATATAAATATATGTATATAAATAAAAAATATATAAAAGCATGTTTTTATATATATACATGCTCTTATTTTAGGACTGAACACTGGGTTTATTACGAATTATCTCCACACCCCAGAGGCCACTGGGCAGAGCTCTGGTCATGTGTGAGGCCAAATGCTACACCAACCCTGAGGCCTTGACTCATCACTTTATCTTCCAGGGCCCCACTCTCTGCATCTGCCTATAAAGGGCCTGGGATTAGGTGACTTCTAAATCCCTTTCCAACTATAAGGGAAAGGAAAACAAACATGCATATACACTGAGGATGGTGCACAGAATATGGCACAATGTGGATGCTAAGATAGTGTTTCTGGAACTGAACCAAGTGTACATGCAACACAAATAAAGAGCAAATAATTTCAGTGCATAGAAGTATGTCAGCTCACATTCAGAAGCCTCTGAACTGCCACAGGGAGTGAGGTATAACGCTGAGACCCAGTTATGGCTAGAAGTAGTAATTGGGTTGTTGTCCATCTTACTTTCCCACCTCTCCCTCCCTCGTACTCAGACCGAAGCAAAAACAAGACAGGAGGTTTGTCGAAGATGATCGATCTGCATGGCTGGTTTATTCCTCTCTGAGATAAGAGATGGGAGTAAGGTTAAAGGAGTGGAGAAGAAAGCAAGTGGCAAATGAAACAGGAGAGAGAAGATGAAGGTCTCAAGGTATAAGACCACCTCCAAGCAGAAGGGAAAAAATAAGCTGCTATAACTGAAGACAAGAAAGCAGAATGGAAGTGTCTTCCTTTCGATGGTCATTCTATGACCAGTTGTCATCAACTATATAACTTCCTCACTTCAAACTGACCCATTACCTGAAGACGACCAGATGTTTCTCAACATAGGAGTGGAGAGTGGGGATTTGGACATGCTGTGTAGGATGGGTCTATAGACCCATTATAAAGGGATACCTCTCCTGCTGACCAGGAAACCCAGGACAAGGGTGGGGGTAGGGGCCTTACCTGTAAGCAATCTATGCCACCGTCATATGTCCTTCCAGTGAGCAACAGAAGACATTCAGCCTGTCGCATCAGGGCTGAGCCCCATAGACAAACCCTTGAGAAGGCCCATGGACAAGTCACACTGCACATTGTGCCCCTACACAGATGTAACACCCCACATGCAGCTACTAGGCTCTGCCCACTTTTAATGCACACAGAGCTGCACTAGGCTCTGGTGAGACTGGTTTCAGCCCCTTCTTGTGGGGCTTCCAGTGTAGTGGGGAGATAGCCAGAAAACAAGCAAATCAAATAATAGTGAAGTTTCTACTGTCATATGTTGATGGAAAAAGAAACCACAAGCCCGAGGAGAGAGTAAGCACTGGTTTAACTCTGGTCATGCCTGACACAGTGACCTTAAATGCAGGAACATGATTTTCTCCTACAGAAAACTAAGGGCTGTAAATCCCTGGTGTCTTGGTGCTACCTCAATGCAACCATTCTCTCACTAGGACCAGCACTCCCTATGAGGCTGCCCCAAGCCCACTCCTCAGAGCAGCCTGCTAGCACTAATGCAGATTTACAACCCCAGGTCTCCATAATGGATCTTTAGGATCTACAGGAAAAATAAACAAAGGCTGATGGATGCCCTAAAGAACAATGACTACCTCTCCTCTCCCTCTCCCATCTGGATATATACAAAACCAAAGAGAAGTCCACGAAACCTAGGTGTGGCTTTCTAAAAGCTATTTTTTTCCCTCTTTTACATAATGGAAAATATGCTACTTGTTTTAGAAAATACTCTACTCACTTTTCTCTGCTATGCAATTACTGGGTCCCTCTTTAGTTGGGTTGGAATGGAGAACACCCACACAGGCTGGATGGTTAAATGCTATTTTAAGGTACCTTCGCCTGCAATTCACCAGTTGCAGAATAGGGAAAGTTTATTTTTAATATTTGTGAAGAGGTTCAGTGGCCCTTTCACATCCTTTTATCTAAGAACTGTATATAAATTCTCTATGGTGATATGAAGATCAAATATGATATTTGCTCAAAGTTGGGGATACAACTGGGTCCCTGAATATCCCATTTTACTTACCATTCTTCTTCCCTGATTTTAATGTTTTCCATGTATATTTCCCTCCATGACCTACCTCCCAAGCCCTCCTCACACACACTCCCCTTTCTTTCCACCTGCTTCCTGACCCCACCTCTCCAGGCCTGCTTTAGCTATAGTCATTTCACAGTCAAATTTCTATCAAATTCTTGAGCCAGTTTTGATTACCTTAGCTAAGCTGCACCCCCAATTTCTCTGTTAACATTTTGTTTATTTCTAACACTCACCAGAATATGTAATTTAATTCATTTCCCCTTGTTTATTGGCTCTTTCTTGCTCCAAGAGGGCTGGAACCATGCCTCCTTTGTTCACTGCCATACCTATCACAGTGAGTAGTACAGGAGCCAACCTATAAAAGGACTGCCATTGCATATTAGTTTTTATTTCCTGGACTCTTTTTAGGCCCTTCTGAGTATCCAATTCCAAGCTGTCCTGTTGCTGTGGCCCAGAAACTTTAAAATGATTACAAATCACTAGGGGATTTGTTAAAGATGTGTATCACATAGGTATCACGGAAGAGATTCAAATTCTGTGGCCTGGGGCAGGGGGGTGGGGTGGTGGGGGATCATTTAGATACAGGAAGTCCAAGGTCCACACTTTGAGAGACATAGCCCTATTCCCTGGGGACTTGACCTACTCTAAAAGCTGCCTTGTTTGCCTGCTTAGCTCCACCTATCCCAGGAACAGTAGCTTTTCCCTGACTCCTCGCCCTCTGACACCCTCATTAGTCTCCTGCCCTGGACACACCTTGAGGACTGCTCCTCCTCTGTTTCACCACACATACACACTCACACCAGGACACATAAGTTATGAAGTGCTCAGAAGCAAGGCAGTGTTGCCTTCTGAACGGCTGTTACTGATCTCTGAATGTTCTTGCGGAAAGAAGCTGGACTTCTTCCACAGGTGATGGTTATAGAAAATACCAAATTGACCCCCCCCTAGAAAGAGTGGACTTTCAGCTAATTCCTTTGGGGCCTGTATTGCTTATAGTCCAGGAAGCTTTGCAGCCAAGTCCAACTGCGGGATTACACACCTCAGTTCAGCCTCCTCTGCTCCAGGGGATCAGCCATTACCTCCCACACTACCCAGTGGAGAAAGTCAATGTAAGAGAAAAACCTATTCACTTCTAGGGGCCCTGTGTTGACTACGGGATCCGGATCCTATTCTGATATTAGCAAGACTTCTTAAACAAGGACAGTGCCACCACAACACACAATAAACCAAACCAAATTTCCGTTTAGCCAGAGGATTTCAACCTAGGAAGGGAGAGTATTGTACTTAGTTTTATCTCATTTTGATGTCCTTGTTATGTTCACCTTGGTAAATAAATATAAAAATGAGGTGTTTGGGAGACAATAATACTGCTAATGAAACTCCTATTTTAATTCAGAACTCTGATATTGATTTTCTGAAACTATAATGTGTCTCATTTTCAATTCATAGAAAGGACTTCGATAGTTTCTCTTTGGAGCTATTAGTACTTAAACTATCCAAAAGGACAGGGTTTAAAGAGAATAAGCCCCCATAAATCATATTTTCTGAAACATCAATTATATCCTGAGGGCTAAAGTCCACAAATCTATTCTGTGTTGTGACCCATACATTAACTCTTAGTAACTACTTCTGTTTCAATTTATTTTAGCTCTGAAAAATATTCTGCTTAAAAACTAAATTCAGTAAGATGGGGTAGACTAAGATGGAGTTGTAGGAAGATCCTGAACTCACCTCCTTCCATGGACACACTAAATCTACAGTTACATATAGAACAATCCCCTCTGAAAAACAAACAAACCAACAAACAAACAAACAAACAAAAAATACCCTGAAAACTAGCTGAATGGCTATTTCACAATAATGGATAAAAGGACTATATTGAGAAGGACAGGAGAAGCAGACATACAATCTTGCAAAAAACCCCACCTCTAGCATGGTGATCCACAATCAGGAGGGATTCCACAAATAACAATTTCTCCCTTAGGAGCAAGTGTCAAGCCCGACATGAGGTGCCCCAACCCTTGGGACCCACAATAGAAATACAAGCCCCCAAAATGTCTGACCTTGAAAAACACATCCAGGAAACTCAAGGGACTGTACAGAAATGACTGGCTTACATGCAGAGTAACCCTGGGGACTAGCAAAAAGGTAGCAGGTTGTGGGGCACCTGGGTGACTCAGTTGATTGAGCATATGACTCTAGGTTTTGGCTCTGCATTGGGCTCCACACTCAGTGGGAAGTCTGGTTGAGATTCTCTCCCTCTGCCCCTCCCCCTGCTTGTACATACTCTCTCTCTCTCTCTCTCTCTCTAAAATGAATAATAAACCTTCAAAATCAAACAACAAACAAAAAAGAGCAGCAGTTTGAAAATGCCTATACTATATGTGAAGAAGATTCATTTACTAACCTTAAACCATCTACTAGACGGGCTGGAACCTATAAGAACTCTCTGGGGACAGTGGCACTAGCACATGTCATTTCTGCATTCTCTCTCTAACTTCATAGTGCAGGCAGGTGTGCCCCAGCCCCGCACTCTCCCACTGCCCTGCTATAGCTGGCAGGCACACCCTGGCCCTGCAGTCTTCCACTGTCATGCTATGGCCTGCCGGCACATTCCAGTCTTGTGTTCTCCCACTGCCTTACAAAGGCCAGGGACACACGGTTCACATGCTCCCGGTTCACTCCTTGATCACCTCACTTACTCTTCTGGCCAATAAGATCATTACATTATGTTCCTGCATTCCATAGAACTATAATAATTGGAGACAGTTCTTGACAGACTACTATCACCCCCAGGGTAATATAAACAGCAAACTGAAAGACACTCCTAGTCTTTCTGTTAAAAAGGCTTCTTTACTTGTTTTAGACCTTCAGCATGAGGGAAAGGCTTCAGGTTGGCCAAACATCTAGAAGCTAGGGGGTGTTCTCAAGGAACCTAAACAGGGACACCTTCTTTGTGCTCTCCTTTGGCCTCAAAACAGCATATGCCATTACCTCCCAAAAAGGAGCATATATACTTATCTGAAGCTCTGATTTTTGCACCTGTCACCCAGGAGACACCAGATGACCTGTCTGGAAGCCAACAGGATTTACAATTGCAGCCCCATAGGAGTATATATATTTATAAACTTTAAAAGTTGCTGCCTGAGAGTCTGGCTTCTAATCACCTGAAACTAGGTGCTGACTGAGGCTCTCTCTTTAGAACACTGACAAGTCTTGGCACACCCTCAGCAACTGGGACCTACCAAGAATAAATGAGACTGTTTAGACAAATGCAAAGATTCTAGAGACAACAAAGAACTAGAGTAGAATTGAAAGATAAGTTTCATCTCTTACACAAGGCCCTACTTGAAGACTGGGAGATATAGATGTTTTCCCTAATACAAAGGAAAAAACACAGTCAATCAAAATGGAAAAACAGAGGACCATGTTCCAAATAAAAGAACTAATTAAAACCCCAGGAAAAAACAACTTAATGGAATGGAGAGAAGTAATCTACCTGATAAAAAATTCAAAGCAATGGTCATAAAGATACTCACCAAACTTGGGAGAAGAATGGATGAGCCTGGTAAGAACTTCAACAAAGAGATAAAGAATATAAGAAAGTACCAAACAGAAGTCACAGACCTGAAGACCATAACAGTAACAAAAAAATACACTAGAGGGAAAAAAGAGCAGATTAAAGGATAAAGAAGAACTGATTAGTAACCTGACAGAGTAGTGGCAATCATTCAAACTGAAGAGCAGAAAGAGAAAAGAATTTAAAGAAATGATGATGGTTTAAGGGACATCTGGAATAGTATCAAGGATCCTAACATCCTCATTATGGGGGTCCCAGAATGAGAAGAGAGAGAAAGGGGAAGAAAAATTCTTTAAAGAAATAACAATTGAAAATTTCCCTAACCTGGGGAAAGTTACAGACATCCAGGTACAGGAAGCACAGAGAGTTCCAAAAAAGATGAACCCAAAGAGATCCACACCAAAACACATTAAAATTAAAATTTCAAAAATTAAAAATATGAGAATCTGAAAAGCAGCAAAAGAAAGCAATCCATTGCATATAAATGAACCCTTCCTCCATAAAGTTTTCAGCTGATTTTTCAGCAGAAACTTTAGGCCAGAAGAAAATGGCACAGCATGTTTAAAGTGCTGAAACAAAACAAAAACCTTACAACTGAGAATACTCTCTACAACAAGTTTACCATTCAGAATTGAAGAGGAAATAGAGTTTCCCAAGCAAGCAAGCAAAACTAAAGGAGTTAATTCACCACTGAACTAGCAGATAAGAAAAGAAAGGGAAAAAAAAGGAAAGAAAAGAAAAGAAAAAGGAAAAGAAAAAGAAAAGAAGAAAAGGTCATAACTAGAAATAAGAAAATATTTGGAAGAAAAAATCTGAATGGTAAAGGCAAGCATAGAGAAAAGATAATTTATCAAACTCTTACAAACCTAGTATGAGGGTAGTAAAAAAAAGTTTAAAAAAATTAAAAAAAAGTATGAGGGTAGTAAAAAAAAAGTAGTAAAATCAACTAAATCTACAATAATTATATATAAGGTATTCATTAAATAAAAATACATAAAATATGACATCAAAAACATAAAATGTGTTGGAGGAGTAAAAATGTGGCAGTTTCAGAATGCATTTGAACTTAAACAATCACCACCCAAAATAGACTACTATGTATGTAATGGTTATATATTAAATTCATGGTAAGCATAAACCAAAAACTTATAATAGATACATAAAAAGTAAACAGAAAGGAGTCTACACATAACACTAAAGTCATCAGATCACTAAAGTCATCAAATCACTAAAGTCATCAAATCACTAGGTGAATAAAGAGAAAAGAACAGAGAAGAACTACAAAAACAAGCAGAAAACAGTTAACAGAATGGAAATACATACATACATAATAATAACTAGTTTACATATAACTGGACTAAATATTCCAATCAGAAGATAGGGTAGCTGAATGGCAAATAAAGACCCATCTATATGCTGACTGCAAGCTATTCACTTTAGATCTAAGATACAGACTGAAAATGAAGGGATAGAAATATACCCCATGCAAATGGAAACAAACAAAAAGCTGGGGTAGCAATATTTATATTAGACAAAATAGACTTTAAAACAAAAGTTGTAACAAGAGACAAAGAAGAAAATTATATAATGATAAAGAGATCAATCAAAAAATAGGATAAAACATTGTACATATTTGTGCACCCAACATAGGAGGACCTAACTATATAAAACAAATATTAGAAACTGCAATGGGAGAAATTGACAGTAATACAATAATAGTAGGGAATTTTAACACCCCACTTACATCAACAGATAAATCATCCAGACAGAAAATCAATAAGGAAACACTGACACCGAACAACACGTTAGATAAGATGGACTTAACAAATATATACATAGCATTCTTCCTAAAATAAGAGAATATATTTTCTTCTCAGGTACACACAGAACATCCTCCAGGATAGATCACATTAGCCCCAAAACAAAACTCAATAAATTAAGAAGATTGAAATAATATTAAGCATCTTTCCTGGCCACAGCACTGTGAAAGTAGAGATCAGCTGCAAGAAGAAAACTGGAGAAAGGACAAACATGTAAAGACTAAACAATACATCAGAAAACAGCCAATGGGTAAATGAAGAAATTAAAGAGGAAATAAAGAAACACCTTGAGACATATGAAAATGAAAGGACATTGCTCCAAAATATGGCACCTATCAAAAGTAGTTATAAGAGGGAAGTTTATGGTGATACAGGCCCACCTCAAGAAACAACAACAGGGGCACCTGGGTGGCTCAGTGGATTAAGCTGCTCAGTGGATTAAGCGGCTCAGGTCATGATCTCAGTGTTCTGGGATCGAGCCCCACATCGGGCTCTTTGCTCAGCAGGGAGCCTGCTTCTCTCTCTCTCTCTCTCTGACTCTCTGCCTACTTGTGATCTCTCTCTCTGTCAAATAAATAAATAAAATCTTAAAAAAAAAAAAAGAATTTCCTTTATAAAAGAAACAACAACAAAAAAGTCTCAAATAAGCAATCCAAACTTACATCTAAACACCAGAAAAGAACAAAGTCCTAAATTAGTAGAAGGAAAGAAAAATAAAAGTCAGATCATAAATAAAATAGAGATTAAAAATCAATAAAGATTAATAAAATTAATAAAGATTATTATTTAGAGTATTTATTAAGATTATTAATAAGATTATTTGTTAATAAAGATTAATAAAATTAAGAGGTGGGGTGCAGAAGGAAGATGGTAAAGTAGGAAGATTCTGAGCCCACCTCATCCCACAAACACATTGAGATAAAAGCTAAATCTGTGAAACTAACTTTGAAAATGACCCAAAGACTGGCAGAACAAACCTTCCACAGTTAATCACAGAGAGAATGTCACATTGAAAGGGTAGAAGGGCAGAGACACAGTTTAAAACAACTTCACCCTCCCCACAGTGAAACTAATCACAAATAAGACATAGCAAGCATGGAGAATCAAGAGTTTCAGACCCAAACCAGGAACCTCTAGTACTGGGGACCCACACTGGGAAGACAAGACCCCATAACATCTGGCTTTGAAAACCAGTGGGCCCTAACTTTAGTAGCTTTAAAAATCAGCAGGCTTCACTCTGGGAAAGCCAAAGCATGGTGGAAAATTGAGTCCCCACCCTTTAAAAGCCAGCATAATGTATAACTTGAGCCCAAGACACAGCACAGAAGTACCAATTTCAAAATCACCTGGAGTATATATGAAGATTTATTGACTAATCTTAGAACATAAGATGGAGGGGCAAGGAACTTCAGGAAATTTTTCTGGGAATATAAGTACTGCTAGGTGCCATTTTTTTTACACTCCCCCAGCCTAGATGCTTGCAGGAGCCAGTTCCAACTCCCTCCATCTACCTTGCTAGTAATGCATGCCCTGCCCCAGCATTTCCCTGAGGACCCACCCAACACAATCTGCCTGCCTTGGCAGCCATCACTCCTAAGAAGCTTCTGCTTCACCAGACCTTGCAGGTGCCCTGACAGAGCAGCACCACTCCAAAGTTACTCCTGCCCTGGAGAGTGAGGGAGGTAACCTCACACACTAGTATGCCTAGAGTTACAGCAGACCAATCTCTTAATGAGAGCCTCTCAGCTGACCCAGCAGGGAATGAGTGCTCCCCATGTGCCCATAATTATGGCAAGAAGCTACCCGTAGAAAGCTAAGCTGAGTGCTGGCCCTGTCTGCTAATAAAACTGCAAAAGCCTCATACAGTCTTATCAACAGTGTGGGATACAAATTCTGCCCAAGGGACCCAGCATAAGTAAAGTGGGTCATTCTAGGCAACTGGGCCAAAGGCAGTCAGGGCTCAGCCACAACTGTAGAGCACATGCAGCCAATATAGGCTGGAAGGGCCTGGTGTCGGTTACCTGGGGGGATTACACTACAGGGCACAAGACCTCTTCTACATAAGGCCACTACTTTCAAGAAAGGGAGACATAGCTAACTGACCTAATACATAGAAACAAACACAGTTAGACAAAATGAAGAGACATAGGACTATGTCCTAAATTAAAGAAAAAGAAAAAATCACAGTAAAAGAGCTAAATGAAATAAGGTTAAGTAACATGCCTGATAAGTAATTCAAAGAAATGGTCATAAAGATACTCACTAAACATGAGAAAGAGTAGATGAACTTCCACAAAGAGAGAGAAAATGTAAAAAAGAACTAGTCAGAGCTGAGAATTCAATAACTAAAATAAAATATACACCAGAGGGAAGCAACAGCAAATTAGAGAATGCAGAAGAACAAATTAGTGATCTAGAATACAGGACATGGAAAACAACCAAGCTGGAAAAAAAAATAATAAATGAAAACTGGTTTAAGGAAGTCAGTGACATCATTAAGTATAATTACATTTGCATTATAGGAATCCCAAAAATAAAAGCAGACAAAAGGAGACAGAAATTTTATTTGAAGAAATAATACACAAAAATTTCCTCAACCTAGAAAGGGAAACAGATATCCAAGTCTAGAAGTACAGAGAGACTGTAACAAAATGAACCCAAAGAGGTCCCACCTCAACACATAATTAAAATGGCAAAAAAAGTAATTATAGGGAATTTTAAAAGCAGCAAGAGAACGGAAATAGTTACATACAAGGAAACCCCATAAGCCTATCAGCTGATTTTTCAGAATAAACTTTGAGAGCCAGAAGCAAGTGGCATGATATATTCAAAGTATGGAAAGGAAAATACCTAAAACTAAGAATGTTCTACCTACCAAGATTATCATTCCCAACTGAAGAAGACATAAAGAGTTTCCCAGATAAACAAAAGTCAAAGGATTGTATTACCACTAAATCATCCTTACAAGAAATGTTAAAGCGAATGCTTTAACTGGAAAGAAAAAGGTCATCACTAGAGGAAAATAGTATGAAAGGAAAAAAATTTACAAGTAAAGCAAGCATATACTAATGGTAGCAGATTAGTCACTTATAAATCCAGTATAGAGATTAAAACCCAAAGCAATAAAACAATAATATCTATAAAAAGTACAGGCATACAAAAAATAAAGTTATGTAAAATACTATATCATATACATAAAATATGAAGAGATGAGTAAAAATTTAGTGCTATTAGAATGTATGTGAACTTCTGTAACCATCAAATTAAGATATATGCTATACATGTTAAGATGTTGCATAAAAACCCAATGGTAACCACAAATCAAAAACCTATAGTATATCGCTGAGGAGGAATAAAGACAGCAGAGGAGTAGGGGGACCTTAAGTTTGTCTTGTACTTCAAACACAGCTAGATACTTATCAAAGCATTCAGAACACTCAAGAAATCAATCAAAGGTGGGAGAGAATAAAACCTGCAAGGTAGGAGGGGAGGAGAGTAGTCTTGAGGGAGATACAACTGTGAATATGGTGTCAGGGAGGGAGCCTATTTATGGAGGCTACCACAAAGTATTATAAGAAGTGGAGTGCAAAATCTGAACTTTGAGGAATCCACTACTCTGGGATTAAAGGTGCTCCAGTGTCTTGGTGGGGTGGAATCCCAGGAGTGACAATGTGGTCTGAGGATCCTCTGGGTCACAAGATCAGGTGGCACCAACTTTGCCAGGAATGGGAACAGGAAAGCCCCTGGGACCAGTGGATCTTGGTGCCAGTTTTCTGTTCTGTGTTACCATAAACTGTGAACCACTGCGCCATGTGGCAACAGCTTTCTTGGGACAAACCGGGAAACAGCTAAAGCACCGGAAGACCCTCTCCTGGAGAAAAAGCAGGGGTCTGTGCCCAGGAGTCTCTAAAATGTGGAATTTTGAAACTCAGTTGTGTGCTTGGGATAAAAAATCTTGGATGCATTCAGTGTGAACACAGGGTTTAGAGAGAAACAGAACACAACAGAGGTGAATAATTGCTTTTCTATAAGGGCTCACTGAAGAGTGTGTGTGTGGTAGGCACTTTCAGCTCCAAAGCTAGAGAGCGGGGTGTCATCATATTTATCCTACCTATAGGGGCTAGAAGTCTTCAGAGAACAAAACAGCGCCACTTAGTGGAGGCTGTTGTCACTTAACACCCAGAGGCCATTTCCACTGAAATAAGTCAGCATGAGAATCAGCACAGCCAGTTTTTCCCCCAGAAGACCAGCAAAACCAGGGGCTCACAAGTCTACTGAAAACAGAGTGCTGCAAAGCTTCAGCTCTAGGGGAAACAGGATAAGCTTCCTTTTTGCTTTTATTTATTTTTATCTTTTTCATTTATTTTATTTTTTCAATTCCTTTTAAAATTTTTATTATTAATCTTTCTCTTCATTTTTATTTATGTATATTTTAACATATTTTTTATTTTGTTTTGTTTCAACTATCTATCTATAACTAGCTAGATAGATATGCATATCTATCTATCTATCTATCTATCTATATATATATATTTGCATTTGGGGATATAGATTCTTTTAAGAAGCAAACAAAAACACACCCAAGATCAAGGTTTTTTTTTTGTTTTTGTTTTCTTTGCTTTTTGTTTTGTTTTGTTTTTGTTTTTGTTTTTGTTTTTGTATTTCTCTTTCTTCTTTTCTTTTTTCTTTTCTGGACAAAATGATGAAATGGAGAAACTCACCCCAAAAGAAAGACTAGAACTCATGGCTAGGGATTTAATCAATACAAATAAAAGATACCCAAACTAGAATTTAAAACAGCGATTATAAGGATACTAGCTGGGCTTGAAAAAGAATATAGAAGACACTAGAGAATGCCTTACTACAGAGATAAAAACTAAAATCTAGTCAGGCTGAAAAACAGAGCCTATAACAGAGAAGCAAACATAAATGAAGGCCATAAAAAGGAGGATAGACAAAGCAGAGGAGTGAATCAGTGATACAGAAGACCAAATTATAGAAAATAATGAATCTAAAAAGAAGAGAAAAAGAAAAGTAATGAATCATGAAGGTAGAGTTCGGGATCTCGTGATTTATTAAGATGTATTAACTTTCATATCATAAGAATCCCAAAAGAGGAAGAAAGAGAACAATGGGCAGAAGTTCTGTTCAAACAAATGGTAGCTGAAAACTTCCCTAATCTGGGGAAGGACACAGACCTCAATCCAAGAACCATAGAGAACACTCACTAAATTCAACAAAAACTGACTATTCCAAGGCATATCATAGTGAAATTCACAAAATACACAAACAAGGAAAGAATCCTAAAAGTAGCAAGTAAAAAAAATCCCTTAACCTACCAAAGGAGATAGATCAAGCTTGCAGCAGACCTGTCCACAAAAACGTGACAGGCCAGAAAAGAGTGGCAGGAAATATTCAAAGTGCTAAACGGAAAAAATATGCAGCCAAGAATTCTTTATCCACCAAGGCTGTCATTCAGAATACAAAGAGAAGATAGTTTCCCAGACAAAAACTAAAGGAGTTCATGACCACTAAACCAGCCATACAAGAAATTTTAAGGGGGACCCTTTGATGGGAGAAAAAAAGACCCAAAGGACCAAAGACTAGAAAGGACAGAGAATATTACCAGAAACACTAATTCTATAGGTAACACAATGGCACTAAATTGATATCTTTCAATAATCGCTGTGAATGTAAATGAACTAAATGCTCCAATCAATACATAGAGTATCAGACTAGATTTTTAAAAAATCCATCTATATATAAAAGACACTCATTTTAGACCTAAAGACACCTGTAGATAGAACCATTTATCATGATAATGGATGTCAAAAGAAAGCCAGAATGTCCATACTTAAACAAACTAGATTTTAAAACAAAGACTGTAAAGAGAGATGAAGAAGGGCATTACATCATAATTAAGAGGTCTCTCCATCAAGATCTAACAGTTGTATGAGGCACCTCAGTGGCTCAGTTGGTTAAGTGTCCAATGCCTGATTTCAGCTCAGGTCATGATCTCAGAATTGTGAGATCCAGCCCCACATCAGGTTCCACTCTGGGAATGGAGCCTGATTAATATTCTTTCTCTCCCTTTACGTCTACCCCTCTCTTCATCTCTCTGCTCACTGATAATAATGCAATAATAGTAGGGGACTTTAACACCTCACTTACAGCAATGGACAGATCATCTAAGCAGGAAATCAATAAAGAAACAATGACTCTGAATGACACACTGGACAAGATGGACTTGACAACTTATTCAGAACATTTCATCATAAAGTGGCAAAATACACATTCTTTTTGAGTGAAATGGAACATTCTCCAGAATAGATCACATACTGGGTCACAAATCAGCCTTCATAAAGACTGAGCTCATACCATGTATATTTTCAAACTACAATACTCTGAAACTTAAGTCAACCACAAGAAAAAAATCTGGACAAACCTCAAATACATGGAGGCTAAAGAACACTTTACTAAAGAGTGAATGGGTTAACCAGGAAATTAAGGAGGAAATTTTTAAAAAATACATGGAAGCAAATAAAAATAAAAACACAACAGTCCAGAACATCTGGAATGCAGTGAAGGCAGTTCTAAGAGGGAAGTATATTGCAATACAGGCCTACCTCAAGAAGCAAGAAAAGTTTCAAATACACAACCTAACCTTACACCTAATGGAGCTAGGAAATGAACAGCAAATAAAGCCTAAAGCCAGGAGGAAAAGGGAAATAATAAAGATTAGAGCAGAAATAAATTATATAGAAACAAATAAAACCAGTGGAATGGATTAAGAAAACCAAGAGCTCATTCTTTTAGGAAATTAATAACATTCATAAACACATAGCCAGACTTATCAAAAAGAAAAGAGAAAGGACCCAAACAGAAAAAAATCACAAATGAAAGAGAGAGATCACAATCAACACTGAAAAAATACAAACAATTATAAAAGAATACTATGAAAAATTACATGCCAACAAACTGGGCAACTTGGAAGAAATGGACAAATTCTTAGAAACTTACAGACTACCAAAACTAAAACAGGAAGAAATAGAAAACTTGAATAGACTCATAACCAGCAAAGAAATTCAATCAGTAATCAAAAATTTCTCCCAACAGACAGAAGTCCCAGGCCAGATGGCTTCCCAGGGGAATTCTATGAAACATTTATATAGAGTTAATGCCTATTCTTTTCAAACTGTTCCAAAATATGGAAATGGAAGGAAAACTTCCAAACCCATTCTACGAATCCAGCATTACTTTGATCACCAAACCTGACAGAGACCCCCACTAAAAAGGAGAATTCCAGGCCAATATCCCCAAAGAACATGGATGCAAAAATTCTCAGTAAGATATTAGCAAATCTAATTCAAAAGTATATTAAAAGGATTATTCACAACAATCTAGTGGGATTTATTCCTAGGCTGCAGGATCGGTTCAACATTCACAAATCAATCAACATGATTCACCACACTAATAAAAGAAAGGATAAGAACCAGGTGATCCTGTCAATAGATGCAGAAAAAGCATTTGGCAAAATGCAGTGTCCTTCCTTAATAAAAACTCTCAACAAAGTCAGCATAGATGGAGACTACCTCAGTATCATAAAGGCCATATATGAAAGACCCACAACTAATATCATCCTCAATGGGGAAAAACTGAGAGCCCTTCCCCTCTTGGATGTCCACTCTCACCATTACTATTAAACATAGTCCTGGAAGTCTTACTCTCAATAATCAGACAACAACAACAAAAAAAAAAATAAAAGGTATCTGACTTGGCAAGGAAAAAGTCAAACTTTCACTATTTGCAGATGACATGATACTTTATGTAAAAATCCTGAAATACTCTTCCAAAAACTTGCTAGAACCAATTCATGAATTCAGCAAAGCTGTAGGAGATAAAATCAATTTGCAGATATCTGTTGCATTCCTATACATCGATAATGAAGCCACAGAGAAAGAAATCAAGGAATTGATCCCATTTACAACTGCACTAAAAACCATAAGATACCAAGAAATAAACCTACCAAAGAGGTAAAAGATTGGTACTCTAAAAAGTATAGAACACATATGGAACAAAATAGAAGAGGACACAAAGAAATAGAAAAGCATTCCATACTCATGAATTAGAAGACTACACATTGTTAAAATGTCTATAATACCCAAAACAATCTACATATTTAATGCAATCCCTATCAAAATACCACCAATATTTTTCACAGGGCTAGCACAAACAATCCTAAAATCTTTATGGAACCACAAAAAACCCTGAATAGCCAAAGCAATTCTGAAAAAGAAAAATAAAACTGGAGGCATCACAATTCCAGACATTAAGCTATATTACAAAGTTGTAATCATCAAGACAATATGGTATTGGTACAAAAACAGACACATAGAGCAACAGAACAGGATTAAAAACAAAACAAAACAGAAATGGACCCATGACTATATGGTCAACTAATCTTTGACAAAGCAGGAAAGAATATCCAATGGCAAAAAGTCTCTTCAACAAATGGTGTTGGGAAAAGTGAACAGCAACATGTAGAAGAATGAAACTGGACTACTTCTTTACACCATACAAAAAAATAAATTCAAAATGGATGAAAGATCTAAATGTAAGACTGAAAACCATCAGAATCCTAGAGAAGAACACAGGCAGAAACTTCTTTGACCTTGGCCACAGTGAATTCTTATTAGACATGTCATCAGAAGCTAGGGAAACAAAAGCAAAAATAAAGTATTGGGATTTCATCAAAATAAAAAGCTTCTGCACAGCAAAGGAAAAAATCAATAATATGAAAAGGCAGCCTATGGAATGGGAAAAGATATTTGCAAATAACATATCTGATAAAGGGTTAGTATCCAAAACCAATAAAAAACTTTTCAAAGTCAATACCCAAAAAGAAATAATCCAGTTAAGAATAGGCAGAAGACATGAGTAGATACTTGTCCAAAGACACCCAGATGGCTTACAACACTTGAAGAGATACTCAGCATCATGATGATGATCAGGGAAATGCAAATCAAAACCATGTTGAGATACCACCTCACACCTGTTAGAATCACTAAAATTAACAACAGAAGAAACAACAGGTATTGGCAAGGGTGCAGAGAAAGGGGAAGCTTCTTGCACTGCTGATGGGAATGCAAACTTGTCCAGCCATTCTGGAGAATAGTTTGGAGGTTCTCTAAAAGTTAAAAATATAACTATCCTACCATCCAGCAATTATACTGCTAGGTATTTACCCAAAGGATACAAAAATACAGATCAAATGGGTAAATGCACCCCAATGTTTAAATCAGCATTATCTACAATAGCCAAACCATGGAGAGAGCACAAATCTACCAATTGATGAATGGATCAAGGTTAATGAATACCACATCATTCATATATATGAATGATATATATGTCATATATATATATGATATCATATATATATAAAATATATAAATATTACTCATTCATCAAAAAAGAAAGAAATCTCATGATATGCAAGGGCATGGATGGAACTAGAGTGTATTATGTTAAGTGAAATAAGTTAGTTATAGAAAGACAAATACCATATGATCTCACTTATATGCAGAATTAATGAAAGAAAACAGAAGAACATATGGGAAGAAGGAAAAGAAAAAAAGGAGAGAGGGAAACAAACCATAAGTGACTCTTAATAATAGAGAACAAACTGAGGGGTGATGGAATGAGTTTGGTGGATGGGCTAGATGGGTGATGGATATTAAAAAGGGCACTTGTGATGAACACTGGGTATTATATGTACGTGATGAATCTGAATTCTACTGCAGAACCAGTATTGCACTGTATGTTAACTAAAATTGAAATTTCAAACAAATGAACAAACAAAAACATATACAATAGATACACACACACACACACACACACACACATACAGAAATTTATCCAAGCATAACTCTAAAGAAAGCCATCAAACCACAAGGAAAAAAGAAGAACTAAAAAACAATTAGAAAATAATTAACAAAATGACAAAAAGTATAGACCTACCAATATTTACTTTAAATGTAAATGGACCTATTGTGCCAATCAAAAGACATAGGGTGGCTTCATAAATTAAAAAAAAAATCCATCTATATGTTATCTGTAAGAGATTCAACTAAAGACACATGAAGATGGAAAGTGAAGAGATGGAAAAACATACCAGGTAAATGGAAGGGGGAAAAAAAAAAAAAGCCAAAGTAGCAAAGCTTGTATCAGACAAAACAGACATTAAAACAGACTATAGCAAGAAACACTGCATAATGGTGGCTGCATAATGGACACTGTATAATGACAAAAGGATCAAACAAGAGGATAAAACAATTGTAAATATCTATGCAGCCAACCTAAATACATAAAGCAAATATTAACAGACATAAAGGAGGAAACTGACAGGAATACGGTGGTAATAGGGAACTTCAACATCCCACTTACATCAATGGGTAGATCATCCAGATAGAAAATCAATAAGTAAACAGTGGCTTTGAGCAACACATTAGACCAGATGGACCTACGAGATATATACAAAATGTTCCATCCTGAAACAGGAGAATACACACTGCTTTCAAGTGTATATGGTATATTTTCCAGGACAGATAACAGGTTAGGTCACACACAAAATAGTCACAGCAAATTTAAGAAAACTGAAATTAGGTCATTCATCTTTTCTTTTCAGAATAATGTAAAATTTGAAATCAGTTGCAAGAAAAAAATATGGAAAAACCACAATACATGGAGGCCAAACAACATGCTACTAAACAACCTAAGGGATCAGCAAGATATCAAAGAGGAAATCAAAATCTACATGTAGACAAATAAAAATGAAAGCAAAGTTCAAAATCTTTGGGATACAACACCAAGTGGTCAATTATTCTATAAAAAAAGGAGCAAGAATATACAATGGGGAAAAGATTGTCTTTTTAATAAATGGTGTTGGAAAAATTATGCAGCTACATGCAAAAGAATTAAACTAAATCACTTTCATATACCATACACAAAAATAAACTCAAAATGGATTAGAGACCTGCTTATGAGACCTGATATCATACAATACCTAAAGAAAATCTGAATAGACTGATTACTAGTAAAGAAATTAAATAATCAAAAAATTTCCAACAAACAATAATAATTTCTTGGATATCAACCTTAGCAACATTTTTATGGATATGTCTCCTCAGGATAGGGAAACAAACACAAAAATAAACTATTGGGACTACACCAAAATTAAAATATTTTGAACAGCAAAGAAAACCATCAACAAAACAAAAATACAAGCTAGTGAATGGGAGACAATGTTTGCAAATGATGCATCTATCAAGGGTTAATATCCAAAATACTTAAAGAACTTACACAACCCAACACCAAGAAAACAAATAATCTAATTTAAAAATAGGCAGTAGACCTAAATAGACATTTTTCCAAAGATATAAAGTCAAAAGACATGAAAAATGCTTGACATCACTAATCATCAAAGAAATGCATATCAAAACCACAATGAAATATCATTTCACACCAGTTAGAATGGCTAGTGTCAAAAAGACAAAAAGTAAGTGTTGACAAAGATCCAGAGAAAAGGGAACCCTTCTGCACTGCAACAAAAACAAAAATAAACAAGTGGGACTATATATATCAAACTAAAAAGCTTCTGCACAGCAGAGGAAACCAACAACAAAATAAAAAGGCAATCTACTGAATGGGAGAAAATATCTGAGAATCATATCTGATAAGGGATTAATATCCAAATATATAAAAAAAACTTATAAAACTCAGTTGCAAAAAAATCCAATTAAAAATTGAGCTGAGGATCTGAATAGACAATTTTTTCCAGAGAGGATACAGTGACAGCCAATGCACATATAAAGACATGCTGAACATCACTGATTATCAGGGAAATGCAAATCAAAACCACAGTGAGATAGCACCTCACCCCAATAGGATAGCTATTATCAAAAAGACAGAAATAACAATTATTAAGGATGTGGAGAAAAGAGAACCATCATGCACTGCTGGTGGGAGTGTTAATTCACTATAGAAACGATATATAGGGTCCTCAAAAAATTAAAAACAAAACTACCATATGATCCAACAATTCCACTTCTGGGTGTTCACGCAAAGAAAATGAAAACACTAATTCAAAAAGACATATGCATCCCCTGTACTCATTGCAGGATTATTTTGTGGCCAAGATATGGAGACAATCTAAGTGTCCATCAATAAATTAATGAATAAAGAAGATATGGTATGTATGTGTGTATATACCAAATAAATATACATATACAAAGCAATACTGCTCCTCCATAAAAAAGAATGAAATCTTGGGAATTCAGAGTACACTTATCTTGATGAGCGCTGAATAATAGAGGAAATTCTTGGATCACTATATCGTACAACTGAAATTAATATACAGCATATAATACTATATGCTAGCTACACTGGAATTAAGATAAAGAATGAATGAATGAATGAAATTAAGATAAATTTACAACATAGATGGACCTTGAAAATATTATGCTAAGTGAAATAAGTCAGATAAATACCATAGGATCTCACTTACATGTGAAATCTACAAATAAAACAAAGAAAACAAAATGAATGGATAGGAAGAACAGTGGTGGTTTTCACTCTATTTAGGGGTTTGGGGTGAGCAAAATGTGTGCATGGGGTCAGAAGATACAGACTTCCATTTGTGAAATGGATAGGTCATGGGGAGGTGAATATAGCATACTGACTATAGCCAATTGTACTGTGCATATTTGAGGGTTTCTGGAAGAGTGTCTTGAAAGTCCTCATCACAAGAAAAAAATTTTTTGTACCTTTTTTATGATGATATATGATGACTAGACTTGTGATGATCATTTCGCCATGTACACAAGCGTCAAATCACAAGTGTCAGTGATTACACTCTACATCTGAAACTGCTACTGTATGTTCATTACACCTCAAAAAAAAAAAAAAGAAAAGAAAGAAAACTAAACTCAGTAAAATGTAGCACAGCACAGACCACATAGGAGCTTTTAATCTCAAATTTACTATTGGCTAGTAATTCTGCGTCTTTGGGCAAACCATACAACCACGCTGGGCCTCAGGCCTTTTATTTTTTCTGGTGCTACTGCTGCTTCAATTTCTAAAATTCAATGAATATTAGAAATCAATAACTATCCCACTAAAAAATCATAAAATCATGTCAGATAAAATATATTACCTACCTATATTGTAAAGATGGCAAGTCACACTGGAAAGTATTAGCCATTTCCTCAAATACTAATAATTTTTAAAAATTAAAAAAATTAATTTTCTGCCTGCTTTAAAATCTGAGTTTTATAGCTCTAAGAAAGCCAATAATGTCTTAAAAAGGACAAAAATATACCAAACCCTACCAAGGCCAGACTATACGAAATTAAATTGATATGTGTTCCTATCTCCCTGAAAAGTGGAGATGACAAAGTTCTTCTACTACAGGAGGGGTGAGAGAAGTGGAATATATAGGAAATTAAATGTATATATTTATATTTGAAAGATGTTAGCCAAGTAAGAGCATGTGGGAAAACATAAAAAACAAACCCTCCTCATCCTTTCATCACAAAATGGAAATTTTAAGACCAATCTCTCAATGAAAGAGTTAAGACTAATCTCTAAATAAAAGACCACCTCTAAATAAAAACACACCAGCTTTATGGAAAAACTCATGACATTGTTCTTGTTTTTCTTTTTTGCTATGAAGCAATGAAAATAATTGCACAGGCTAACACCTGGGAGTCCCTGCAGTAGACGTAGCCTCTTCTAGTCTTCCATGAGAGAGCAGGAAACTAGTAGTGTGAGGAGAATTAAATGAAAGACTGAATAACATGGAAAAGAATCATGATAGCAGAGCAGAAGAAAGAGCAGGGGCCAATGGGACAAAGCTTCAGTGAAGTGTGGGAGATGGGGAAGGCCTGTAGGCAAAAGCAAACACAGGTGGATTAGTTACGGCAAGGGTTGCTACAACTTTTCTGCTCAGCTCAAACACTTCTCAAGGTTTTCTAGTTCTCAGATGAGGAAGAATATAGGCAGTTGCTGGCAAGACTTCTGCCTTTTCTGCCAGCACCACTCTAAGGATTCTCCCAGAAATAAGAATCCAGGCTGGATAGTTGCTTCTAAATGGCAGGGCTGAATAAACCAACCAAGAGACAGTTCCAAGTTTCTTTGCTGTGTAGTACGTTTAACTGGGAATAAGAACTAGGGTTCACACTATGACCATATTTGCTACGGTATGTTCTCATTGACTCCGACAAGAAGTTGGCTAAAATTAAATGAATAATAGGACACTTCTAGCTGAGGAAGAAGCTTCAGTAAAGAAGGAAGATCACTTAATCTTAAGTCAGAAAACCATACCAAAAAAAAAAAAAAATAAATGGCATGCTTTAGTAGTCCAGCACACAAGAAAATTATTTTGCATATCATACTTTCAGAGGCCAATATTATTCAGTCCAGCATCCATTTGCCCATCTTCTGATACAGCACGCTCAGATCTAAAGTGAGAAATATAGTCTACATCTAGCCAATCAGTTAATTCTAAACTCCAAGGTCATAGTGACTGGTTCAACACGGAAATCTATGCCCCAAGCTACATAAATGAAACTGAAGTATGGGACTTTTTACAGCTAGAAAGAAGAGATTCTTTCACTGTGTGGTAGGCAGAATGGCCCGAGATTCCTGTACCCTGTTTATTCAAACACTAATCTAGATGTTGCTGTGAGGGATTTTATGGATTTAATTAAACCTTAACTCAGCTGATCAAAGAAAGATACAGACATTTCTTGGATATGTCTGACCCCATTAGATAAGACCTTTGAAAGCAGGGTTTCTACCAGCTGGTGGCAAAAGACAACATCAGAGAGATTTAAAGCACAGAAGGATTTGGTGTACTACTGGTGGCTCAGAGATGAATGCAGCCATGTGAGAAGGAATGCAGGTAGCCTCTAAAAGCTGAGAGCTGCCCCCCAGATGAAGACAAGCAAGGTAACAGGGACCACAGTCATACACTTCAAGGAATTAAATTCAGGTAACAACCTGAATGAGCTTGGACGTGGAAACTTCTCCAGAATCTCCAGATAAGACCCTATTGCAGCTGATGCCTCATTTCAGTTTTGGGAGACCTTAAGCAGAGAATCCAAGTGAATCTATCCAGACATATGACCTACACAACTATGAGCTAATAAACAGGCATCCAAAACCACTAAGCTTTTATTATAGAGTAATAGAAAACTAATATATACTGGAATTGCTAGCTCTAAGAATAATGTTCCCAGAGAAAGATCAACCTAAAAATAAATACAACATAGGAAAGCAGAGCTAAGAGATGAAAAGAGATGGCATCTACATGACAACTTTTTAATCCTTGGATCTAGCCATGTACAGAGCCTACCTTATCCTAAAAGTTCCAACTGTGTAAGTCAGTAAAATCCTGTTATTATTAAAGCCAGGTTGAAGTTTCAGTCACCAGATAATTGAAAAGAAAAAAAAAATTCTTCAATTAATTCTGAGCTACAGGTAAACCCTATGGACTGGGGTTGTATTTTAACAGAAAAATAGAACTGACTATTCCTTCAGAAATAATACCATTTACCTAACTGAGACATATCAAAGGCCTAAAGAAGCTTCTTATTATATTATTTTCTCAAAATTAAGACAATTTTGAGGGAGAAAGATTTCAAATGAAATAGTAAGTAGCACCTTGAGTTCTGATATGACTTGAGGCCAAAGTATTCATAGGCTAAACTTTGAATAGTAATAAAAAGACAACCAAATCTTTCACATGGAAACAAACATATAGACACATGCATATAGGGTCCAAAGGGCCACCACAAATGTGAAAATTGGTCTACTTTTAATAAAATGTAAGATTGAAGGGTCCTTCATTGACTTTAATGCTGAGGCTAATGTTGAGCTTTTTTGACTACAATGACTCAACAAATCAGGGGTAACAGTAGTTATGTAAAAGAAATGTGAATTTTTCACACTGATTTTAGGTAGGTAAATGATCTCTTTCATGGCCAGCAAAGTAAGACAGATGTCCTCTTCATGAAATAAGAACTTCTTATTGATATTAGGTCATTAGTGCCTATTTGCCACATGTGAATAATTTATTACACTTGTTTCTTATAACATAGACCCTTCTTGAAAATTCCAATGGCACACCTTAAGATATAATTTCTTTAAGGTAGAACCTCGGTCAGAATGTAGCACAGCAAAAGACTGAATCTAATTACACTTTGGGCATCTTTTCTTCCTCTAGTTTTGCACCAATCACTGAGAATGATGATACCACAAACACGTCTGGAAATGTCCCATCTATTTTTTATAAGGTCAAAACTAAACTTCAAAGCAAGCGTAGTATAGAATACATCTCTAGGATGCCATATAGGGTCAATTAACACCTAAAATGTTCCAACTCTATTCTGTAAACTCAAAGAGGACTCCTAATGGAATCTTCAGACTAGAACAGCACCTCAGAATATTTACTCCATTAAATGATTCTATTATCCTCTTTTTCTAAGCACTCATAAAAGGAGTCCAAAATGGCATCAAAGGACTTTTGAGTGTTGTCCTCTTTCAGCTACATTAGATTTTATTGGTAAACAAATGACCAATTGGTAAAATGACATAGACAATGTGACTACTCTTCTATTAGAAAAGCTAAAATAATGTGACTAGAATTTTCTCCACTTTTAGAAACTGTTTCCTTTTCCTACTCTCCACTTCACAGTTAGAAAGAGGCCAATAATGTAGGAAGGTTAAATTAGCATTACCCCTTTGACATTCACTGCTAAGTTATCAATTTCTTCTCCCCCATAAAAGGCATTCCATGACCTGGTTGTACATGACTCAGTGATTTTCATCTGGGTTGGTTTCTTCCTCTCCATCAGAGGTCTCTTCCATATTGAGTTATCTCAGTGTCAGGCTAATAACCAAGTTAATATTTGGTCCCATAATTCCTCAGCCCTGTCAACTATAAAGCCAACTTAAATATGGCTGGCCATCTCAGCAGGTTGCCTTAAACTCCTAGGATCTCAAACCTTCTAAGAACAATCTCCATCTCATCCATCTCTTCCACTTTGCCCTATAAGTAATCTTATTCTAGACTCTTAATTATATTAAGGTTCTAGATTCTCATGTGCTTCAACAATCAGTCATTTCACTTGGACTCCTTACTTAGTGGGAATCAATGTTTCCAAAGTTTGATTCTGGAGACATGGAACAAGCCAGAAGTATCTCCCTCAATTATCCCTTAAGACTAAGGCACCTTGAAATTCTCACATCAAAGTTGTAGGGTTTACTGTAGGCAAAAGTCTAATGTGGCATGCATTTATTTTCCCATTCCAGTGTTGAGTATCTGCTTCTTTGTGCTTGGCATGTCTCTTTTGGATAAACATTAACCCATGGCAAGATTTTTTTTTTTTCAGATTTATAAACTGGTTCCTTAGGCCTAGAGAGGTTAACTGTATATTGGTCGATGACAGTATAAGATAGTTTTATAGCCAATGAGCCTCAGAGGGAAAGGAAATAAGGAATCCATATGATAGCAATTAAAGACAAATTTCCCTTTCAGGGCCATTAGCTTGTAGCTAACCTTACCTCTAGGACCTTGGAATTGCAAGCAAAAAGTAAAATGGAAACAAATTCTTATTCTCTCAGCAAAAACTTGTTTTATCCACAAGTTAAATGCAGAACACCTACAAAGTATTTATCAGATAAGAAAATAAAACATTTTTTTCCTAAGCACAGAAGTCATGGGCATTGTTTTAAGTGACCATTTCCTTGTGCAAGATGATAACAGAAGAGCTAGGTTGGGCAAATATAAGGGCAGAAAGAAAGTCAAGTTGTCCCAGAGCTTCTGTCTGTTCCTTAGGATGACTGTACTATTTCAGTTCAGTTGACCTCAATTCTATACCTTTAATCACATAGCTTCTCTTTGTCTTGTATAGGATTGATAATTACATTAAGAAATTATGTCACTTTTATAGCACTATTTTAGCACTATTTCCTCCCCAGAGGACTTCCAGGAAAGACGGTAAAGTAGGAGGACCCTAAGTTCACCTTACCCCACAGATACAACTAGATAGCACTCACATGATCAGTGTAAATAACCCAGAAAACAACCCAAAGACTGACCAACAAACTCCATAACTCAGTGTACAGAAAATACCACATGGAAGAGGGGAGAAAGGGCAGAGACACAGTGGGGAGCTAAAGGGACTGTGGCTGCCCACAGGAGGGAGTCACAGGTGTACAGAGGAAAGAGAAATAGATAGACCCTCACATTGCGGATCCTGCATGGGGAAGACAAATAACATAGCATTTGACTTTGAAAACCAGAAGGGCCAAATTTTATGCATTCTTACAACCAGCAGGACTAAAAACCTGGAAATTTAAAAATCAGTAGGCTTAGCTCTGGGAGAGCCAGGAGGGCAAGAGTAAACTGAGTCCTTCCTTTAAAGAGATAACTCTACAAACAGCTCATGGAGATACAACATAGAAGCAGCAGTATGAAGAATTCCTGGGGCATATAGGAGGAAGAATTATTTACTAATTACAGAGTGTGTTTTAGAGTGACAGATTTCACTAAAGGACTCCTCCAGGAATGAAGGAGCTCCCTCTCCTACCCCCAGCATAAACCACGGCCATCTTTGGGAACCAGCACAGCCCTAGCATTCATGATCTAACTTGCTTACACTATACCCTGCCCCCTCCAGACTGGCCTGCTTCATTTCTGGGGCTGTGAGTCCTTTTTCCCAGAAGACCAGTGCAAAACTTGCTGACATCATGTCTCCAGACAGCATGCTTTGCAAGGCCTCCACCTTGTTGTAGCAGCAGGTCTACAGGTCTCCTACAAAGATACGTATACTTTGTTAAAACTGTGTGCCCTGCCCATGTGCATTTGTCGATCTGACCCTGGCTGGCCCTGGTCTTGGTAGCAGTGGCATGTCCCTTGCAGAAGAAGAAGACCAGCATGCAAAATTTATGGGCATTGTACCTATCCTACTCCTATAGACTTTGCAGAATGGCCCCAGATGGTCCAGTGTCAACAGTAGCTGCATCTCCGCTGGAAAAGGCAAATACCACCTCATTAAAGATGCATACCCCACCCACTCCTTCAAGAGCAGCAGACAGCTGACCTTCCTAACACAGAGAAACATACAAAATGAGGAAACAGAGGAATATGTCCCAGATGAAAAAAAACAGGACAAAACTATAGCAAGAGACCTAAGCTAAATGGAGGCTAAGTAACATGCCTGATAGAGAATTTAAAGTAATGATCATAAAGATACTCACCAGACTTAAGAAGAGTGGAGGACCTCAGTGAGATCCTTAACAAAGAGATAGGAAAGAAAACATTAAAAAAAAATCAGAGATGAAAAGCACAATAAATGAAATTAAAAATGCACCAGATGGAATGTATAATGGCTAGAGGAAACAGAAGAATGAATTAGCGACCTGGAGGGCAGAGTAATAGAAAGTAATCAAGCCAACCAGGTGAGAGAAAAAGAATTATGCAAAATGAAAATAGACTTAGGGAAATAAGTGACTCTATCAGGCATAATAACATTCACATTATAGGGATCTCAGAAGAAAAAGAGAGATAAAAGGGAGCAGAAAATTTATTTGAAGAAATAATAGCCGAAAACTTCCCTAATCTGGGCAAAGAAACAGATATCCAGATTCAGGAGGCACAGAGAGCCCCCAACAAAGTTAACCCAAGGAGGTTCAAACCAAGACACATAGTAATTTAAATCATAAAAAGTAGAGATAGAGAATTTTAAAAGTGACAAGAGAAAAGAAGATAGTTATATACAAGGGAAACCCCATAAGGCTATCAGTGGACTTTAGCAGAAACTCCACATGCCAGGAGAGAGTGGCATGATCTATTCAAAGTACTGAATGGGAAAAATCTGCAGTCAAGAATATTCTATCCAGCAAGGTTATCATGCAGAATAGGATACAAACAAAATCTAAACCAGCTTTATGACCACTAAACCAGCCCTACAAGAAATATGAAAGGGGACTCTCTGAGTCAAAAGGGAAAACCGTAAGTAAGAGTAAAAAAGAAGGAAGTACAAAAGCAGTAAAAATAAGTATATCTGTAAAAATCTGACAAGGAACTTACAAACTAAAAGCATGTAAAATATGACACCATATACCTAAAACGTGGAGGGAAAGAAATAAAGAACGGGTTCAAACTTAAGTGACTGTCAACTTAATATAGACTGCTATATGCAGAAGATGTTATATGCAAATCTAATGGTAACCACAAATCAAATGCAGTAACAGATATGCAAAAACTAAAGAGAAAAGAATACAAGCATATCACTAAAGAAAGCCAACTTATGGTAAGAGGAGAGTTCAAGAGAAGAAAGTAACAGAGAAGATCTAGTATTTGTTCCCCAAACCAGGCCTTCAGATGACTGGCCTTGAGGCCTAATCCCTCCCCTCAGTAACTCTGGGATGGTTTGCCTTGTTCATCCTTGATGGGAAACTGTGACTAAATTCTATAAGCACTGGGAAAATGAAAAAAAAAAAAAATAGGGGGAAGGGGGGAAAGGTAGAATCAATGAGTGTTAAAACTGAAACGGCTCTTAGGGGTGCCTGGGTGGCTCAGTGGGTTAAGCCTTTGCCTTTGGCTCAGGTCATGATCTCAGGGGCCTGGGACTGAGCCCAGCATCGGGCTCTCTGCTCAGCAGGGAGCCTGCTTCCCCCCTCTCTCTCTGCCTGCCTCTCTGCCTACTTGTGATCTCTCTCTCTGTCAAATAAATTAAAACAAAACAAAACAAAACAAAACTGAAAGGCTCCTAGAATTAACCCAATTCAAACCTCCTGCCTCAATTTTACAATGGAAAAACTAAAAGAAATTCCTATACTGCTTTATGATATGCAGTCTCTAACAGAAAAAGTGGTTTGAAGACCCAATGTGCTGTGCTTTCTCAGGGAAGAGAAGACCCATTAGTTTTCTTCATACATCTGTTATTTTTCTTAATTGGAAATGGAGCCAAGAAGGGGATTTACTAGGATATGATGAAGGAAAACAATGTTTGTTCTCATTTACCCTCAGCTTTTTGATCTATTGAGTGCTTATCAATTATATGGATGTAGAAGAATAAATAAAACCAAGGATAAAGATGGATGAGACATTGTTTGGGGCACCTGGGTGGCTCAGTTGGTTAACTGGCTGGTTCTTGATTTCAGTTCAGGTCATGATCTCAGGTCCTGGGATTGAGCCCTGTGTCAGGCTCTGTCGCTCAGCAGGAGTCTGCTTGAGGATTCTCTTTCTCTCTCTGCTCCTCCCTCCCCCACTCTCTCTCTCAAATAAATAATAAATCTTTAAGAAAAAAAAAATGGATGAGAGACATTGATAGATCTCAAGTCTAGAATATTTTTCAATTATGATCCAGAAGACCCCAAAAATAAAACCTTCTGATGTCTTACAGAGGAAAAATCTGACAGTTCAGCTCAATGGCAACAGGGAAACTTACTCAGTTTTTCATAAACAAACTCCTATAACACAGTCTCAGAGGCACTAAAACCCATGGGATGGGGTTGCATGTCCTGTCAAGAGACCCAAGATCAAAGACTAGTAGCTTGAGAGTCGCTTAAGAAAAGTGAGACTAGCCAGAATCAAATCTATACTCATGCCAAGTGAATATAAGTGAATGTGTTTTCCAGTTCACTGGGAGGTTCCATGCTGGGTGTAGAGCCTACTTAAAAAAAAAAAAAAAGAATATTGAACTTTATAGCCAGTTCACTGGGAAAGTAGGGGAATATACCCAGAGACAGGTGTTTATATGTAGACAAATCATACCATGTATTGTCTTACTTAGTATAGGACACCTGGAGTCAAGTGTCAGCTCTGGAACCAAGCTGTAGCTGAGGCCCATCTATCTGTGACAGAGCAAGTATAATTAAAAAGTTCAAAAAGTAGAAGTAAATTAACAGATATGAAATTTTAGGAAAATATAAAGTACATATGTAACATCTTAAAATTTTTATTGTGTATATACAGCATTAGGGTCTATGGAAATGTCTGGAAAATATTTAAGAAACTCTTTTGACTTTAGACTTGCAATTGATGTGAAGAAAGAAAGCAGATATGCATCTGGTGGGTTCATTTCAGAGAACTATATGGCTATGTGTGAATGGTGGGGAGGGGGGCAGTGGTAAATAAAAATAAGAAAGGAACAAAGGGGAATGAAGACAGCTAACATAACAAAAAAGTCTTGCATTTCTGTTTAGAGATAGAAGGAATACTTCTGTAAAAAGTCAGCTGTACAGAGACCAAATAGCAGTTAATTTAAAAAAAATGTTATCAGTAACAACTTACCATAATAGTAAAAAACTAGGGGAAAAAACATACAATGGGTTACAGCAAGGAGAAGAAAACTAAAACTACCTGCTAAATATGTATGAATTTCAGAAGCATAATACTGAGTAAATGAAATCAGATACAGAAAAGTACATATAATGCATTTATAAAAATCTCAATAATAGACAAAACAAATTTATTTTAGTCTGAAGAGTAGTTATCCTTGTTGGAGAATAGTGACTGGAAGGAATTATACAGGGGTGTCTGGGATGCTGATAATGTCGTTTCTTAATCTAGTTCATCCAGCTGTACATTTAGGATATATGCACCATTATATATATTTTTCTGTTTCAATTAAAAATATTAAAGCAGTGTTTCCCACTGTGTTCCATAGGATTCTTGCCTAAATAAATGTTACGACGGGATTCTTCCATAAGAGAGTCTGGTTTTCCCTACGTTGGGGAAATGCTGAGAAAAACCCAGTTAAATATATATCTACTCTATAGGATGTCTTCATCAATGTACCGACCCTCCCTGCATGGGTCATACTTCTCCCATTCAGGCTTTCCTAGGTTTCCTCTGGCCCCCAAATTTTAGTCACAATAGAAAGTGCACCAAAGATGTGGACTGGAACAAACATCCCACACAGTTTACCCTTTGAGTGGAACAAAACACTGAGCACACACCACTCTTATCAACAGTTTGGATCAGCAGCATGCCCTTATCATCGAAGAGCACACATTTAAAATAGGGCATTGCCTATTTTATTTTGAATACATGTCTCCATTCAATGTTCTTGCACCCATGTAATCCCAGAGCAATAAACTGGCACAGTTCATGAAATTTGCCAATACAATGTAGCAAAGAAATACAGGGAAGCAGATTTTCAAATAGATCTTTTCGCATCTGTGATTTCAGAATGCTCAAGTAATCTCAGCATTCTTATGGGCTTCTAGTTCACAAATCTGAGTTTCTCCGAAATACTTGAAACCTATCACAGGCTGACTCTTACAATCACCTCATTTTTCTAGTCACTTGTGTCAAAACAAATCAGCGCTTCTTTACAGCTAGCATTTTGCTTATAAACAATGTGTTCATTGATTCAGCCTCTTGCCTCTTTTTTCTTAAACTCTTTGTCACTCTTATTACCATGAATGAGATTGGGGAATTTGAAGGCCATCTCTATGCACAAATAAATAACAAGCAGTGTTCTGTTTTTTTAACTTTAGGTCATTTTCCACAACTTTAGTTATTTTTTTTAACTTGATTTAATCAGGCAGCTGGTTTAACTTTGGCTATTCATTTCTGCCAAGTTCTAAAGTAAAAAATGAAAAAGAAAATCCCCTAAATTTAATTAATTGCCTTTTCTTGGAGGGAGAGAAGAAATCAATCTTCACGTAACAAATAAGCAATTTGCCTCATGTCCATCATCTTTCTTCCCGGGATCTGAGCATCAAGTCTTTTCATTCCTTTTGCTATGATCCTAATCAGATATACCACCCACTGCTCCTTTATTATAAAATGAGGGCAAGGGAAACTAGACAGTATTTCAAGCCAAGGTCTTAAGCCAAAGCATTCATAATAACAGTGATCCTAATTATGTTATATTGATTTCCAACAGGAGAATTAAATGATCTATTTCAAAGAAAATTTAGACCAAACATTAACATAATGATGTCCAATTTGATGAGAAATCATTTGGATTGGAAAATAGGACTTCAATATTTCAAAATGTACTAAGAAGACCTTATTGCAAACACCAAACTATATCATACTCCACGGATAAATAGTAAGCAGGTTTACATTTGAGACTACAAAAGCCCTGAGAAGGAGAGAGAGAGAGAGAGAGACGGAATAAAATTAAGAGAAAGAGTTACAAATGTAACTGCCACACCATGGTTATACAATCCTAAAGCAAAGTCGAAAACAGAATAATGAAATGACTGCTGGACTTGGTTTAGGTCCAAAATGTAGTGAGCAGTCTCTCAGATAATTTTAAATCTATTTGCTCCAGAGTGAGGAAAAACATTACCCAAAGAGCTACAGGGAAAACAAACTCACTTAAGAGCAAAAACACTTAAAGTTTTAATCAGAAAGAATTCCCAATACTAGGAAAAAAGAATAATAAATTTCATGATTGGCTAATTCATTTCATACAACCAATAATGATGGCACCTACTTCATTTAAGTCTTGATGAGTCTCAAAAGCATCCTTTGACCAAATGGCAGCCCTCTGGTCGATTCTGTAAAATATAAAGAAAAGTTATTTCCATTTAAAAGAAATCTTTCAACAATGCACATTTGAAGCTAGCAGTTACAGATCTGGCTGTACCCTTGTTCAAAACCTTCATTGGTGTCCCACTGACCACAGAATAAAATCCAGACTCCTTATAATAGTCTGTAACACATCACAGTGCTTGAATTCTGTGCCTGAGTGTCCAGCCCCACTTCCTAACACTCACACCCAGTCCCCTACACTCTAGCCTCTCTGGCCTTCTCTTGGTTTCTTGAACACATATTGTTTGTTCCCTGTTCAAACCATCCTAATCACTATCCCAGACTGTTCTGCCCCAGATCTTCATAGAACTGACTTTACCAACATATAAACCTCAGTGTAGCTGGATGTCACCTCCCAACAGGCCTTCCTGATGTCCTTGACTAGAAGAAGCCCTCCCTACACTCTCTACCCCACTGTCCTTAGATTTTCTTCTTAGCACTTATCACTGTCTGACATAACCTGTTTATTTGCATTTCCTCATTAAAATGTAAGCTCCAAAAACTTAGTGATTATGTCCATTTTTACACTGCTGAATCCTCAGTATCTAAAACAGATTTAATATTTTTTCATTAATTCAAAAAAGTTTTGTGTATGTGATTTGATATATCTGATACAGTCAGTACAGAAAGATATTATTTGTTCACTGGAGATAGCATTTGGAAATTTCATCTTATCTTTTAACTAATATAGTAAACATATTAATTTCTGTGTAACATGATGAGGCTGGGTTTTGCCACTACATAATTTCTAATAAAAGAAAATGACTTAAAGCACATCTACTCTGAATCAACTTTTTAAAATTTAAACACACAATAAAAACAAAAGTTCACTACAGGCAGATGCTGAATTCAAAATCATAATTTGTCAAATGTTATGATCTAATAGTATCTATTATATAACATTCAAGTTTTTCTGCAGCAGTTTGCATGCTATTATATAATAAGTGTATTAAATTATAGTTATTATTCTTACAAAATGCCTGCTTTCTTAATACAAGATTTAGTCACTGTTAAGTCATTTATAAAAAGATTTATTTGGGAACATAATTATTTACAGTTTTTATGCAGCTTCAGTTTGAGTCCTGAAGAAACTATATATGTTCCCTGAAGGGTCAACAAGATTAATGATTTAAGTCATGATACACATTTAGAAATGCCATAAGCATAACTTCTTCAAAATATTTTTAAGAATGCAAAATTTGTTCAGTCTAAGGGCACTGCTAACTATGTAAATAATTTACTTCCAATGAGAAAAGTAAGGAGATGGTAAACCAAATAGTCTAGAATGCACTGATTTCTACTACATCTGTACAAGCCAGCATGTCTCTCCTGAGTATGCAGGAAGGTTAAGGGTTCAACAGTGAGCTCAGGAAGAGATCACTAAAGTGGGAAAAGAAAGTAAGGAAGAAGACCACTGGCACACCCATTCTATCCCCATCAATTCCCTGAGCTGCAAACACAGTAATATCAGGGCTTCGGGAAATACTAAATTGCTCTATCCCGCAAATGGGGGAAACCTTAGGCACAAGAGTTACTGTGTCCAATCCATTAACATCTAAAATTTTGAATGGTTCATAATTTCTTTGTAATATACACTGGTTCTCAAATTGCATTTCTACAGAGTTATGGTAGCATGAGAAAAATGGAAGAGCGGTATTCAATAGAAAAAACAGTTATCAGTTTATAGTTTAACCATATATGTCTCTAGGGCTTTGGTGCTAGCAGACAGTAAAACAAATACACAAGTAGCAAACGTTAATGGAAAAAAGCAGAAACAGACTTTGTTAAAAATATATATTATTGAGACGCAGAGAACAGCCTACTTATAATATACTTACGTGATCTTCCAGGGAAGAAGGTACTTATAATCACCAAATAAACCTCCAAATTAAGTTTAAGAACTGTGGTCTAAGCATCAAAGTTGCTTTAATTTAATAGCCATCTGAATGTCCCCTATCTGCCTGGTATAGTGTTGGGGAGATAATAATCAATAAGCAGACTCTAGGCCTTTAGGAGACTTACAATTCAGTGAAGTCTGAAGCAGAGGATAAAATTAACACCCATTCTTGAGGCTAATTTCAGTAAGTCAAGGATCAGGGCATAGAAGCTGATATTAGAATGGTAGAAAGGAACTGAGGAGGAGAACCAAGAGACATATTTTCAAGGATAAAAATAATCAAAAGGTAGGGGCGCCTGGGTGGCTCAGTTGGTTAAGTGTCTACCTTCAGCTCGGGTCATGATCTCTGGATCCTAGGATTGAGCCCCATGTCAGGCTCCCTGCTCAGAGGGGAGTCTGCTTCTCCTTCTTCTTCCGCTCTTCCTCCCTCATGCTCTCTTTCTCTCAAAATAAAATAAAATCTTAAGGAAAAAATCAAGAGGTCTTGGGTGTGTATTGAAAGTATGGAATAAAAGAAATGGGATAATCAAAGTTATTCCAAAGTTTTGAGACTATGTGACTAGAAAGATGACAGGTGTTTTTTCTAATGGAGATAGAAAAATATGTAATTTTGGTGGGGAGAGCAGGCAGTTGGCAGAAAGAAAGGCAATTCATGAGTTTAGATTTAGATATTTGCAGCTTGAAGTAAGGCTGAGTTAGGGAAGTAAAAATACCTGAGCAGGGGTCACCCTAGAATTCACACTCCACAGTGTGCTCAGCAGAGAGGCTGTGGTAATGGTAACTATGATGTGCAGTGGTCACAGGTTCTGCACTGATGTTTTTTCCCTGTTGTTCAACCAGAGCCTAGCATGGTACCTGGCCTATGGTATACACTCTGTGCATGCTTTTGGATGGGTAAAGGAAGAAACAGAAGGAACAGATCTAAGAATGTCTTCTTGATCCACTTACTAGCTGTGTGTACCCACAGGTAAGATATCAACCTCTGTAAGGCTTGGTTTCCTCATCTGTAAAGTGAGGATAATAGAAGCTACCTCATAGGATAATTCATGATACTACTGCTAGCTGTATTAAAAAATAACACATGGATCTAGAATCATATATGAAAACTAACATAACAGAATTATAAATGATGATAATACATAGTCTATTTTATTAACAATAATCAAAGCCTTATGAATAAGCAAGCTGAAAAAGACAAAACCTGGCATTTCCTTACTCAGGGCCACTGGGCAATTCTCTAAAACTGGCCAGTTTAGTGGACAGAAGAAAGAAGGTACAGATCCATCACTAAGGAGGTAAGAAGCTAACCAGAATATCATTCTAAATAACAAAGACAAAGAGGTTATGAGAAAGAAGAGTGCCATGGACCATCTAACAGTTCACCAGCCCTTACTACACCAGCCTGGGAATGCCAGGTACTTTACTTACATTATTTCATTTAATCCTCATAGTAACTATATGAGATTAGCATTAGTATTCCCATTTGACTTAACAGAAAATAAGGCAGTTATATAACTTTATTCATTTATTAAATTAATATTTATGAACCACCAACTATGTGCCAGGTCCTATTGGAGGTTTTTGGAATAAAACAGTGAATAAAACAAAGTCTCTGCCCTAATGGAACTTATAATTTTCATATGAGGAAAGAGAACCTAAAGAAATAAACCAGTGTTCTATGGTGTACCAGGTGCTAAGTATAGCAGAAAACAAGAAAGGGAGGCAAGGAGAACAGAACATGCAGGAGCATTGCCCAAGCTCACACTGCTAGAAAATCTCAGTCATTTGGAGATCGTGAGAATGCAAGCAGAGAAACAAAAGGCTGGTGGACTGAACAAGATAAAGGTCATGGCAGAAGAGGAAAGAAAAATGAAAGCTACTCCATAGAGGAATTTAGCAATGAAAAGAGAACTGGAACAGTATCCAGGTATCTCAAATTCCCTTTTTTTAAAGATCTTTAAAGATACTGCTTGAACCATTTACAATCCTGTCTGAAAACTGGCCTAAACATAAATTCTAGGTCACACTCAAACATTCCCTCCAATTCTCTTGCTTCCCTTCACCCAAAGTAACAATAGGAAAGGAACCATGCACATTTCTGCTACGGGTAGGCCTGTCAGAGCACTCTGCCAGCTCCATCAAAGCCCTGTCCTCTGGTCCAGGCAACAAGAAATGCAGACTATGTTCCACAGAGCCTGATTATGGGTCTCAGCACTGACAAGAGTATCATGCCTCTGAAGATCACCACCGTCACCAGCACTGTCACCACCACCACCAATACTGTCACCACCACCATCATCACTGTCATCACCACCGACACCAGCATTGTCATCACTACCATGAGCACCGTCATCACTATCACCAGCATTGTCATCACCACCACCAGCATGTTGTCACCACCACAAGCACTGTCATCACCACCATTATCATCACTGTCATCACCACCACCACCAGTAGTGTAATCACCACCATTACCATCACTGTCATCACCACCACCACCACCATGGTCATTGTCACCATGACTGCCACCAATGTCATTGCCCTCACCAACACTGTCACCACCAACACCACTGTCATTGTCACCACCACTACTGTCATCATCACCACCATTGTTGTTGCCACTGCCATCATCATCATGACCACTATTGTGGTGCCACCACCACTACCATCACTGCCACTGCCACTGTCATCACTACCACCACCATCATCACCACCACCATGTCACCCCCACTGCCACCGCAATTGTTACCACCACTGCCACCATCACCTCCACCATCACTGTGATCACTACTGTATCTGCCACTCCCACTACTATCACTGCCACTCTTACTGTCATCACCACCACCACCATTGTCACCACCATCACTGTCACCACAACTAACACTGTCATCACCACCACCACTGTCACCATCACCACTACAACCATCATCAGTATTGTCACCACCACAACCCCCAGGACTGACTGCCACATCACTACCACAACCCCTGCCAGCCCTACCATTGCCACTAAGATATAATTCAAATTAAAAGCACTTCTGGCAGAAAAATAGAAAACTTAATTGTGCACTGATATTAAAAGATCTTCTCCTGGATGTGGTGACTGCAAAGTTGTGGACAACCCATTAAAGAGGATCTTTTCCAAATTTTTTGGTGTTCCCACATTGCTGGAACCCTAAAGCATATGCTAAGCCAATATGTAGGTTCATCCTTCAGTGGTCTTCCCTCAGAATATGTACTGGAATTCAAAATAGCAAAATGAACAAAGCATTAAAATATTTTTCATGGCCTAAGGATAGTGTCAGATCACAGATGTAATAATTTGTGAAGAAGCAATATTTTAGCATAGGATTTTTAAATTTATATCAATATTTCAATCATCTATAATTAAATTTGCAGATGAATGTGTTCCCTATCTCAGTGAAAAATTTCCCCCTCTATCCAGTGCCAGAGTTATTCTGACACTTTCCTCTCCCTAAAGCTCAATACCCATTGTATTATGAAGTCCTCCAATTTTTTATCCCAAGTAACTTTTGCATCTGTTCTCTTACCTCTACCTCCACCACTACCACCTCAAGTCAAATTACTATAATCTGTCTTTTGGACTGATTCCATGATCTCCCTATTTCCACTCTACACTCTCAAACCATTTTCCACACAACCCCTTGTCACTATCCTTCTGCACATGGCACTTAAAAGCCAATATATTTAAAGTATCCTGGGACACCCTACAGGATTTAGCATCTGTGCACCTCTTCAACCTCAATTCGTACCATTCCCCTCTCTGCTCCTACTACACTGACATTCTTATAGTTTCTTGTATGCACCATGGTCATTTCCACCTCAGGCCTTTATATATGCTGTTCCTGTGCCCATAATGCTATTCCCTATACACTTTCTCTCCTAATTAAAACATTCATCCTGTAGATACCAGGTACCTCAAATCAAGTCTCCCCTTTATATGTTCTTTTTTTTTTTTTAAGATTTTTAAAATTTATTTGCCAGAGAGAGAGTGAGAGAGAAAAAGAGATCACAAGCAGGAGGAGAGGCAGGCAGAGGGAGAAGCAGGCTCCCTGCTGAGCAAGGAGCCCGATGCAGGACTCAATCCCAGGACCCTAGGATCATGACCTGAGCCAAAGGCAGACACTTAATGGATTGAGCCAACCAGGTGTCCCATGTTCTTGTTGTATTATAATTCCTTATTTGCTCCATAACATAGTCCTTAACCGTGTATAATTACCCGATTGTCTCTTTCTCTCTCTTATGACACTTTATGGAGCAGGGACCTTGTGAGTCTTGCTTGTTATTTTTATCTATGGCTAATGGTGACATTTGGCACAGAGTAGGCACTCATATGTTTGTTAATAGAGTTTTCACCCTGGGTGAAGGGGCACCTGGGTGGTGCAGTCAGTTAAGCAACTAACTTGATTTTGGCTCATGTCATGATCTCAGGGTCGTGAGATTGAGCCCTGGGTTGGGCTCCATGCTCAGGACTCTGTTTGAGACTCTTTCTTCCTCTCCCTCTGCTCTTCCTGCTCATGCTCTCTCTTCCTTTCTCTAAAGTAAACAAATAAGTCTTTTTTCAAAATAAATAAAGCATTCATCCCAGGGTTAGGGACAGCTGCCAACTCTGGTATATTCCTAAGTATATATGATGATTATGATAAAACTCATGCTCTCTCCTCCATCTGCAACATGCTAGCAGGACAGCAGGGTGGGATTACTCTCATTCCTACAAGCAGATCCATTTCTTCCCTGAAGAGACCTGCTGAAGATTAGCAAGTGGTGTTTTAACCCACTTTTACGAAAACCTGGGCAAAAAGAGTAAAAGGAGAGAAGCCAGTACACTCTTCAGAGTGCTTCATACAGAATCAGAACCTTAAGGCCGAACCAAGCTGAACCTTGAATCACTCTTAAGAGTTCAAGATATTCCACCGCATTAAACTGAGCCTCTGTTCAGAAAGCAGCATGGGATACACTAATGTATACCCGGATGACTGCTAGCTGACTGTATGACTGTTGTTTCCTGAAACACTTTTGAAAACAAAAGGTGTATCCCAAGAGGACAACCATCTGAGCAAAACATTCTTTATGTACAAACAATAGCTCTATATGTAGACACGGACACAATGCCAATAAATTCCAGTAATATTATTAGCAACAATAGCAACCCTCAATACCAGTAAATAAAAAATTCTGTTCTCTAGGGAATCTAAGCTATATTAAAGACATTCTCTTATTGGTGTTTTTCTTTTAACCAAATTTCTGTGCTAAAGGACTGAGATTGAATACTAGGCAGCCACCTTCAAAGATAAAGAAACCAAGGCATTGAATTTGAAATGACCCCTGACACAAAGAGATTGCTGATGGAAAACAGAACCAGAAGTCAACAGATGTTCATGAACTGACTTTTCAATCCATGGATGTACTTGTCCAGGTCAATGAACTCCCATAGAGGGGAGTAGGAGGTTATGGCTAGAGGCAGAATGCTAATCTCTAACAATATGCCCTGCTAGTAGTTACTAGAACCCAAGCTCTACCACCCTTTATGCTCCTCTGAAAATTACAACCAATCAGTGTCCTTAAAAACATTCCTGGGCCCCATCGTTACTGAACCTGAATTTCCAAAGGAGTGCACTGGCCACATGTGTTTAACAAGTGATTCAGGGGACTCCTAATTGGGAAATATTATCCTAAAAGTCCAAGTGCAGCAACTGGGAGGATACCAGTGGCTAAAGAGCACAGATGAGAGGGACTTCTGTGAATTCAGCAGTTCCCTGGGTGTTTCGGGCCTGGCCTCCCAGGGGACACATTCCAAAAGCTGGAAGAGTCATGTCCCTGGAGACACTGAGAAACACTGAACACAGAGCAGCCCAGCTGAACTGGAATAGATACCGCTCCTCACCTTGGTGGGTCGGAGCAGAGCCCAGAAACAGCCAGAACAATGCCAATACCCAGAGAATGGATGGGCAGTAAGACCCATGAGGCCAGCACCAGGACTGGGAGAAGAAAGGAGGTTGGGCTGCCACGGGTGTGGTTCAGAGACACCCCATGAATCAGAAAGAAGAGTTTGGGAAGGGATATTGAGGACACAGGATCCATTAGGATTGGAAGTTCTAATACGTTATTATTAATAATGATAGGTTTGCTGAGCTGGACACGAAGCACTTCCTTGCATATCTCATTTTTTTTCTATTCATTTAGCAAGTAATTACGAGACACCTGTGCTTCCTGTGCCAGACAGTGGTCAGCTCAGGAGGCACAGTGGTCACAGCAGATGCTTCAGTGCCATGGACAGTTCTGCTCACTCAAATCACTCCCCTTTTAGTACCTGCTAAGCCTCTTCACTTTTCTGCCTCAAGAATTTTGTGAGGCAGAGCTCACTCCCTCAGCCTGGAAGTGTGGGAGAATTACCTCCTCTGGGGACATCCCTCAGCCAGCAAAGAGGGGAGTGTGTGAATAAACACTGTAGCCCCCCCACTTTCAAAGGGATACAAGGTTCCTCACCGAGTCCTCAGGGGACCGATCTCCAGCTGCCAAGAGTGGTAACCTCAGCTACACCCCAGCTTTCAGCTCTTCCTCTTCCCCCCACTTCCTGCTTCCTGGGACCACCTCCCTGTACCCAAGGCTTTCTATGAGGTTTTGCTTTACGGAGAAATCTAATGTAAGCAAGTCCAGAGTAAACACAATACCTATCTTTCTGAGTCAGGGACAGAAAAAAAATCATACAAATGAAGATTTAGTTTAGGGACAGATAAAGTGGAGAGGACAGGAGATCACAAATAATTTGGGGGGGGTAGCTAATTTGAATGGCAGGTAAATATTTGATGAATATTAAATTCTCATTGCACTGGACACTCTGATATTACATCTGATACTTGGCCTTCTAACATTCTAGCTTTTAAATTATGAATCAGGATAGTTCTAAGAACAAAAGAACTTAAGGCACAGAGGACTTAAATAAGCATTAATAAAGCCTAAATCCTACCTATTCCCTATTAAAGGTTTTCTTTCTCTTCCAAAAAGAAGATACGAGTCTATAATCTCCACCACTCTTCTTTCCTCTTCTGCTGTCACTGTCACAATCATCTCCCACATGGATGATGCCTGGCCTCCACTGTCTCCCTGTCTCCCCACAACACACACCACCTAGAGTGGTCTTTTAAAGATGTAAATCTGAGCATGTCATTCTCCTGTTGATAATCTCCAGTGGCTTCCCTCAACTTCAACAAAATCCGAGATCCATACCCCGGCTACAGAGCCCTGTGCCATCTGGGCACTGCCAACCTTTCTGATACCACATAATACATTCTCTCTGCAGTTCAGTCTCTCTAGCCTTATGGCCCCCTTGTCTGTGTCTTGAATAAGCGAGCACTCTACGCCTGCTATTCCTTATGCTAGTTAGGATTCTCATTATCATTCCTTCTTAAAGCAAACAACAAATGCCATACATACCTACAACGTTACCCTGTCCTTACCAGTGTGGTCTTGGCACAAGATGAACAGAACCTGGATTAGAGCTGGTCTGAGGGGCAAGGGTGAGTTAATGATCAGAAAGGCAGGTCAGAGGAGGCTGGTTCTCCCCTGTGTTCATCTCATTCAAGTTAGACCAGGCACACCAGACACTTTTTGGTAGTTACCTTAAAGCTGGTTCTCAGCTCTCTTCTTCCATCCGTTCCAAGTTCTCCCCAGGCCCCCATGTTACTCCAGCAGTGGAGTGATTTTATCTTCCCAGCACTTTCTATCTCTAACCTACTTCTGACAACAATCTTCCTTTCCCTAGGGAACTGGCCCTCCACATGCACACCCCAAGCGCTCTGTTATGTGTATCTGGATTTATTCAGTAAGCTCAGTGTAGCCAAAGATGTTTTCTTGTACTGGTGTTAATTCAAGGCATTGTTTGAAATCCTGAAATACAGGTTTATTCCTGTTTCTACCTCTCAAGTTTCTGTTCATAGAACCTATTTCCATTTAAATGGGCCCTGGTATTTCTTTTGCCCCTGGCATCTGCAAAGTCATAGGGGTTCTCTTGATTAGAACTCTATGCTAGGGGAATGCTGAAAGACTTGCACAGCTGGAAGGGTATAAAAAGAGACTTTCTTTTACTTTTATCCACAGAATAAGACAATCAAACAAGAGGTATCTAAGATACAAGTTCTGATTTTAAGTGTCATCTGACCCCATAAAAATCACCTTTAATATTTGCTTTCTGATTCCAACTAACCCAAACCATAAAAGCCACAGGTACCACTGAAAATGTCTTTTAAGTTTCTTCTAGTTAAAAAAATAAAAATAATAATAATAATAATAAATCTGTTTTCCTCTAATATAGTTTCCTAATATTCCTATCTATCTCCGACTGAGATAAAACAGTTCAAAGAAACAGAAAATAAAATTACTTAATATGATTGCAGTGACCGCCAACAATTTTATTTATGGTTTTATATCCTGAACAGTATGTACTGCTTTTTTTTCATTTATAAATAATTTTCCCAGTTACAAACTTAAGAGGAACTCACTGGGGGAAAATTTGGAAAGCAAAAAGAATATTTTTTAAATCACCACCCTTAATCATGCCACCTGAAAATAACCACCAATAAAATATTGATTTGTGTCCTTCCAGTATAAGTTTCTGTATATAATTATATGTTAAGCAAAAATAAGATCACCTTGTAATTCTGTTATATAATTGCTTTCTTCTCCATGTATAAATAAATCATGAACACATACCCACGTTAATAAAGACTCTCATAAAACAGCTTTAAATATCCATCATGAAGATTGATGTTTCTCAAGGGGGTGGTGGTATGCCCTCTAGAAAACATTTAGGAAATTTAGGGGCTATTTGTGATTGGTACAGAGGCTGGCAGAGACTACTGACATTCTGCGGGCTACAACCAAAGATTCCAGAGTCCCTGAGGTATGCAGGGTAGTTCCACACATCAAAGAATTGTTCCACACCCGGCATGCCTTCCTAATGGTCTCTGGGATTGTTACAGCCAGAGGCGCTTTGCCCTAAGCACAATCTAAACTAGAAAACCGTAAGGGCTAGTGGGTGAAACAGAAATATCTAGATTATACAAGTATGGAGAAGGGGATTGGATTGAGCTGTCTCGAACATTCCAACACTATCTTATGACGCCGCCACAGGCAGAAATCTAACCACATGACCTTCTATCTAATTCTCTCAAAATTATCAATTATCCATTTTATTCCTATCTTCCTTCATGATCAGATAATTGAAAAACTTATATCCCATGTCTCTTTTTGGTTTATCATTTCAAATCCCATGCCTAGACAGCTTTACCCTTAAGCACAAACCAAAAAAACTAAAACGGAAGTACATAAAAATATTTTAAACAATTCTTACTACAGCAATATTTATAAATATAAATAACAGAAGTAGTCAAAATACACCCTAATCTGGAATTTATTACATAAGGGATGGTATAGTCACAGGATGGAATATTTTAAAGTCATAAATATTTTAGAATATTTTATGATGTGGAAAAAATACAATATTAAGTAGGACAAACTAGTTACACAGAAATGTCTAAGATTTCATTTATATGAAAATAATTAATACATACAAATTAAATAAGTTGGTTAAAGATTAAAAAAACAGAAAAAAGTGTGGGTGAGAGCTGTGTGTGGATATGGATGTGTTCGTGTGTGCATGTGTGTGTGTGTGTGTGTGTGTGTGTTTAGTATTGCACATTAGTCTTGAAAAGAGATAATCCTGTAGATGAATACTATGACAGAAACACTGGAGTAGCCATTGCCTCATTGGGAAGATAAAGAGTAAGTTAAAGAACAGCCTCATTCCTGTGGCCTCAAGAACACTCAATGTCTAACCAGCTGGTCAGTTTTAAATTAGATTTTAAGTTTATACGCACACTCTGTCTCCTATAATCACTACTGAAATTTGTCTCTTAAATCTAGTCCGAGTTAGACCAAGAAGTTTTCTAAGATTTTGAGATATTAAGGACAAATTTTTTGTTCCATATCCTAGAAATAGTATTTCTGGTTTTTTGTTTTTTGTTTTTTGTTTTTTTTAGATTTTATTTATTTATTTATTTATTTGACAGAGAGAGATCACAAGCAGGCAGAGAGAGAGAGAGAGAAGAGGAAGCAGGCTCCCTGCCAAGCAGAGAGCCCAATGTGGGACTCAACCCCAGAACCCTGGGATCATGACCTGAGCCAAAGGCAGAGGCTTAACCCACTCAGCCACCCAGGTGCCCCCTAGAAATAGTATTTCTAACACAAGCTTTTGATACCAAAGTTTGTAAAATATGTTCCTTGTAGAAAATGATATGTTAGAGTATTTGTTACAAAAAATCAAATTTGCTCTCCTTAGCCATAAATGAAGCTGAGGTTGGTAATAATTACCCCATTACTTTATTATTCAATTTACATATAAAGATTGTAGCGTCAGATTGCAGAATGCATTCTGGTCTAGCTTTATTCTCTGGAGCCTGCTTGAGGTGAATTCAACCTGAATGTATCAGGAAGCCCCTTTCATACACAACTTTTTTATGCCACATTAAAACAACAGCAGCAATATAAGGAGTGCACTAGTGATGAAGACAGAGTGATATATGAAAGTATTGAACTACTATATTGTATACCTGAAACTAATATAACATTATATTTAACTAACTGGAAGTAAATAAAAACATAAAACAATAGCAACAATACAAAAACATACACTAAAATGGATAACCATGTTTATGTTAGGGCAGTAGGATTATAAGAAATTTTTGTTTCCTTAGATTTTTAAAAATATTTTCTAATATAATCATGTCCCATTTACTATTATTGTTAATGAGAGAATGTTTCCCTATTATCTTTATGCCTAATCATTGTATTGTGAAAGTGCTAACAATTTATAAAGTAACCAAGGGCAGTCTCAAAACATAATAATAATAAAGGAGGGTTTCATTTCCAGAATAATCAAGTGTGGGCTCTTTGTCAATCAGTTCAAGGGACTAGTGATTTGGTATAGTATATTTTTGTGCTCTGTAGCATGGAGGATGAATTATTTTTATCTGTGACTGCAAGAGCTTGTTTTATTAAGCTAAAATCTTTCCACATCAAACCCTTTAAACATCTAGAATGTTGAGCATTTTTAGAATTAGAGTCAGAAGAAGGAGGAGAAATCATCTGACCCAAACTTGTGTTAGAGGAGGAGACTGAGGGATTTGCATTAAGTGACCAAGGTCACCTGAGAGACATGAAATAAGACTCTGCATTTCTTAATCTGAATGTTCTTTCCATTCTATCAGACCATTTCGGAGCCCATGGGGATGGAGGCAGGACTGGGGGATGAAGAAAAGCCCTCACTATATGGCTCCCTTCCCACGCAATGTAGGCAAAGTAAGCATTTCAGAGCCCGTTCTTCACCCAACTGTATAGCAGGGAGTCTCAAAATATTGTCAAGGCAAACTAATTTTTTTAAATTTATACCTCATTCATTGTCCTCCCCCTGCACAATCGAAAGAAAGAAAGAAAGAAAAGAATAGAAGAGAAGAGAAGAGAAGAGAAGAGAAGAGAAGAGAAGAGAAAGAAGAGAAGAGAAGAGAGAAGGAGACACAGAGAGACTGAAAGGAGAGGGGAGGAGAGGAGAGGAAAAGAGAGGAGAGGAGAGGAACCCTGAGAGCACACTAGTAACAGCATACTGGCATCAAGTAGAGCTTCTGTGTGGTACAGTCCAAAATGGCACATCTTGTCTACTATGTTACTAAAAATCTCAGGGTGCTCATTCTCGTACTCTTTCTCTTTTCAGCAGAGCTCATTAAGACTCTGCTTACTGCTATGAAAAATACTTAAATAAGAAACAATTAGCTATTAAAATACAGACAAGTTGTCTATCTCAAAAACAAAAGCTGAAAGGATTTATTCCCTATGGAAAAGTTACTGCCAACAAAACTTCCTCTTTCCATGAAACAACAAAGCTTTTTCTTTCTTCTGGAATATCACAAAAATAGTCAAATCCATCAAAGGCCATTATTCTTGCTAACACACCAATCCTGAAACCCCTCCAACTGGGAACTTCCAGATGAAGAGGCTAATAAACTCCCATTCACAAATGTATCCACCAACTTAATTAGTGGTGACACAATGCTATATAGAATAGCTCCTGTTTATACAGACAAGGTCTTTAATGACATTAAAAGTTTAATGCTGTCATAAATTTTAATACAATATTTTAAACACAAGTGAGTTAATCACTCTCAAAAGTAAATTTACTTAGCTGGGTAAGAAATCCCCAGCTTCATTAGTATTCTCTTACATTCATAAATCCTCCTTTGTCATATCTGAGGGTTCCTAGGATCAGCACTGGCTGTAGCTACACCAAAAAAAAAAGAGAAAAAAAGAAAAAATCAATCAGACTGATGCATATTCATCAAGTGACTGCTCTGAACAGATTGATGGCATTTGTCTTGATTCTGTTAAAAGGGGAGCTAGGGCTTAAGCAAATCACAGCCTCACTGGGTGTCAAACTAGAAAATGAGAGGGTTGTATTAAATAATTACTAAGGCTTCATTCTTGCTCTAACCAAATGCAGTTCTATAATTATAAGTGTTTTGAAAAAGCTCCAGGTACTGAAAAGCATGCCAGAGTAGGGTAACATGCAGCCCCTCCACGCAGATGCAATGAAAATCCAAGTTAAAATGTAAATACATCATCTTGGAAAGGAGGCATAAGACATTGTCAGACATCACCTTATTAGGGCTTAGCTCCAGGCAGCTAGAGTACCTAGGATGAGCAGTCGCTGGGAAGAAAATGATTAAAGCAGGCATTATAAATCAAATGCCTGTAGGAGCCAGCAAAGAGCATAAATAAGGGGGCAGATCCAGGTGGGAGTTGTGGAAAAATGGACACCTGCTCCTCAGCTCCAGCTAATTGTTGACCCTTGGGAATATAGCCCATAGGTTATCCTATCTTTAGTTTTTCAAGAAACGTCTCCCAAAACCACAAAATTTCTGAATTTTAAATATCGTCTCAAAATATTTTTAAAACAGGGGCACCTGGGTGGTTCAGTGGGTTCAGCCTCTGCCTTTGGCTCAGATCATGATCTCAAGGTCCTGGGATAGAGCCCCACACATCGGGCTCTCTGCTCGGCGGGGAGCCTGCTTCCTCCTCTCTCTCTGCCTGCCTCTTTGCCTACTTGTAATCCCTGTCAAATAAACAAATAAAATCCTTAAAAAATATAAATTTTTAAAACATAGTACAAGGCAAGTGTATCTCCACACTAGATAAACCACAGGACACCAAACTTGAGCTCTCTGCCGTGGGGCATTATACAAGGAATAGCATATAAGGACAGAGAGGACATGGCAAACAGAAGCAAGGATGCAGTGAAAGAGGATGGAGGGGGTGAGATCAGTGTCCGAGGTTGGCTCTCTTGAAGAACAAGCAAACTGGAAGGTAGAAAAAGGTTAGGATAGGACTTTTTGGGGGTCATGAGTACCGCATGAGATTCTGATGAATGTTGTAGAGATTTTCCATGGAAAACCAAACTTTTATGTAGCAGACAGAATAATCCCTCCCTCCCGCCACCACACACACACCAAGCTCCCTGTGTCCTAATTTTTTGTCCCACTCTACATGTTACTCTTACATGACAAAAGGGCTTCTGAGGATACGATCAAGTAAAAGATCTTGAGATGAGGAGATTATTGTGTATTACCTGAATCAGCCCCATCTAGTCCTGTGAATCCTTAAAATGAGAAAATCTCTCTTGGCCATGGTTAGAGGGAAATGTATGGAAGAATGCTCAGAGATGTAATGTTGCTAGTTTTGCAATGGAAGGAGAGGTATATGGCAAGCAGCCTCTGGAAACTGGAAAAGACAAGGAAATAGATGGATTCTCCCCCTAGAGACTCCAGAAAGACATTATAGGCCTACTGATACCTTTATTTTAGCCCAAGGAGACCCATGTTGGATATCTACAGAACTATAAGATTATAAATGTGGGTTGTTTTAAATCACAGATTTGTGGTCACTTGTTACAGTAGCAACAGAAAACCAATATAATGTATATGCACTCAAACTTCAGGAAAAACACTCATAAACCTCCCTGAAGCCCATCCACAGACACAGATAGAGGCTCCTTATGCTAGAAAGAACTGAAGATACAACATGATCTGAGAGCTGAAGGTAGGAAACTATTTCTCCTTGGCATACATGCAAAGATCAGTTCCCACTCCATAACACAATGAGCTCCAAAATCTCATTTCTACAAGGATGGATTAATTCTCTGAAGACTAACTTTGAGTCTCATTGAAGTGACATATGACCCCTTGGTGGCAAAAAGATCTTTCTTCCCTTTTTCAAAGTATTCATTATGCAAATAAAATTCTCCCCCCACCCCCAAGAAGGTAGCGTTTTATAACCGCAGAGATTTATCCTGGCTCCTTCTCTCACTTTGAGCCAAACGTAGGTCTGGAGCATCCTGTTACAGTATCATGTCTCTATCAAGATCTTTTTGGGCACCATATGCCTGAACCTGGCCATATGCTGGCTTAAAAGGGAAGGGAAATGTTATCAGGAATGTGAGCTACCTGACTCAAAGTTGTTTTTAGCCTCAGATCTCATTTCACCAGTTCAAGTTTCACAATCCTTGTAACATTTTGAGATTTTTTTTTTTTTAAGTTTCATTAGAATGTCCCTAGGTGACGCCACCATGGCTGTGAGAAATTAAGTCTAGTTTAAAGGTTACCAGCCCAATCTAAATACTAAACTTAATAGTATCAGACACTGCTTCTGATCTGATCCTTAATTCCAGATCCTATGATTTTCCAACAATGGGGTACAGAATATTCTGGAATGGTGCTAGCTCATAAAGCTAGGTCCCATCAAGGTGGAACCTGGAGGCTAGAAGGGAAAGGAAGAAAAGGACAAGGTATTTGGGGTCCTATGGAGGTTTGTTAAAATGTAGAAGTGGCCAGTGTATTGGGGAGACAAACCTGATTTCACGAGGAAGGCTGCCCGGGGACCCTGTCGGTATTTGGTTCTTTTCACTGACATTCAGAGGAGGTCAAGGAACCTCCTAAGGTGTTACAAACTTGTATATATGTACATCTCTGTTTTTCTGAGAAAAGGTACCATAGGTCTGAGAATCCAAATTCAACTGTAACTTCCAATCCCCAAATGTAAGAATTGCTGCCCAGTATATTTCCTCATCAAAACTATTCTAATTCAGAGATGCCTAGGTGGGTCAGTCAGTTAAGCGGCTGCCTTCAGCTCAGGTCATGACCCCAGGGTCCTGGGACTGAGTCCCGCATGGGGTTCCTTGCTCGGCAAGGAGCCTGCTTCTCTCTCTGCCTCTGCCTACCACTCTGCCTGCTTGTGCATGCACTCTCTTTCTCTTTCTCTCTCTATCTCTCTCTCTCTGATAAATAAATAAAATCTTTAAAAAACACAAACTAGGGGCTCCTGGGTGGCTCAGTGGGTTAAAGCCTCTGCCTTCGGCTCAGGTCATGGTCTCAGGGTCCTGGGATGGAGCCCCGCATGGGGCTCTCTGCTTGGCGGGGAGCCTGCTTCCTCCTCTCTCTCTCTCTGCCTGCCTTTCTGCCTACTTGTGATCTCTGTCAAATAAATAAATAAAATCTTAAAAAAAAAAAAACACAAATTATTCTAATCCAATACTCTTAGCTCTTACTAATCATATGTAAATGATTCCCATCACAGAATCCTATTAAATTTCTGACTTGCCCTCTGATAACAGTAGTATTACCACTTACTTTCCCCACTGTAGGTGAGACATAAAGTGGTCTAAAGTTATCAAACATCAAGTATCTTTGAGAAGTCTAACTGTTGATGTTTTTCCTGATTAGCCTCTGTGGAATACCCACCCCAAAGGGCTGACATACATTCCATACACAAGAATGATTTAGGTTTTTTGTTAGTTTGTTTGTTTTGTTTTGTGTTATTATTTTGAAATATGCATGGGTATATATAGTTGGCCTGTTCTTGCTGAGAAAGGCAGTCAGTCACCAATGTGGTGGAAGGGAGACAGGGTCACTGCACAAAATTGGCTCTAGTCAGTCTAAAAGAGCTTCATTATAATAAGGCTTCAAGTAGGAAGGAGAATGCCCCAAACAGCAGAGAAATGACAAGGCTGAGTCTTACCTGACCTGAAGTCACATAAGAATAAACAGAAAAGAGGTGGCAACTTGTGAGAAGGGTGATACAAGAAACCTATTAATCTGGTTGGAGAGCAGGTCACCTTGGTTTTGGGGCCCCTCCAACCTTTTGGGGCTCTTTGATTCTAAATTTAGTATGTTGAATATTTTAAAGCAAAATTACATAGCAGCCAACTTCTTTGTAGTTGTTGATTCATTTAGGCTGTGCTGCCATTAAAAAAAAAAAAAAATCTAAAGGTCATGCTCAGAAGCACAGCGCTCCCTTCCCACTGACTGAAGGCTATGATTATGCTGTACACATGATCCTACAAAGACAGCTGACACAACCAGCAGCTGAATTCTTTCTTCTGTTTATTTCCAGAAGAGACTTTCCACAGACAGCTGCAATGCTGGGCTCCCATCAGAATGCCATGCCAACCGTGCTGCAGACAGCTTTCCACCTCTGTCCTCACCCTGGACCCTGGGCTGTCTCCAGCAGGTCTAGCAGACCAGAGAGGCCAGCCCCGGGGCTGCTTCAAGTGCCTCAAGGACACTACTTGGATCAGCACAGAAGCCACACCTGCTATTCTGTAATCAAACGTTTATAGGCTCAAAGTCTGGCTCAACTTTTTCACTTGTGCAACATCAGGCCAGTGCCTCAGTGAGTCCCAGCCTCAGGCTTCTCCTCCATAAAATGGGGCTATTAGTACTCACTTTGTGAAGAAGAAGAAAAAGCTAAATGAGATAATATGTGAAAAGAAATTGGCTTGATGTCTACACTGTCATCACTAATTATCATTATCACAGAGGAAAATCTAATCATCTCCAGCATGGAATAAAAGAGGACAAATGAAATCAGCATTTCTTTCTCCAAGACTCTCTCCTCTTCTCTCCGAGCCGAAGGCTGATTATCTCCAAAATGAAGGCAGAAACTGTAGGTTATTTACATTTCTCCTCAACTCAGACTCAATGATACTCTCACAGCTGCTTTAAGCTGCTTCTGTGACTTATAAGGAATGCCAGTCAAAATCAGAAAGCCTTGCCTTGTGTGGGAGTGGCAAGCACAGCATCAGCATTTCTGGGAAAGCAATACCAGGCACAGTACAATTTCTGATGACAAAAGGCCCACCTTTGTTGAACTCGTACTGTTTCTTGGCACCTGAAGGAGTGGTTTTGCGGACTCTCGTGAGCTGGCGTTCCTGTTCTCCCCCGACACTCTGGCTGGCTGGGTACCACGTGCTCTGTCTCCTACAAGAAGAAACAGCTAAAGTAGAGGAGCTGTCAGTAGCCATCACACCGGAGTGTTCTTCAGCTGGAAGTGGGTCTCAGGGCAGCACAAACAAAACACACTCCGCAGACTATAGTTGGGGAAGGGGGCCAATAAGTAATTTGCAATTTTAAGAAATATTTTTCTATCAGTCAGTTGCTACAAGATTACAGAATAAAGAGAAAAATAATGAAAAACCTAACATTTAAGAGAGACAATGTAACCATGCCATAAAAATTTTCACATTAAAAATATTATAGAAGGGTATTGAATAAATAGATATATCTGAATAAATAGATATATCTGAAAGCCAATTGGGCTCTACCACCTGACCAGGGACAAGGTTAACTAGGACTGCCAAAGAAAGTTCTTAGAATAGATAACGTATTCACGTACGATTGAGAGAGCATATTCTTCCCCTGCCCCCAAAAGTGACACTATCTGGACAAGAACATATTTAACATATTAGCTTTGCTCATTTAAGCTCATTTAATTTCTAGAATATTTATAGCATTGGCTCATTTTTGTAAAAACAAACATATGTACGAATACACACACATACAGATTGAGATACCAAAATCTTAACAGTGACTAACTCTAAGATGTTATTTCTTTTTTCTTTTTGGGGGCTCATCTACATTTTTTAAAATAAACATGCATTACTCCTATAATAGGAAAGAAATTTAAGTCGGTCTGAAACCTAAGGAACACATCATTTTTATGAATTCCAGTCCCCAAGTATGCAAGCATTCTCTTCCCAATCTCTCTCTCTCTCTCTCCTTTCAACACACACACACACGCACGCCATTAGCTACACTGCATCCAAAGAAATAACTACACTGGACATCCCATGATGCAATCTGCGCATTAATTTAGAAGAACTCCAGAATACTAAACTTTCTAGAGAATATCATAAACACATCGAAGCTAACATGAATCTGGATTCACTATAAGAACACATACACTAAAAATGAAATATTTATATACATTCAATAGTTGAACCACTATAATTTTTGAGCGGTGTCAAATCTCTAATTGACAAGTTTTCCCTGCAGCAAAATAGCTCCTTTACCTGAAAAAAGAAATACTAAAACTAAACTCAGTGAGAAATTGTATAAATCCAGATGGCTACTGTCACGCAGTGAGAATATTCATGTGCTGCAGTACATCTGGGTCTGACTGAGCAGTATACTTTGATGGCAGTGTAGACCAAGCTTTCCTATTTGGAGTGTGGGTTAAAGTCAGTACAAGTACCAACATGTCAGATGTCTCAGAAGTCACGTTTCTGAAACATTAGGATAATGAAGTGGGTTTTTTTGCCAAGTAGTCATCACAAGCTTCTAAAACAAAATTATGGGGGACCTGTGTGACTCATTCAGTTAAGTCTTTGTCTTCAGCTCAGGTCATGATCTCAGGGTCCTGGGATGAAGCCCCACCTTAGGTTCCCTGCTTGGTGGGGAGTCTGCTTCTCCCTCTCCCTCTGCCCTTCCCTGTCCCCCACCCCCAGCTCATGCTTGCATTCTCTTTCTCAAATAAATAAAATATTTTTAAAAAATAAAATTAGATATATATGCCTTCCTCTAAGAGGGTCAAAGTGGGGAGTTGGGGCAGAGATAAGGAAAGGATTTAATTATTCCTCCAGGATCCTTTAATACCATTTCTCTAAGCCTCCAGCTTCAGGCAAAAAGACACTCTGGACAGAGTAAGTGCTTGTAAAAAAATTCTACAACTACCCAAATACTGGCCAAGTTTCCCCAACAGTGGGTTCAAGTGAGATAGCTCTGTCTACTACTTGCTAGGTATGTGACAAGTTACATCAATTATCAGGATCCCCACTTCCTTGTCTGTAAAATGGGGATAATATTCCAAGGTCACAAAGTTGTTGAACAAGATGTCATTAGAACATATCTTAGTACCTGTCAACTGGAGGTGCACAGCGGATGGGAGTTATGAATGTTAATAATTCTTTTATAAAAATTCCCTTGAATCTTAATATTCTGAAAGGTATGTTAAGGAAACCCTCAGAGACTTAATCCAAACAAGTTTATCAGAAGCAAACCTATGTTTGTGGTGGGATGCTTGTTTCAGATTTATCTACTTCAAGAATATAATCTAGAAGTTTCTCAAGAACTTTATAGGAAATAGGAGAGTAAATCCCAATTCTTACTCACTCCAGTTTTTATAAAAATAATTTCATGCTTTTGCTTAAAGGGAGAAGGCAGAAAAAAGATGGATGTCATTCTAACAAAATTAACGAAACAGTAGCTTCCAAAGATATTGTGCTGCCAGGTATCATTTATTCATAAGGACATAAAGGAAAAAAGTTTATAACAAGAACAGTCATAATCATGGTTATTGGCTTCTATAACAGAGACACAGAAGACACCAGGACTCATCTTTTTGGTGAGTTCACATCCCTATTCCAATTGGGCTCTACCACCTGACCAGGGACAAGGTTAACTAGGACTGCCAAAGAAAGTTCTTAGAATAGATAACGTATTCACGTACGATTGAGAGAGCATATTCTTCCCCTGCCCCCAAAAGTGACACTATCTGGACAAGAACATATTTAACATATTAGCTTTGCTCATTTAAGCTTCATTACATCTTTGAGATCTGCTATAATACCCCCTGCCAAAAATTCTAAAACAATAAAACAGAGTGTTTACCTTAAAATAACTGAGAGATATTTTTTACTTAAAAAGGAATCACCTACTGCAAACCAAGGATGTTGACAGTTAGGGAAGTTATGTAAAAGTGACTAAGACAATCCTGCCCCCAAAGAATTTTAAAATCTACTGTTTGACAAAGACGAAAGTGTAAGAGGGCAGACACTAACTTGTTTACTGCTGTGGTAATGTGCTTGCAAATGGACAGGTCCATGCTGACCAATAGAATTGAAGGAAGGAGAAGCCAAGACCCTCTCCTCCAGGCTTGTCTTCCTGGCACCTGGCCAGGCAGAGGCTGGAGGGGCACCTGTAAGACAAGTAATCCTACATCTTTTCCTGATTCCAGCTATCCCCTATCATTTGACCTCGTGTCCTGTATGTCCCAATTACAGCCTTGGTGCAGTGATTTGCTGGTTCTCTGCTATACACAGAAGCAATTAAATTGACTTGGTTCTGAGATACTTCATAAGTAAGGTGCCTATAAGACAGACATTATTTCTGTTATTTTCTGATCCATGAGCAGAGGCTAAGATAGTACACACAATAAGAGAGAAACTGTCTATTAGATTGAGAGGCTCAGAAACTCAGCTGAGTCAAGGAAAAATTAGCCTCTGCTAAGCAGAAATAATGAAATATAATATTTTATCCTTGTTGGGACTTTAGTGAATTCAGCTGACTCTTACAGAACTTGAGAGAATCTAGTTTTGATCCAATGTGATGACCAGAGTTTCATGTTCTTCCGAGTCCTCCTTATACAAATCTGTAACCCAGAAGGAAGAAAAAAAAAATGCTTTGTCCTAGTCCTAGTTTTTGCTTAGCTTAACAAACCAGAATGCTACTCTTGGGCCTCAAAGACCTACACATCCTCTAAATCTTCCTTTCAAGATGTGTGGTCAATCAAAATATTAACTTTTTTCATCTTCTCACACTTGAGGTTTTATTTGTGTCCATTCCATTCCCAAATTAACTAAAAAAATTTACTTTCTTCAACTACTGGCTTAAATTTTAATTTAATTTAATTTAACTTAATTTTAAATTAAGTGGGTTTGTAATTAATCACTGCTCTTCCCAAGAGCTCTAACTACGTGGTTAATACATCCAATATTTCCATAGTTTGGAAAAGCATATATATTCAGCTCTTAGAATGAACAGGCAATGTGTTATTAATCTACCCTATCCTATGTCATCCCAGAGTTCTTTTTACCTTAATCTTCACACATCTGTGAAAATGACTTAAAGTCCTTTTGAATAACTGGGGGTTTTAAAAATTTTTGTCCCTGATTAAAAGAACTATTGGATTATCACATCCATTTTATAGTTGGGGGAAAGGGGCTCTGGAAGAGCTGATTTATAGTATCTTCTAAACATGTGTCTGATTATTATTTGAAGTGTTCTGGGACTTTAAGACATATTACTTAGAGAACTGTTTCTTCAGACCTCTTTTTTAAAATAATTTCTGCCTGCCTTGGTCATTATTTCAACACAGAAATAAATCATGGAGGATGAAAGAGGCATACATTCAAAATCTACACAGATCCACATAGTAGGATCTCCTCTGTTCTTATTTCCTTACCTGAAAAACAGGGATATCGCCCGCTTTACTGCCTACATTTGTAAGAACTTCTGGTAGAAAATAGACATTCAAATTGGGATATTTTGTTCACTTTCCAAATCAAATAACATTCATCGAGTGCCTCACCTCTACTGAGCACTAAACTAGGCACTTTTAGCCTGTATGTCCTCATTTAAAACTAGGAGGCAGATCTTACTCTCTCACTTTTCCCCAAGGAGAATAATAAAGTGAAGATAAGACAGAATTCTTGCCACTTTATTTCAACATCCCAAGTTTACTATTATCAAATGACAAAACTAAAACAATTTAGTAACTAATTTAACTCCTTTATTCAAGGAAAAATAATCCATGTATTTAGGGAGTATAGAGCTTATCAAACAGTGGAGCTTTCTTCCTAAGGTTTTGTGGGCAAGAATGAGCATTATAGAATGTAAGAAGAGGCAACAAGGGAACAGGGCATGAATGTCTAGGAATTCAGGGATTTCCTAATAAGGCTAACAGGTCCTATTTTCTAGGTAAGATAAGCTAGTTAAAGCTAACTTGAAAGATTGTGACAGGTGTTAGGGTCTCTTGACAGGTGTTTTCAATAAGTGCAGGCTAACTTTGTTTAGATTTGTGACATGGGCTAGGCCACTAAGATGGCCTCCATTTTGTGGGTCCCAATATACAAATTAATATCATCAATGTCCCACCCTTTTGATAAATTCTTAGTTGTACTGCAAGTATTGATAAAGTATTAGTGCTACTCTGAACTACCACTCCTTGTTGATGTTGGAATCAGGATGAATCTCTAACTGCAATTCATAGGTTAGGATATCAAGGTGTTGGTCCTTTAGCTGGCAGTTTCTTCATCCCATTTTTTGTCATTCTAGACACAGAAAGACCATTTGTCTCTTTACCAGTGACTGCATGCATGCATTTAAAGCTTTTGAGAGAATATAGTGTATCAGGGAGACTATTAGAATGGTTATAAACTGAATAATACCCAATGTTTGGAGGATCCTCGAAAATTTCCAATGCCACACCCCCCATGGCTCAAACCAACTTAGATTAAGTAGATCAAAGACCCCATTGAAGGATTCATTTTCTCAAGCCAAATGCCTTGTTTATGTATTTTATATAAAAGTCTCCACTTCTCCAGAAGTGTTTATCTACAAGCATATTCCAGAGAAACTGAGGCATTGGAAATGAGGGAGAAGTTTGTGATGGGAAGATTTATGGAATCACCAGCATCACGGTAAATCCAACAGTTGACTGGGGGGTTGGATAACCTGCTTTTATAATCATCTGAGATATGTAAACAATGGCAATGTCTTTCCAGGCCAGGGCAAGGCAGTAGGTTGACAAGAGAATGACAAAGACCTTCATGACGTAAGAATTAGGAAAAGGATTGTTGGAAAGAAAGGAGAAATGAAAAGAAACATTCTTAATGTTTTGGGAGGAAGCAGTCTACCTCTACGTCAGCTAATTCTCTTCCTAGTCAATTTGATTTTAATATCTCTAGCATTTGCACAGACCAGAGGTTAGAGAAAGTCTTCTTCAGTTGTGAAATAAGCACCCAAGTATAAAGACCTTGTAATTTGGCAACAGTGTTGGTGGATGAGAGCACTTGGTAGAGTCCATTCCATTAATCTTTATGAATACTTATTTGACAGTTTATGAATACCTATTTGACAATGCTTTCTACATAATTTAACATGTCAAATAGACATAATTTGTTTAACATCTCTCTCTTACCAGGTGAAAAACAAATCTTTTGAGATTTTCAGGGACCCTCTGGGAAATATCAAAGATACTTTGAGGTCAAGAAGACTCCAGTTAGAGTTTGATTTGAGGAAGTTGTCAAAATATCAAAACATTTGAATATTTGACTAAGTAGGACCATAGATTATTATTGAATAGTTAATTATCTATTAACCCAATTAGCAATAGAAGATTTGAAAGGCAAACACAAAAGGTTACATTGTCATGAATGAGACTTAGCTCTTTTAATATGAACAAGACTGGGTTCTATTAGGTAATTCAAGACCTGATATAAAAACAACATGAAACACAGGAAACTATTTTGCTAAGGCAAAAAAAAAAAAACCAAAAACAAAAACAAAACCAACTTTGCTTTCCAGGGAGATTGCCCAAAAGGTAAAGTGACTAAACAAAAAGGCTTTCACAATCACTTATCAAGAGCAGACCCATAGCATGAGAATACTTTATCTTTTTAGCAGAGAGAAGACCAAATTTTATTTTTGCACCAGTGTACTTTTAATAATAAAACTCATTTTTAAGGGGGAAAAAAAAACCTTAAATCCATTCTAACCTTAGCCAGCTTGACCACAATTAACATTCATTTCCTAAGATTCCTTTTCTACAAAAGTTCTATCACTTTTTATATCCATTCAGATTATATACTATGCTTTGTCCTTCTTTCTCATTCTGAAATAGTCATTTTACTTTCTTTACCTATTTTCATTCACAGTGGCTTATTTTCACCCTTATTATTTTGAAATAGTTTTAAGTACAATACTGATTTAATTAGTACCATTAGAATCCTAAATTCCTAGTGAAAATTAAGAATTAAGCAAGTGTGGACTGGCAAATTTCCTCAGTAAACTTTTCAATGTAGACAAAACATGTTTACTAATAGACCAAATACCCTTATTTCTTCTGTAAAAGGAAGTCAAACGTAGATAATGCTCAGGAGTTAATGTTTCAGTATTTTATATTCCTTGGAAATAACTTAGATATTCAACTGATACCCATCATTTAACTTATTTCAGTATAATATCAAGGTTTCAAGTTACCAAAAAGATTTTGGAATCTTTTAAGTAGATATACAAAAAAAGCATAATTATTATTGGAAAGTTCACTTATAAACTTCTATCTTACCTCTATTTAATTTACTTGTTCTTAACAATTATGTTTAGATTACTCATGAAAAGATTATTTGCTGTTTATTTATTCATGAAATTATCCTTTTTTTAATTTAACTTTTGTTACTTAACATACAGTGCAATATTGGTTTCTGGAGTAGAAGTCAGTGATTCATCACTTACATACAACACCCAGTGCTCATCACAATAAATGCCCTCCTTAATACCCATCACCCACCTAGCCCATCCCGCACCCACCTCCCTCCATCAACCTTCAGTTTGTTCTCTATCTTTAACAGATAACATGAGCTGCTTTAACTTTTAGTAAATCTACATAGAATAAAAGTTATAGATTTACTTTTAGTAAACCTAGATAGAATAAAAGTTATAGATCTGTTTATACTTAATATTGATAGCTCTAAAGACATGCCAGTTTTGATTAAGCCAACAAATTTAAATTAATATTTATTTACCAAGATTATCTTAGATTAAAACAAACTTGAGAAACATTTGGGTTACTTTCTATATTCCTGTGAGCATATATAAATATATATATAAATATAACTGTACAAATTAATTTTGGCAAAACCATCCAGAGATAGAAAAAAAACTACACATTTGTAATATACAGACATACATAAACATTGAGAGTTATAAAGAGGTATCTTACAACTTTTAATTTCAAATTTTAGCCATAGGACAGGTAAAATAATATAAAACTCAGTAGCCTTTCAAAGAAAAGTTGCAAATAGGTTTCTAGCAAATAGAGTAAGTTAGATTACCTGCTCAGATGGCTTACACATTTTTATCATGTTCATGGGAAAGACTTCTAATTTTTCATAGGCTTAGACTCCAAATATCCATTCCTTTTTCCCTTCTGATAGAAATTATCTCCCTAAAATTTGCATTTCAAAGAGATGGCTTCCATAGATAAGAGTTGTTGAGCAGACCAGGTAGAACATTTATATCTCAAAGACACAGAAAAAGAATCCAAGTTTCTCCAGAGACTTTTGTTTCCTAAATCCAGAATTTTATACTTACAACCTTCTGAGATGAATAGAGAAAGCTGGGGATTGGTTTTAAAAAAGGAAAAGTAAGTGAATTGCTTCCAGAGATTCACTTATGTTTTTGTAAAAGACTCAACTTACAAGACAAGTACATTTGTTTTTAACTCCTCAAAGAATTAGGCTGTAATCTGAATGTTCTCAAGGAGTCAGACCCACTCAACCAACTACATTATCTATCTCCTCCTTTAGATCAGAGGGAAGATCTTCAACTAATATGGAAATCGAAGGATTCCTGTGTTCTAGATTTAGAGCTTTGTCTTTGGATAAAGTTTGTCTTCTCCCCCCCCCCCCCCCCCGCCCCTAGGTACATTAAGCTTAGAAAAGAACACCTTAAAAGAAAACTTCTTATCAGGCTCTGAATATCAGCTTACACTTTGGCCATAAAGCTATTTAGAAATCCTTGCAAATATCTTGTCAATGTTCAGCTGGGGCAAACAGTAAACATTCCTGGCAATATTAAACAACTCAAAGATACTAGCTTCCCAATATCCAGAGCCATTTCCAAAAATTGCCAAAAGTAAGAATGACTGATAATTCCCTGAGAATGGGCAATGGTCAGTAGGACCCCAGCTGCAAGTGGGTTTGCAACCCATATTTCTGTCTGGCCATATTTTGGATGCCCTGATTCTTGAGCTACCTGCATACACAAGAATCCAACAATGGTAGGCCTCTGGCAGGTGGAAAACCAGTCAAGTTCTTAGGAACAAAACAATACAAGCAAGAAGGCAATAGTTGTCCCTGGGAGAAAAAGGATCTATAACCAATGGAGACCTCAAAACCAAATTCGTAAAAGTCTGAATTTAGAAGGGAAGGGATAACATAAAATCTCACTTTCCTCTCTCAACCACTAAAGAGGCCTAGGAGAACTAACTCCAGTAAGAACTCTTAGCCTTTGCTACCTCTGTCAGCTTTCCCAAGATCCCATCTGCAGTCTCCAAAGACAGTGGGGTTTAGAGAATGTACTTCTAGTATCTACCAACATTTAGCAAGATTTTTCATTAGTTTTAATTTAGTTTCCCCTTGCTATTTAAGAAAACAACTGGTAAGAGTTTATTGGAAATTTCGTTTAAGTCCTGGCAACTCTAAGAGGAGCCTATATGGGGACCCTCCTTCAACGGTAGATATGGGGCATTTGAGTTGGTGTGGAAGAGTTCAACAAAAACAACAACAAAAATCTTTGAGGAAAAATTTTTTTCAGTGTCCCCGCTGATTACAAACGAGACACTGACTTCTCAGCCAGTGTGTTGATGATGGGCCTCTAGGAGGTGATACAGCATTTTTAGTTTTCTGGCATTGGAGCTGTTGCAGTTGTAAGTCCACTAACTTGGTGGATTTTATCATCTTATGGTTTATGGTCAGAGTGGAAAGTCAACTCAGGGGATTAGTAAAATACAGTACTGAGGAAAAGGAAGATAGAGGGGAGTTGAAAGAGACATGTCAATCTTAAGAAGTCTTTTATTTTGGGGCACCTGGGTGGCTCAGTGGTTTAAGCCTCTGCCTTTGGCTTGGGTCATGGTCTCAAGGTCGTGGGATCAAGTCTCAAGGTCCTGGGATCAAACTCCGTGTCGGGCTCTCTGCTCAACAGGGAGTCTGCCTCCCCCTCTCTCTCTGCCTGCCTCTCTGCCTACTTGGTGATCTCTCTCTCTGTCAAATAAATAAATAAAATTTAAAAAAAGAAGAAGTCTTTTGTCTTTAGGTATCATTGGGTCTTTAATTTTTCATCAGCCTTTTGTAATGAATCTTTCAATGAAGTTATTTTGGAATCTTGAAGACTTCTGGTGACTTCCACACAACAATTAAACTATGTATCTCATTCGGTTTGTTTGATTTGGGAACGCTTTGTTAAAAACAAAAACGAACTGAAGCCAGCCTTGAAATTTTTCTGAGCAGACAAAACCAATTCCCTATAATTTAAGAAAAGGCTGGTATTTTTTCTAATCACTATGAACAATAAACAGTCACTGTCTTCCCACTATATAAGCTGCTTTATAATAATATACCCCTGAGCCTCATCCCATGTTTTGGTTTAAGAACTCCTGGTTTGTGAACTACCTTTTTGATATGTGCAAAATAAACTTTTACTGATTACTGCTTCAGTGATAAATTGTTTTTAGTTCTGTTATTGTTGAACTTTTGACAATTCATAGGTTCAGAAGGTAAATCCAAAGAAGACCCCAATGACTCCAATGACACTGAGCAAACAAGTGCTGATAGCCTGAGTCTATTGAGCTCACTGATTCCTTGCTGACTTTGGAGCTTGAGGGTAAGGATCTCCTCAATCTTAGTTTTGTTTTCTTTGCATTCGAACTCTCTAACTTTATTGTGCATACCTGGATTTGTTTATTGAAACTCCTTGGTGAGTTACACTATTCAATTCAAAAGGGAGTGAGAAGTGTAATTCCTCGTGTTTGGGTATAGCTGTTAAAAAGAGAGGGCCCCTCATATTAAGAGACCTTAGGTAATCTAAATGGAGAGGTGGAATCCACCTTCCAAACACATCCTATGAGGGCAGCATTACCCTGATACCAAAATCAAAGAAAAACACACACACACACACACAAAACCTACAGGCCAATATCCTTTATCAAAATAATTACAAAACTCAGTAAATTATTAGCAAACCAAATTCAACAACACATTAAAAGTCTTACCACAATCAAATGGGATTTATTCTCACATTAAAAAAATGAAGGATAAAAATCATATGATTAACTTAGTAGGTGCAGAGAAAACATTTGACAAAATTCAACATCCATTGATAATAAAAAGTCTCAACATGGTGGGTTTATTCAACATAATGAAGGCCAAATATAATAAACCCACAACTAAAGTCTTACTCAATGGTAAAAACTGTGCTTTTCAGAGTAGAGGGCACCGGTTATGGACCCTCAACTCTATGGTCAAATAATCTTCAACAAAGCAGGAAAAAATATACAGTGGAAAAAAGACAGTCTCTTCAATAAATGGTGCTGGGAAAATTGGACAGCTATATGTAGAAGAGTGAAACTCGACCATTCTCTTACACCGTACACAAAGATAAACTCGAAATGGATAAAAGACCTCAACGTGAGACAGGAATCCATCAGAATCCTAGAGGAGAACATAGGCAGTAACCTCTTCAATATCAGCCACAGCAACTTCTTTCAAGATATGTCTCCAAAGGCAAAGGAAACAAAAATGAAAATGAATTTTTGAGACTTCATCAAGATCAAAAGCTTCTGCACAGCAAAGGAAACAGTCAAGAAAACAAAGAGGCAACCCACGGAATGGGAGAAGATATTTGCAAATGACAGTATAGACAAAAGGTTGATATCCAGGATCTATAAAGAATTCCTCAAACTCAACACACACAAAACAGATAATCATATCAAAAAATGGGCAGAAGGTATGAACAGACACTTCTCCAATGAAGACATACAAATGGCTATCAGACACAGGAAAAAATGTTCATCGTCACTACCCATCAGGGAAATTCAAATTAAAACCACATTGAGATACCACCTTACGCCAGTTAGAATGGCCAAAATTAGCAAGACAGGAAACAACGTGTGTTGGAGAGGATGTAGAGATAGGGGAACCCTCTTACACTGTTGGTGGGAATGCAAGTTGGTGCAGCCACTTTGGAGAACAGTGTAGAGATTCCTTAAAAAATTAAAAATAGAGATCCCCAATGACCCTGCAATTGCACTACTGGGTATTTACCCCAAAGATACAAATGTAATGAAAAGAAGGGCCATCTGTACCCCAATGTTTATAGCAGCAATGGCCACGGTCACCAAACTGTGGAAAGAACCAAGATGCCCTTCAACAGACAAATGGATAAGGAAGATGTGGTCCATATACACTATGGAGTATTATGCCTCCATCAGAAAGGATGAATACCCAACTTTTGTAGCAGCATGGACGAGACTGGAAGAGATTATGCTGAGTGAAATAAGTCAAGCAGAGAGAGTCAATTATCATATGGTTTCACTTATTTGTCGAGCATAACAAATAACATGGAGGACATAGGGAGATGGAGAGGAGAAGGGAGTTGAGGGAAATTGGAAGGTGAGGTGAACCATGAGAGACTATGGACTCTGAAAAACAACCTGAGGGTTTTGAAGGGGTAGGGGGTGGGAGGTTGGGGGAGCCAGGTGGTGGGTATTATGGAGGGCACGTATTGCATGGAGTACTGGGTGTGGTGCAAAACCAATGTATTCTGTTATGCTGAAAAGAAAAAACAAAACAAAATTGCGTTTTTCCTCTAAGATCTGAAACAAGACAAGGATGTTCACTCTCACCACTTTCATTCAACATAGTACTAGAAGTTCTAGCCAGAGCAATCAGACAAGAAAAGGAAATAAAAGACATCCAAACCAGTAAAGAAGAAGTAAAACTGTCACTATTTGCAGATGACATGATGCTATACATACAAGACCCTAAAGACTCCACCAAAAAACTACTCAAAGTAATACATGAATTCAGTGATGTTGAGGAATACAAATTAATATGCAGAAATCTGTTGTATTTCCATACACCAACAATAAAGTAGCAGAAAAAAAATCAAGAAAACAAGTCCATTTACAATTGCACAAAAATGAATAATATACCTAGGAATAAATTTAACCAAGCAGGTGAAAGACCTATACTGTGAACTACAAAATATTGATAAAGAAATTGAAGTTGACAGAAACAAATGGAAAGATATACCATTCTCATAGATTGGAAAATTAATACTGCTAAATTATCCATACTACCTAAAGCAATCTAAAGCAACAGATTCAGTGCAATCCCTATCAAAATATCAATAGTATTTTTAACAGAACTAGAACTACTAACCCTGAAATTTATATGGAACCACAAAAGGCCAGAAATAGCAAAAGCAACCTTAAGAAAGAAGAACAAAGCTGAAGGTATCACAACCCCAGATTTAAAGATTACAAAGCAGTAATAATGAAAACAAAATGGTACTAGCACTGCAAAAATGTGTTACCTTCAAATAGATTCATGGCAAAGACCCTAAGAAGTACCCTAAAATGCAGGTCTCTGATGACTTTAAGATCATAACACTAAACTGAGTAAGAATTTCTAAAACTCTATTGGAAAACTGATTGATTCATAAAGCTGCTAACTCAAGATGAGCAAAACAAGAATGACACGAGACTGAATGACCCGATGAATACAATCATAATTTTTATGATTTCACTTAAAAATGCTGATTCTGGGGCACCTGGGTGGGTCAGTCAGTTAAGCATTTGACTCTTGGTTTTAGCTCAGCTCATGATCTCAGCATTGTAGAATCAGGCCCGGGTCAGGCTTCATGTTCACTGGGGAATCTACTTGAGATTCTCTCTCTCTCTCCCTCTCCCTCTGCCCCTTCCTCTACACTCTCTCTCTCAAATAAATTAATTAATTAAATATTTTTTAAAATTTGGGATGCCTGGGTGGCTCAGTTGGTTAAGCGGCTGCCTTTGGCTCAGGTCATGATCCCAGTGTCCTGGGATCGAGTCCCGCATCAGGCTCCTTGCTCAGCAGGGAGCCTGCTTCTGCCTCTGCCTCTGCCTGTGCTCACTCTCTCTGACAAATAAATAAATAAAATCTTTAAAAAAAATTTCTAAATATTTTTTAAAATTTAAAAAAAATATTGCTTGTTCCTTAATATTTTGTTTTCCGTGTTTAAAGTAACGCTTATTCTCCTTTCTTTAAAGCTATATTTACCAGATGTCTGTAAGTTATAGACAGCTTTGCAGCAAGAGTTGAAGCATTTATCATTTTCTCCCTACCTCATCTCTCCAGAGTGTGGAAATTCTGATTAAGTATTCTTGACAATGTATGTATTTGCATAAGTTCAATAAGAATCTGTTCTCCAGATTTTAAACAAGTCCTTGTTTGGCTTCCTAGCCTCGAGAGTCTCTTAAAAGTCCAATCTGAGATTTCTTAAATTACAGTCCAGCAAAGCAGATTTAAAAGAGTTTATATGGTCAATCACTATTCTTGATGTACTTATGTAAATAATCAGGCCAAGTTTATTGCAGTTAGACGTAATCTGCAAAGAAATTAGTCTTATTGTGGTTATCTTTGACAGACATAGGAATGATTATAGAAAGCAAAATAATGTTTCAATAATACATCTTTGTGGATATCAGATTCTAGTGCTGTTAATTGTCTTAGAGAGACTGTTTTCTACCTGCAAACTGATTTTGTCCTAAATTCTTCTAGTTTTCTATAATACTTGCCTAGAACTTTCCATATTAACATTGCTAACTTTTTCCCGTTCTTTGACTTAGAATCACTGTGCAACTAAAACTTCCCCTTTTCCAAGGCCATGGAAAATAAAGCTGGACAACTTGATATAACTTTCAGGGAAATCACCACAACAGCTCATGTGTGGACAATCTTCATGCCTATTCCTACGGAACTACTTAGAAAGTTCACCAGAGACATTCAAACTGAAAACCAGGAAAATATGTCAGAATGCCAGTACTAGCCCTCACTCTATCTGAAGATGCTTCAAAACCAACATCTAGATATCTTCTCAGCTGGCTTTCTCCAAACTAAGAACCTGAATTTATAATTTGCTCCAATTATCAACTTTTGTTTTTCTTTTGTTTCCATAGATATGCCTCTCATTAAAAGAAACATCCGGATGTTTATCCTTTCCTAAGTAATCATAAGGATACGATTTGCTAACACAGCATCTTGTGCCTATATAGGTAACTCAGAAAAAAATTGAAATCCAACTACACGTGATCCAAAAAAATATATAGACTGACTTAGCTAAAACTGAATCTGATCATGACTTAGCTAAAACTGAATCTGATCATAATTCACTTAAGTTATTTAATTGGTTAACTCTTGGCTCCTGGGAATTTCTGCTCTGGGAATTTCTCAATCCTTGGCTATTGTTCTCCTCAGAGTCATATTAACCTTTCCAAGTTAGTATACTCCTGAGGGTTCTAAATACCTATCAGCAGCCACTCACACACCTATTGGTATCCATTAGAATTACACAACTGGATGAAATCAACAATAATTACATAAATGATGAAGATGGTGACTACATGACCCTGCAGCCTGATGACTCGACGGTGGAAACAGCAATTGTGTGACTCTTTGGCTTAAGAACATCAATGGTGGTAACCGAAAATAATGCCATGCTGGTTGGTCATACTCTCAGCCTAATGAGAGAATGACCAGAAAGGGGGAATTGTTAAAATCAAAAACAAATGCCTCAAAAATTCCCTAAGCAGACAAAAGCAGCTTAGCCATAAAGGCAAAGCTTAATTTAGCTTATTTTGCAAGACTAACTTGACCTGTGTCATTTCTTGCTTATGCCTCTGGAAATCACAAACAAAACTTGAACTGTTTTCCAAAATTGTTATGAGGTAACCACTAACCAGTTCCCTGTAATTTAAAAAATTTCTAACATCAGGCGCCCCGGGATGACTTAGTCAGTTAAGCGACTGACTCTTGGTTTCATCTCAGGTCATGATCTTAGTGTTCTAGCTTTGGTCTCTGGGCTCAGCAGGGAGTCTGCTGGAGATTCTCTTCCTCCTCTCTCACTGCCCCTCCCCGCACTTGGGCATGCACTCTCTTGCTCTCTCTCTTTCTTATATAAATAAATAAATCTAAAAAAAAAAAAACTTCTAATATAACAACCATTGTGAAAAATAATGAATGTCTTCCCATTATATAAGTTGCTTTGTAACAATATATCCCTGAGCCTCATTCCATGTTTCAGTTTGAGTATTCCCAGTCTGAGAAATCTATTTGGTGGGTGCACAATAATCTTGTGTTAATTACTACTTTGGTCATTCATTGGTTTTTACTTCAGCTATTTCTGAACCTTTAACACCTTACTTTCAAGTGCACTTCCTAAATGAACAATCTTGTCTAACTGAAATGTTCCCTACAATGGCCATTGTGATTCTAAGTTGTCTTAGTAAGATCTCTGCCTTGTATCTGTAGCTTCTGAAAATACATTTCTCAGACATAAAATAAGCAAATATTCCAGAAGGTGGTGTGCTTAATTCCTTGAAACTTGAGAATCCAATTTCTTTAGTGAAGCCTTGGATCTCTTGGAGCTAAATAAATACCTAGGAGGGATGTCCAGCTGGGTTGAGTATTTTGTGATATTTCTCAGTGTACCTTCTCACATAAAAAAATTTTTGAGGTTGGTATGTGACCTGGTGTCATCCTAACCTGTTCCATGACCAACTTATCCTAGCACAGGAATCTTAAAGTTATGTGGCAAGCACAATAACAGCTTTAAGTGCTCAACCTGTGCCCACCAATTTTGCAGCTTTAGGGTCTGAGATTCCCATTAGCAATAGATCTATCATTCCTTTCATAAGATCTCTTTATAACAGAGGAAACTCTGATGGCTTATAATAGTCTGACTTGTGCCTACTTACATTTCGATGTGCCATTTAATGACATTTTCTTCTCTTGATTTATTTCCCCAAGTCCCTCATAGTTTACACTGTGAGCTTTCCTTGAGGCTTTGTGAGTCCCCTCATAGCTGCCATATTGCTTTCTTTCGATTGAGGGATACTCATTATTCTCCCTTGAAGTAAACCTCCCTAATTCAACCAGACTTCTGTTTCTGGCTACCTGTGCACAGTTCCTGAGACCTGTGCTTCTCACTGTGAAAATCTGGAGTTTCTCACACTCCAATTTCTACCCTGTGAAATTCTAGTTTTGCACATCTCAATTTTCCAGCTGGAAGGATTACAACAAATTCCAAGAGGTCACAATACAAAATATGCAGAGCTTGATCCAAGAGCAGCTTTCCAGAGATGTTGGAGAATGGCTGAAGAGGTAGTAACCAAAAGGATTCTCTAGGTATCTGTGAAGGTACATCTCAGGGCCATCCCCAGAATCTGCAGGAGCTGTATTTGGAACCCGTCTTGTCACCGAGACTGTCAAATGACAAAACTAAAACAACTTAGTAATGAATTTGACGTTCTTTAGTCAAAGAAAAACAATACATGGTTTGGGGAACTACAATGCCTACCAAGCTGCAGAACAGTCTTCCTGAGGGAATTTGGGCAACAGTGAGTTTTGTAGAGCATTACCAGAGGCAATGTGGAAGCACGCCATGCTTGGCTAGGAGGTAGTCTTGTAATAAGGGCAGGGCCCCTAGGAGGCCTCCATTTTGTGAATCCCAACATACAAATTAACTATCACCATAAAGCTGAGAAGTATTCCATGCAAATCAGCATAAACCAAAGTGTAACAGCTTCAGTGGTGGTATTCAGATGTAAAATCAATAAAGCGTACAATAAAGTATAAAAGAGAGTCATAAGGGTTCTCAATGGTATTTATTTTTTCTTCTCTGCAGCATGTGGATAAAGGACACAGGGACTCTGAAGTGAGAAAGGTTCATAAAGAAATGAAAGTCTTCCTTTAATGAACTTACACAGACTGAGGGCTGGAGGCAAGAGTGGAGTGGCACGATTAACCAGTTGTGTGATGGGCAAGATTAGCCACCATCAGTGTTGTGACTACCCCAAACCTAAGTACTTCACTTTGAGAGCCCTCACATTTCTGATCCTGCCCCACTGAGGAGTAGGGTCTTAGATTAAGCCTCCACTTCTCCTGCTCACTCTGAGTCTAAACAGGACCCAGACAGGATGAAGTTCGAAGGAAAGCAGAAGGCAAACAGATTCCGGTCATGAACATTTTCCTTTCCTCCTTAACAGCACTGATATTTCAAATGACCATATCCAGGCCCTGAAAGGTATTTACCCTAACCTGAGCCAGCCTGATCCAAGGCATGTGAAGCTTCTGACTTGACCATCATAACTCCTAGGATTGAGGAACAAACCACTCCCTCAGCTTTCTGGGCTTTCTGGGCTTCTGATTATGTCTATTCATCATTCAAATATGCATTCCCTGTCAAGCACTACATTCTGTGGTCTCCCTATTCCTGCCCTCAGGGAGCTCAGAGTGGGGTCATCAATGGTGGTGATGCTAGTGAGGGTTGGTGCGGGGTGATACAAAGCATACACAGGTAATGACAGTATACTATGATCAATGGTACAATTGGATAAAGGTAAGTAAGTGTGAGATGCTCTGGGAACACAGGAATGACACCAAACCCAGTTCTTGAAAGAAGCGTCAATGAAGTAGCCTAAAGGATGAAACAGGGAATTGGAGAGACAGAAGGCACCAAGGCAAACATGTGTAAGGGAGAGCATGGCATGTTCAAGGAACTCAGAGTGAGCAGCTATGTTTGGAGTTAGAATCAAACGGATGCAACGGTTGCCAGTGAGTCAGACAAGGCACAAGCAGAGGCCAGATCAGATAAACCCTATAAGTCTTGCAGACCCTGTAAGTCTTGCAAGTCTGCCTTTACTCTAAAGACATTGGCAAGTCACTGAATATTAAGACATGTTCGGATTGGCACTGGAGAAAGAGCATCTGAGGCCTGTGAGCAGATAGATGAGGAGGTGAGAAGGGAGAGTGAAAGAAGGGAGAAGAGTCAGACCTTTAGAGCACCCAAGCAAGATATGATGCTCACCTAGCATCCCAGAAGTGGTAGTCGGAATGGGGAAAAGCTGATCTAAAAGATATCAAAGAGATAAAAACAACTGGTGATTGGCACAGTGTGGCTGAAGGAGAAATAGGAAAGACTAAAGATGATGCCACATCTGGGCTTGGAAAATGAGATGAAAAATACACTGCTCCCTGAGAGGGAAAGAAAGAGCATTTGGGGAGAGCTGCGTATTAGTGCCCACGAGACAATGGCAGGTAGATGGGCTGGAGTGACAGAGATACACCAGGGCTAGGAAGACATATTTGGGAATGAGCAGGAGATGGCTAACACTAAAAGTGGGGTGACACCATTCAGTACATCTGGCAAGAGAAAAGAGAATGCTGAGAGACCCCAATATTTATAGATTGATGATACATTGCTAAGTGAAAAATCAAGCTGCAGGGGAGCCAGGATGGTGGCGTCATTGAGTGGCTGGCTCTTGGTTTCTGATTGGGTCATGATCTCAGGGTCTTGGGATCTAGCCTTGCATGGGGCCCTGTGCTCAGCGGAGAGTCTGCTCCAGGATTCTCTCTCTCTCTCACTCAAATGAATAAATCTTAAAAAAAAAAATCAAGCTGCAAAATGGTACATGCAGTAAGGGCTCATGCGGAGAGACAGAGGGGAAGATCAAGTGTGTGTATGTGTGTGTGTGATTGTGTACTTGTGGTTTTTTTGTGAAACATCTTAATTTTATAAACTATTCTATTGCTTGAATTGTTTAATGAGTATGTACAGCTTTTATAATTTAAAATAAGAATACTTGATTTTAAAAACATTTAAGAGACAGAGAAATGAATAGGAGACTGCAAAGTCCAAGAAAGATGGAACAAAAATGTAGAGAAAAGAAAGTTTATTGCTTGACCCTACTAATGTCTTATTTTAATGGAATGCTAAAGGATTTTAACTCCATGTGGGAAAATCAAAGTAAAGCAACAAAAGAAATATTAAATGTTGATAAATGTACACTCAAACATATGACTTCTGTCTGAAGATGTTTTATTTTTTATATATTTTTGAGACTTACTTTTATTTGAGAGAGAGAGGGAGAGTGCATGTGCAAGTTGGGGGAGGAGCAGAGGGGGAAAGAGAGAGAGAATCCTGGAGCAGACTCCCCACTGAGTGCAGAGTCCAATGCGAGGCTCCATGCAGGGCTTAATCCCAGGACCCTAAGATCATGACCTGAGCCAAAACCAAGAGTCCAGTGTTTAACCAACTGAGCTACCGAGGTGCCCAAATATATTTTAAATAATGATCTTTAAAATAGGGACCACTGTTTCTTACAGTATACTTTTGTTAAATTTTAATAAAAATACAGTTTGTCAGCAAAAAATTAAATAATTCTGACCAAGAGGGTTGACTGGAGCAGTGAGTCAGTGCCTGCAGATATGGCAACATGAGATGAAGCCTTCCTACTGAGAGGTGGTCATATTCACAGTGCACGGGCAAGAAGGAAAAGCAGATGGCACCTTCATCAGGTCTCTGTTCCTTCTGGGCCACATGGCCTCTCCAACCTTAGTTACAGAAGCTAGTGACTTATTTCAAAAGATTTTATTCTTTATGTTTTAAAAGATTACTATTATCTGAAGAACTAGAAGTGACAATTTCTATGATTTTTAATGTAAATTAAATATTTATGTGTATTTTAGGTCATTTCCTTCTGAGTTGAGATGCAAACTCCTTTAAATACCTCTAATTACTACAGAATATTACCATCCTAGGAAAAACTACCTTTTGTTCTATTTTACACTGAAAAAATGAACAGTCTGCTGATACGGAATCTCTATGATGTTCTTTTCTGAAATCTCTACCATGTTCTTTTCTGAAATTGTTAAACTATGTCTATTATTCTTAGCTTTTGAATATTCCTTAATGTTTCATTTCATAAGATCCTCATTTATTTTATTTAGTTTAGCAAGAATCAAATTATTTTTCTATTCTCAAAGCAGTCAGGAGAAAAATCCAAAACTATCATCACAAAAATTACCCCAACCCCTCAAGCTTCTCCACTAATGTCAGGCATGAGGAGAATTAGGGATTCCCAAACTTAGAAAGCTCAACACTCAGTGAGCAGGTGGGCAAAGGGGGGGCTTCTGATTCTAGTTATTCATAAATTCTGTGGCTCCATAGTGAACGTTTGTTCAAGTATTTACTGAATACTTTATACACTGCCAGTATTTACTGAATACTTTATACACTAGCTGTGGGACTACAATGGCAAACAAAAGAGAGCAACACTCCAGAGAACAACATAAGAAAGGAAGAGAGAGGGAGGGAGGAAAGGAGAGAAGGAAGGAGGGAGGGAAGGAGAGAGGGAGGAAGGAGACAATAATTTCTAAGTTTTTGCTAAGTCAGTGCAGACTTGTCCTTATTTCCTACCTTCTATAATAATAACGGGTAATCAAATCAATAAACCTGAGACCACAAGATGTAAGGTATGTTGTGAAGAGCTCTCTCAAAGCAGTTTCTTCATTCCAGGGATGCCTGATTTATATCCCATCTTATTTCTATCCTGTCTTAGTTAATTCAAGCTGCTATAACACAAAGACCATAGACTGGGTGGCTTAAACAACAGAAATGTATTCCTTATGGTTCTGGAGGCTTGAAGTCCAAGATCAAGGAGCCAGCCAATTCAGTTCATGATGAGAGCTTTCTTCCTGGCTTGCAGATATATATCTTCTTGCTGTAGCCTCACATTCCAGAGAGGGAGAGAAGCAAGCTCCTTCATTGTCTCTTCTTAAAAGGGCACAAATCCATCTTCCAAAGGCCCCGTCTCCAAATGCCTTCACATTAGGGATCAGGATTTCAAAATACAGATTTTGGAGGTAGATAAACATAGAGTCCAAACCACATCCCATGGTCCCTTTCAAAGCCCCTCTGCTCTGATGACTTGAGGCCATATCAAACAGTCCTGCCTCTCTCTTTCTGGACTGTCTTCTCAATCCCTTCTCAATACAGGTATTTAATCCTGTATAGCCTTGCTTCACAGTATATGCAGATACTGCGTGCTCCATTTATGTCTCCAAGTTAAAATGTAAGTACGCCAAGTGAGAATGTCTGTGTCTTGCACTTCTTTTACTCTCTTGCAGTGCCTCAGCACTCTATAAAATATTTGTGGATTCATTCAGTCAGTCATAACACATCCACTGAATACCAGTGTCTCATGCTGGGGAGCAGTTCTTGGTGGATTTGGGAAACCTAACGATTGGGACTAATTTAAGGGAAATGCCAGTTGAATTCTTGGCGAATAGGAACCACAAAATATTTTTACAGAAACACCAGTTTCTCATTGCTTGGATGATCATTTCTCTAAGTGGAATGAGGCTAAGAGAGTTTGGCCCAGGGAAGGACCTTGAGCAGCTGTTTTACTGAATAAATAAGTGACTGCCAAATGCTAACAGCAGCTTGCATTTGCAGTATGTAAACTTTTCAGACTGCTTTCCCACCCATTAGCATAACTTTTCGAGTATGTTTCTTAAATGAGGGCATCTAAGCACTTGGAAAGAGAGAGTCTTAAGTGTTTCTTTGGCCTACATTATTACGTCTAACAAGTTTTCATAGAAGATGGTCATATAAAATTTAACCCACACTTTTTCTTACAAGTTCTGAACCAATGAAATCTTTAAGACTTCCTGCAGAACACTGAACTCCATCCAAGTGCTGAATAAAACACAGCATTAGACAAGGGTGTTACATGGCTTTCCACACTGGGCTCCAAACATGTTCCTGTGTTGACAAGAGACATGTGTCGTTCACTCAGTCACTGACGACGACTCAGAAAGTCTAACTGTTCTCACAAAATGTGGAATAGCTAATACAAAGGAGAATCATGTCATTCCAACAGTCTCCTTTTAAAGACTTGGGGGAACGAATGCCTGGCTGGCTCAGTTGAAAGAGCATGTGACTCTTGATCTCAGGGCTGGGAGTTCAAGCTCCATCTTGGGTATAGAGATTACTTAAAAATAAAATCTTTAAAGAAAAATTAGTGGCGGCAGTATCGATCCCTGTCCCCCTCTTTAAAACATATAGCTTTGGTTTTGGATTTTTGGTTTCTCTTTTGAGGGAGGTTGCAGAAGGCAGTGGAAGGAGGAAAGGAAGTAACATTATCTCAGAAACCAGAAATGCCTAGATGGATTTTAATTTCACAGAAACCTAATTTTAAAAGCATTTTATAATTGTAATTAAAAGAAACTGAAGTGAAAATGGAATACTATATACTATACTATCTCAAATTAAAAATAAATTAATAGCAGCAAGACGTAAATCCTGATGGGAAAATTATTCTAAGATATCTAAAGAGAAGGGACATAGCAAAAACAGTAGTATCTTATGAATGCCTAACATTCACTTGCATTATGGCTTTTCATCCATTTTAACAGTACTGTAGATAAAAAATGCCAAGTCCTTGACATTAGTTCCCCTCAGTAACGTCCCAGAGATGAGACTTTGGGGCGGGGGGATTCCACAAACATGCAAAATATTAGCTCCCTCTTAAAGACCTCTGTCTACAATGTTAGCACAAAGTAGGACCAATTCTTCAGAGAGTGAGTCTTGTCTTACCAAATGGTGCCCAATCTCTGTGTCTAATACCCCAATCGACCGTGATTAGGACCATTTATCTCTAAGTCTCTCATCAGGCTCTCCAACCACAAATAGAATACGTGAAGTTTTTGCCTCAAAGAGGGCCTCTATTTTGAAAACGTGTTTCCTTCTACACAGGAAGAGTAGATGACACATGTGGGCTGAACTGAATATTCTAAGCAAAGGTACCCACGCGATGTTTGCAATGCAGACCTGGGAAAAGTCTAAGAAGGAATTATTAGACACAAATACTAACTGTAACACCGTTCATGCTGAGAAAGTTTCTAATTTGAAAAAAGTTTTGTTTCTTGTTTTTAATTTGGAGACCCAGCAATTATTTGAAATGAAGGAAGAGCTAACTCCCAGAACATCTGAACTCAAAAGCATCTGGAGCACAAAAGATATCTGGCATTTCAAAGCCAAAAGCCACAGGTCCAGGCTCCAAACCAGTTTCTATAGAACTTAAGATAGAGGAGACCCTGAAGGGAGACCGGATTCCCCAGGTGAATGACGATGACAACAGATGAAGAAAGTACACAGAAGCAATTCTATGAATCCAGTCACATCACTGTAAGTTAAAGCATCTCCCAGCTCTCCCAGGCCTGCACTGTGCTTCCTCCCCTCAAGTTAAGTCTCAGGGACAGGAATGGCAGGCAATAGGTGCTGTGCCAGAGGGATGCAAACCCACAAGGTATACACTGAAGCAAAAATGCCAGAGGGCCACACTCTCACTGAACACATTCTCCATAATGTCACCTGAATTGTGAGTTGTTAGCATGCCATAGTTTCTTGGGACATCAAATTTAAGTAAATATTTAGAGAAAAAAACTCTTTTTCTGGGATGCCCATGTGACTCACTGGGTTGAGGGTCTGACTTTTGGCCATGGTCTTAGGGTCATGAAATCCATCCCAGGTTGGGCTGGGCACTCAGTGGGGAGTCCGCTTGAGATTGTCTCTCTCCCTCTCCCTCTGCCCTCCCTCCACTCATGCATGAATGCTTTCTTTCCCCCTCTCTTTAAAACAGATAAATCCTTTTAAAACATCCTTTTTCCGTTTAAACAGATATATTAATAAACTGCAGTATTAAAAAAAAAACTGCCACATTTGCAAAACTTTTTAAGATGACATCAATATACCAGTCAAGATGTTTAGTTTCAAACAGAAACAAAGTCTAACTAATTTAAGCAAATAATGAAATTATTAGAAGGCTCACACACTAACCCAAAGGGCTAGAGAACCAGCCATGGGGGTCTGATGCAAAAACAGCTCAGAACTGATCCAACTTGCACACTTCTGCCAAAACTGAGAGGTCTGCATCTCTGATGTTGCTGACTCTAAGACCATTAGGTGATTATTCTATTTGTTAAGGAAAAAAGTAAATAGTGCTGGTTATCAAACTCTATCACAACATTGATTTTAAGGAGCACCCCGATTTCCCCCCGATTGGGGGAATATGTGAATTGTAGGATTGATCAGAAGTGGTCAGTTCTACTGCGGGTAGTCCTCACAGCTCACGTTAGCGACAGGCGCCACCGCCATGACCAGATCCCCTCTTGCCGCCCCCACTCCCAACCCAGGTTCTGCCCACGTCCTAGCTGAAAGGGAGGCTGGAAAAGCAAGTACTGGCATTTCAGTTTGTATGGTGGGGAAAAAAAAACAGATCCTGCTTTATTCCCTCCTATGGGAAAATTTTCAAGCACAAAAACAGAGTTCAGATGCTGGGCAGCCAAGAAAGAATGACAAATATCCCCAATAGGGAGATTTCAAAGAAACTCCCTCTTATGGTAAAAGTTCAGTGTCCTCTGTGGTTAGAATTCAGAAACAGAAAAATGTTTGAGAAGCACCAGAAGAGGAGAACTCCTTAGGATGGGAGCCAAGGCCCTTAGAATCCAGCCCTACAAATCGTTCCAGGCTAGTTTCCAACACCCCACCCTATGCACACCCTGAGTCCAGGGATGACTAAGGAGGTGGCAGCTTCTCAACCATTGCCATTATCACTCACATCTCTGCTCGTGGTGTGTTCCCTCAAATTAGAAATCATCCCCTCCCCCCTGCTATTTCTCTGGATTTAAATAACTCCTACTTCACTACTTGAACCAAAACTCACCTCTTCGTGTGAACTCTTTCAGACGGCCCCTCTTGGTGACCCCTTAGCACATTATCCATCTCTTCACGGTGAGAGGAAGAGGGCTCATCAATACATGAACAAAACAACTGCTGTATCGCTTGCTAAAGCAGGGGCGAGCTGCACATCAGCAGGCAGTCCCCTTGAGCAAAGCACAGAGCGCTGATCTTGTAGCAGCTGGGAGACCCTCTGAGCTCGGGGGCTGGGAGATGCCCAGACACTGACCTCCAGCTGTAGATGCAGAGCAGGAGTGAGGATGATGCTGGCTGGCTGACCTGCAGAAGCATGGCACTGGACTTGGGCTGATCCTGACTTTCTGGCTCTACAACCATGCGTGTTGGGCATGGGGGCTGCTGTCGCAGATGGGCTAGCTGATGGAAGCGTGAAGGGAACAGGTTCTGAGGTAACTGGCAACCAGAGTACAAGTGGTCTTCCCCTAAGAAGATGGGAGCTTTTCACTCTCACAACTGGGACAATATCAATATATGTTAATGGTATGATATGAGTATGATGACCACACGAGGAGCCTTACTATGTACCAGGACTTACAGGAAGTATTTTATAAGGATTAGCACATCAATTCTTAGAGCAACCTTATAGATGGGTGCTATTACCCTTCATTTCACAGATGGGGAACATCAGAACCTCACTGAGATCCAGGTACAAAGGAAATGGCAGCTGAGCCCTGGCTCTAACCCAGCACATGGTAAGGACTCTGCTGAGTGTCGCTGTCTCCATCACCCCAGTGAGAGCACACTTACCTTAAGAACAGGCACCAGGATTCCCCTCCCTGTCTGATTCGGGGCCTCTCATTCAGTGGCACCCTCAACGTCTGCTCTCATAAAGAGAGAGTGCCTGAATCATCTAGTCGTTCAAAACCTGATCTGAAGGTCAATAAGCTTGGTATCTTGCCATCCAGCCATGGCCAAAGTCAACGATGAAACCAACACCCTACACAAAATGTCAATGACACCCGGCATCATGAGAAAGCAAGGCTTAAGAGAACACATTCCACCTGATTTCTAACTACTTTGTAGCCAGTTCTCCATCCCTGATGCAATGACTATGCCTAAAAGTTGGTCATCGATTTGCGTCATCTCCCCCAAGGTGACAATGTTCCAGAAGCCTGAAACCCTAACAGAAATACCAGCTGTTGAAAAGCAGCAGCTGATTATTTTACCACTTGCTGCTCATGAGCACATACCCAAGCAGGACTGCCCCAATCAGCACTCCTAAGAAAAGCACTCCCATTCCATCTGAAAAAAATTAAGTTATATGAAACCTACAAAACCACATCCAAACCACAGCTCTCAGCCAACAAAGCCCCTGACGTTAATGGCAAAGATATATCATGGAAAATATCTCTGTTTCCCTCCCATCACTCCTCAGTGAGTGCAGTAAGAAATCCCTCTGCAATTTATTCCTTTATTTAAATTTACGTATCTTTCTTCTTATCCCAACAAATGAGAGGAATGTTTGATCCTTTTTTCTCCTGAGCCCAGCCAGGTCTTACCTCCAAGGCCCTAGACACATTCACAATATGTGATAATCTATTTGGTACCCACATATCCATCCAAATCAACAGAAAGCATAAATCAATTTTTAATACAACTGTAAGAAGAAGTGATACTCAGGAATACCATTCAGTTAGTCATTTAATTTGTGTGGCCTTGAGTAATTTACTGAACTTCTCTGTGAAAAGGAATGCGTACCAAGACCTCATAGAGTGGTTGTGACAAATAAATGAATATTAGAGACAGCACTCAAGACAAAGCTATGCACATGGTCACTGAACTTAATATGGTATTGTATTCTTGGAGCATCTGGGTGGTACAATGGTTTAAGCATCTGCCTTTGGCTCAGCTCATGATCCCAGGGTCCTGGGATCGAGACCTGCATGGCCCTCTCTGCTCAGAAGGGGAATCTGCTTTTCTCTCTCCCTCGGTCCCTGCTCATGCTCTCTCTCCTGTTCACTCTCTCTCTCAAATAAATAAAATCTTTTTTTTTAAGATTTTATTTATTTATTTGACAGACAGAGATCACAAGTAGACAGAGAGGCAGGCAGAGAGAGAGAAGGGGAAGGAGGCTCCCTGCTGAGCAGAGAGCCCGATGTGGGGCTCGATCCCAGGACCGCAGGATCATGACCTGAGCTGAAGGCAGAGGCTTTAACCAACTGAGCTACCCAGGTGCCCCTCAAATAAATAGATAAAATCTTTTAAAAAATGGTGTTGTATTCTTGGAAGCTGCTGAGGGTAGATCATATGCTTTCTCACCACACACACACACACACACACACACACACACACACACACACAGTTAACTGTGAGGTTATGGATGGATCGATTATCTTGATCTTGGCAATCATTCTATACCACATATATATGTATATCAAATCATCACATTGTACACTTTAAATGTATACAATTACATTTGTCAATTGATTCCTCACCAAAGTTAAAAAAATAAAATAAAATAAAGACAAGGCCGTGCATGGTAATTACCATGCAAGCTCTCTGCCCCGTCAGTCTTCTTAATGCCCCATATCCCCCCAAACTCTTGCCAGATCCTCCAGAGTACTGGGGAGCCACCCAATACAGAGTCTAACTTTAGGAAGCTCCTTGTACTAGTTCCTATGGCTATTGAAACAAATTACCATAACTTGGTAGCTTAAAACAACAGAAATGTATTTCCTCACAGTTGTAGAGGTCAGAAGTTCGAAACCAAGAGTCAGCCGGGCCACACTCTCTCTAAGGCTCCAGGGAAGAATCTTTCCCTGCCTTTTCAGGTCCAAGTGGCTCCTGGCAGTCATTGGTTGTGGTGGCCTGACTAATCTGTGCCCTCATCTTCATATGTCTGTCTTCCCTGAATGGCCCTCTGTGTCCATTCCTTTTCTCACAAGGACACCAATCATTGGCTTTAGGGCCCACCCAAAATCCAAATTTTTACCTCACTTACATCTGCAAAGACCATATTTCCAAATAAGGTCACATTCTGAGGTTCCAAGTGAGCATGAATTTTGAAAAGGTACTATTCAACCCAGTACACAATTCAACTTAACAAGAGGAGAAATACAGGCCCCTCAGGGACACACAGTCCAGCACCACTGATGAAACACCATGTTACTGAGCCTAGTGGAAAAATCAAGCAAAATTAATGGATGGTTTTGTATAGGAAGGGATATTAGTGAAACTAACAGGTTGAGAAGCAAACAAAAAGGCCCAGTCAGTCAGTGTACATAAGGCAGGCCATCTCTGAAATAGAACATAAGTCCCAAAATCACTAAAGCTGAAAAGCTGACATTCAAGTCATCCATTTTGAAATAAGGAGACGGAAGATAATACATAGGTGTGTCGAAAACACACTTTTTAGACTTATTGGCAATGGATAAACCTCTTGTAAAGATTACAACATTAAAAGGCTCTGAGATAAATCACATTTAGCAATTACCTCACAAATAAATAAGAGTAAGCCAAAACACACAAACTTAGCAACAAAATGTCTCGAGTTACAGCACTGCAATCAGATACTTGTAATAAATCCTAGATGTGTCATTTTGGAAATTTTTACCAAATAATAAAAATTTCAATGACAGAAAATAAAATAATGCTCAAATATGCTTTCAGCTACTGCATTTTCTGCTTTAAAACAATTTTTTAAAGTAGCATCTACAAAAATTTTCACTATTTTATGAACTAAAATTTTATCTTCTTTGCCCAGAGATAAGATCCCTGTCTCTTTTCCATTGTGTTCCATTGTGACCTCCCTGCTTCCCCCTCATCCGATGCCTACCTCAAGCCTGTCCCAATCTCTGCATAGAGTTGATTACTGCTTGGGGAACTGTCTGTCTGGACTCCTCACTTGCCACTAATCCAGGAAACCCCAAGGACACATTGGCTACAACAGAGCTCACCAGATTCCTACCCTGTATATGGCCCAGGAACAGCTCTAAATCTAGATGCTGGTTCTTCCAGAGGTTTTGTCATGTTAGGAACCAATCACTGAGTTCCCACTCTGCTTTTTAGCATAAGGTGGAAGTGTGATTGTTAGAGATTTAATAAGGAGTTAAATAGTTTATTTTTTCTCTGTTTCCATCCTAACATTGCACATTAGGTAAAAGGCTACAACTGTCAAAGTCTTTATTAGTAACCAGTAAAACAATAAACAATATTTTAAAAGGAACCCTAAATTATTCATATTTGCCTGTGTTTTATTTAGAGCTAAACTAATTCAGTCTTCTGGTGAATCCTTTTGTCCTTCAGGGAGAGCAATATCCAGGTCTTCAGAGGACCAGGCTTTCTGGTTCCTAAACCAAGTGTCAGTTTCAGTTTCTGGCAATGCTGAGGGAGAAACTGACAGAGGGAAGAAGTGGGAGAGAATCCCTCCTGTGGATCCATATCATTTTCCTCTCTTGGTTTTTAAGTCTAATAGGTCACATGTTTAGTACAGTTAGTGTTTACTGGGTTAAAACTCACAAAAAAGTTGGGGTGCCTGGCTGGCTCAGTTGGTTGAATGTCTGACTCCTGATTTGGACACAGGTCATGATCTCAGTCATGAGATGGAGCCCAATGTCGGGCTCTGCACAGGGCGTGGAGTCTGCTTGGGATTCTCTCTGTTCCCCTCCCTCTGTTCCTACACACAGTCCCCTTCTCTCTCTCTCTCTGCCCCTACCCACTTGTGCACTCTCTCTCTTAAAAACAAACAAACAAGCAAAAACACTAAAATCCAAGCACACCCCTTCCACACTGAGGTATTGTTTAAAAGAGCTTAAAACTTCAACAGTATTCCTTTGGTTACAGAATGTTACAGCTGAAAAGCCTAAAAATCTAACATTGGGACGTTCTTTTCTATTGGGGATGTCCCTGCCATATGGCAATATTACCAAGCTAAGCAATCCAAATATTTTATTTCATAGTGTTAATGAACAAAAGAAGCGAAGCTGAACATCTTTGTTTTGGGGGACTGGGGGAATCCCCTGGCTACAACTGACTACAACAGTAAAAGTGGCTACAACAGTAAAAGTTACAGAGGGCTCAACTATAAAAAAAGATTCATAACAAAACCAAGCTGGACATTGTTGAGTGGGAAGGCTAAGTTCCATCATGACTAAAAGACCACCAGTGACCTGGGTCTGGAGGCAACTACATAATAAAGTAATGCTGAAAATAGTAAAGCCATTCTTGTGTATGACACTGGGCTCAGTCTAGAGCAGCAGTTTTCAAAGTAGGCATCCCCTGCCTGGCCACTTATCTCTGGTAGCAATACTGCTCAAATATGACACTCTTGTAGTCTGTGTCTTCTATTGGTAATATTGTTTTTGATCATTTTAACACAGAAGCTGGCTAATCAAAGTCAGCCTTTCCATTGACTTGATAACAGCCACTGTTCATGGCAAGTAGGGTCCAGTGGGAAAAATGGTCTGCAGACGTCAAGGGCAGATTTTCAAACTTTTTTTCCCTTCTATCCAATTTTTAAGAGTTTATCATCCCTAGAGAGTGGGCTGCTTTTTCCAGGGTGATTTCATGATGTTCAGATGTTAAAGATACAAAATAATTACTATAGTTTGACTCTTAGACCTACAGAAGCTGCTGACTTCCCTTCCTACGCCTTCTTTTCCTACTCTAAAATGGTTGAAGTTAAAAAAAAAATCCCAATGGCTCAGGCTACAAGCACAACTGGTTACTTTTACCTTTGAAGGAGAACGTAAGTGAGGTAAGATGTTCATGCCATTCATTTCTGATACAGTTGCCAAATTTAGTAAATAAAACCACATCACATGCAGTTAAATTTGAATGCCAAACAATAAGTAATTTTGCAGCATGAGTATGTCCTACCTTTTTTTTTTTTTTTTTTTGCTTGCACAAAACTTCCATTCCTATTCAAAACAGTATCTACATGGGACATACTTACACCACAAAATTATTCCTTTTTTGTCTGAAATTCAAATTTAGCCAGGCATCCCATATTTTATCTGGCAGCTACATCTCTTGCAAAATGTGGAGCCTAAAACTGCAGGCTTGAGGTTGATATGTTATGTCTCAGTCCCAAAGTGATATTTAACCATGTTTGATAAAGTTTGGATTGGCAATTCTTAGTTACCCGAAATGTCAGTTCATTATGTTTCTGCTATCCAGACTTCCCAGCTTTGCTTCCAAGCTCCAAAATAGGCTGCGTAAGTCCCTGCTAAGCTGTGTTCTTTGCCTAAAGAACACCCTGCTCTTGGATAAATATCACCAAGTACATGAAGATGTGAATTTGCATATCTGTGTGTATGCAGAAACTCAGTTCCCACATCTGACAATATCCAAATTGTCAAATCTACTTTCTATAGGAAGTATTATTTTTGGATGAGATTTCGAAGTGCCTCTTAAGGAGTGCCTAGGTGGTTCAGTCGGTTAAGCATCTGCCTTTGACTCGGGTCATAATCCCAGGGTCCTGGCATAGAGTCCCGCATCCCTCTCCCTCTACCTGCCACTCCCCCCTGCTTGTGCGCTCACTCTCCCTCTCTCTCTCTCTCTCTCTCTCTCTCTGTTAAATAAATAAATAAATAAAATCTTTAAAAATAATAATAAAAGATTAAAGTGCTTCTTAATCACAGCACCACAGGTGTAGCTGGCATAACTCAAAGTCACTGCAATCTTCTGGCAAGAGTAAAACCATAATTATTCCTATATAAAATAATAAAACTAGTGAACTCTGAAGTTTCATTTGGCAATAGAGGGAAATAACAGTAACTAAATCTACTTTTTTCCTGACCATAATGAAGCAGGTATTTAACTGAAGGGGTACTTGTAGAAAATTCCAATTTCTGCTCAAAACAATAACAGTATGGCTGTCCTTTGGTGATACTTCATTAGCTTAATTAATGCTCTTCTTCTTCTAGTCCTTGACATTAATAATAATGCTTGAGTACTATAAAGGACTAGAAGAGAAAAAGACCAGTTAACTTCTTCTTGCTTGAGGTTATATGCTAGTTTGAACAGACGATGTGGAAGTCATTAGTGCTGCTGGCTAGTAATTCATTAGGGTATATTGTCAGGATTGTATTTCCTAGTCCCTAGCATTATGCAACTATAGTTATGGGAGAAGCACATGACCAGCTCGGGCCAATTACTAAAGAATGTAAATACTGTATGCTGCTGTATGTAAATACTGTATGAATGTAAATTACTAAAGAATGTAAATGCTGTATGCTGCTGTATGTAAATACTGTATGAATGTAAATTACTAAAGAATGTAAATGCTGTATGCTGCTGTGTGTATGCAGAAACCCTCCAAAGCTCTCTTTTCTCTCTGACTTTGAAACCAGTAACGTTCAAGACTGACACTGCTAAGTTAATCTTTAATTGATTGCCATGATCAGATACTTTCTAGGGACCAATGAAGATATGTAACATGCAAGAAATGCAGTTTTGCTTTAACTACCATGTATTTTTCTTCAAACTGCTAAGGTTTTGAGTTATTTCTTATTGCAGCATAACACAGCCTGGTCTAACTCAGAGGGAATGCAATTTTTGAGGTTTTAGCGCATATCCGGCCCAATGAGTCTTTTAAATGTTCTATATACAATTTTTAGCCCCCTGAACCTTGTTGAATGTTTAATGTTATATCATCATCACTTTTAATTCTAAACAAACTCTTAAGGTAGGTACAAAATATCATCTCTTCTTTACAGATGGAAAACAGACACTTAAAGAGTTGGTAAGTAAATGCTTAAAGTCATAGACAAAGTAAGTAGCTGAGAAGGAATTTGAACCCATAACCATGTGGACCTAAAACCGTGCTTTTCACTACCTCACTATACTACCATTCAAGTAATTAGCCCAGAGGGACAAGATTTGGAACCCCATAGAGAGGAAGTGGTACCAAAAGGGACAAAGATGTCCCATGGATGTCACTCTTCTTTCCATGCATTGGTAGGTCTTGACTATGGACTGAATTTATAAGGCTATATAACGTTAGAAACCATCTTTGGAACAACGTCATGATAATTGGAAGTTCTTTAATTCAGAATTTATTTATCTATGCAAAAGATGCAGGCATAACAAGACAATTTTAAGAGCCATTCTGTGTGGAATCCATTTGCATATCTGTTAAATATTCCAGGCAGCATATAAGTAGAGATCAGTTCTTGCCATTCTCTGTTGCTACACTCAGAAACACCAATACCATCAATAGCTTCTTCATTTTTTTAAGGGGAATTCTTCTGTAGCTTCTATTATAGGTGGAATATTAATTAGATAATGGGGACTCGAGTACTACAATACCAAACTTTCAATTTTCCCATTGCTTGTAAACTTGTCTTAAACCAGTTATGTTGTTTTGAACACAAACTCCATCTGGGTGACATTTCTTTTTAACTTTTGAGATTTAATGCCGAGGCAAATAAATCACCTCACTTAATTCTGAGAATTCCTTCATGACAGTAGATCAGCAGAATACATTTGTAAATTTCAAAAAAAAAAGTAAAAGTTATTTTACAGATATTCCAGTTTCCCTTCTAAAATATCTTTTTCCATAAGCTTAGTCATTTAACAATAGATTGGTTATTAATTCAAAGAGTCATATCAGAATCTGATGCACCGTGAGAAACCAGGAACCCAGACATCAACTTAGATAGCCTCACTTTGAAAGACACAGAATTTTGCAGATTTCTGTCCTCCCTGAATCTCAATCATTTTACTATTGGAGAAGTGAAGAGAGACTTGGAAAATAAACCTGGAGGAACACCTTTCTTTCTGACCAGTAAAAAATATTCCAAAAAATCCATAGCAGGAATTGAAGTAAAACTCCGCACTGCAGCTGCAAAAGCATACAAGAGAAATAATGCAACACAAACTCATGTGTCAAAACAATTATCTAAGGCCAATTGCCAGAAGCACAATGAATTCATCATTTTGACACACTCCAAAGAACAAGCCCTCGAAGGCATATTCAAAACTTAAATGTCTTCCTATCACTGAAAAGCAAGTGAAATTCTGTTTGAAGTTGATTTTAGCTTTCTGGTGCTCTCAATTTCAAAGTCAATCAGCTGTACTAGTTTTCTTGCTTTATAGTTTGTACTTGCTTAGCGGTTCAATAACACATTTAGAAAAATATACATAAAGCAGATCCATGATTAGAAACAGAATCTTAGTTCCTTTCGGGGGAGAGGAGGGATGACCCAGAATTAACTATTGTCTTTTAATGTCAAGTCTAACACAGAAAGAATTAGACCTAGACTCTCCCAAAATAGAAATATAGTAAATACTTCATTGTTAGGTTATTTTGCCTGAAAAGTGTTTAGGGGGTTTTCATTTCGGCAGAAAAATTAAAATGCAAATTTCACAATCAGACCTGGATTCCTTTCCAGCCTCTTAACACATCTACTGGAGCCAAATGGAGGAAACCTAATGCTGATGTACACCAGACGGAACAGCTGGTCTCCCCAAGGAAGTGGATTAGCAGCATGATTCAGTACACAGCTCACTGCAGAAAAGCTCTCTATATAGCTTCCCAGTTTTTCTCTTCTGCTAAAATAGCCACCAGAGGGAAGGACAGAAGGTTGGTGCATTGCCTGATGCCAGCTGGTAGGAAATGAAGATGGGAAGACTTAATCTACCAATGCTAAAGCTAAAGGCCCTCTGGATAGTTATGAGGTCCTATACAGGTACTTGTTTCTGTTAGTCAAATCCAATGATCCTCAAAGCAGGTTGTTAGGGATTAATACTATAGTAATATAGAATTCTTTTTAACTTTTCACAAAATATTACACTATATATAATTTACTGTCTTTTTAAAAACTGGAAATGTTGGGGTGCCTGGGTGGCTCTGTCTTCAGCTCAGGGCATGATCCCAGAGTCCTGGGATTGAGCGCTGCAGCTGACTCCCTGCTCAGCGGGAAGCCCGCTTCTCCCTCTCCAACTCCTCCTGCTTGTGTTCCCACTCTCACTGTGTCTCTCTCTGTCAAATAAATAAATAAAATCTTTAAAAAATAAAAAAAAATGAAAACTGGAAATGTTACTTTTAATCAGTTGGGGAATGTCAATAAATGTGGATTTTTTGTTAAATATGGGTTTATACATTTTTATTGAATAATCAGGGAAGTGTGAATACAAGAAATTAATGTGAAACAAATAGTCTAGAAAAAGGTAGATATTATATGAAGAACAGAAAAAGCTGATCAAGACTGGTGGTCATACATAATAAATAGAAAGTATGCATGAAGGGAGTCTCACAGTAAATCAGCCCGAAAGTTTTCCAAGATGACAAATTACCCAGATATTCTAGACAGGAGAAATGAAAGCTCCAGAGATCACTGTTAGTCACAATGAGATATAATAAGACACACCTACAATTTTATTGAGATACAAATGACAATAACATTATATTAGATTCAAGTGTACAACAAAATAATTCAGTATTTATATATATATATGTATATGTATATACATATATATATATATATATATATATATAGTGAAATGACCACCACAATGCCACGTTAACGTCTATCACCATACATAGTTATAATTTTTCCTCTTGTGATAAAAACTTTTAAGATCTACTCTCTTAGCAACATTCATAGTAACCATGCTGTATACTATATCCCTATGACTTATTTATTTTCTATCTGTAAGTCTAAATTTTTTAACCATCTTCATCCATTTCATCTACCTTCCATATTTTATGTAATATATCACAAAATATTATAACAAATATAATCTATTGCCTTCAATAAGTTCTCCTCCCTAGAAAGAGTAATAATCTACTTTGATGAAGAATTTCTGCTTTAACACAAATACACAAGTCCTATTTTATCTTCAAATTAATCATATCAAACCATCAATAAAACCTGACCTTTCAGGAGACAAGTCATTGAATGGTTCTTTTCCAAGCCATTTTTTTGTTTTGTTTTTATAGCCCACCATCTAAGGAAGGCAGGGCTAAATAAGCAGCAAAGAAAATTGCAATTGACCTTGGTTCAAAATAGTCTCGTTATTTTTAATATCAAAATAGTCTCGTTATTTTTAATATCTTAACTTCTTTGAGGACATTCTTTTTTTTTTTTTAAGATTTTATTTATTTGACAGAGAGAGATCACAAGTAGGCAGAGAGGCAAGCAGAGAGAGAGAGAGAGGGAGGAGGAAGCAGGCTCCCTGCCCAGCAGAGAGCCCGATGCGGGACTCGATCCCAGGACCCTGAGATCATGACCTGAGCCGAAGGCAGCGGCTTAACCCGCCGAGCCACCCAGGCAGCCCCTTTGAGGACATTCTTGCATTGTCTTCTCGATTCTTGGACTTTCATTGGATAAGCAAATACACGTAAGTGACTTGCCCTTCTTCTTTTAAATCACTCATATATAGTGAGTATAAAATTAAACTTCAGATTCTGCTACTTTCACCCAGGGCGCCTCAGAGAAATGGCAAGATCAGGAGGAAAGCTGCTCGGAGTTAGATTTAAATCTGATCCTACAAAAACAAAATTTCTGAATCTGACTTTGGGATTGATGGGAAAGGAATGAAAGATCAAAACTTTCAACAGCTACCATCTGGCCCCTTCTCCCTTATCCATATCTCCATTTCCAACCTGATTAGGATCAGATTGGGGATCCACTCTGGGGTGCTGAATACAAACTTTTTGATAAGAGAACCCAGAAGGGCAATAGCTAAACATTTATGGTTCTGTTCAGCTGTGAAACAGGTTATTTTTAAGTCATAATGGTTGTGCCCACAGGGTCTTCACAGGTGCTTTTAGGGAATGATGATCAGAGCAAACCAGTCAGAACTGTGTCTTGATGGTGAAAAGTGTTGGGTAGGATTTAAAGTGTAAGTCTCAGTACCCCCAAATAAGTCCAGCTTCACAAACAGAACCACTGTCTCAACCTCAGTGCATGGTAAATCTGCTTAATGTTATATTTATCCTGTGATTGAAACTCTTATGAAATAGCTCTATCAACTTCTGTATTTGTTCAAGTCCTTATGGGATTTTGCCTGATGATACTAACCAACAACACTATAGTATTATCAGGGATAATTATAGTTATCATTTAAAATGCAGACTTGTTCACATTTGAATCTAACATCATCCAAGCTAGTGTTTTTCAATCAGAAGTGTATATCAGACTTTCCTATGGAGTTTAATAAAAATGCAGATGTCTAGGACATACACTAGACTTAGCAAATATTTTACTTTACATTCTTGACATGTTCTTTCAAGATTATTATATCTCTCGGTTTTTCCCTCTGTAAAAATTACATTTATCTATTTTTGTACAATCAGAAGCAAACTCCCTGACTTCTTTAAAAATAGATTTACTCATTATCCTTTGAAACATTCTGTCTAATTTGGGGGCAATGATTTTATTATCTTGTTTTGCATGTCACATCTATTCATTATTCTTATTATGAGCTCTCATCAGACTTTTCACATTTGAAAATGATCTGTAAAATAATCACAACCAGTTTCAGTTTCTATCATCTATACATGTTTATTTTCCTTAGATGCTTGCCTGCAGGTTCTACTACCAGCTTCAAGCCAGAGTTTTCAACTAAAAATACTTTCAACAGTCCCAGATGCTTCAAACAGTTGACATTTTCAAGGACAGACTCTTGGGTACAGGAATCTGATGCTCCAATAGGCTGAGTCAAGATTTATAAAACTTTCATGCTCCTGCTAACCCGAGATCAACAGCAACAAAAAATAATTGCATAAGACTGAATGCACTGATAAGGGAAATTTTACTATAGCTTTTTGTTTAGAATATTGTTATTTTAGTGTTCTGTTTACTGGATCTATGAGACAGTCCTTTCTCTACTTCATCTCACAATTTAGTAGATTCTTGTATTAACTATATTTTATTATTTTCTGTATTTTTGATGCCCTGGCCTCTGGAGCCCCACTCACTAGGAAGTACATTCTCCTAGGGCTAGCCAATTCTTAGAACATAAATGACTTGCCCAAGAGTGAACCTTTCACATGTAAACTAACCAATGCAGAGTCCATACTTGGAACCAACTCTTCTATCTGGCTCATACACTCCAGAAGGCAATATTCCTCTGCCTTAATCATCTGAACCAGGTACCGGAGAGTCCCTATACCTCAGAATCTACTGAAATGAATCAAACTCGTCAATCCTAAGACTGCATTACCCTGCCTCACCTTGCCTTTCCCATACAAACCACGTAAAGGCTTCTGCCTTGCTTTCCACCTGTCCCTTCCACTTTCTGACTAACCCTGGTGCTCCTTGGTCCTGCACAGCACAGCATGCTCCCTTTCCTCCTGAGACTGAGGAGTGGGAATCTTTTCAAAGAGCGGTCATCCTCTCATCACTTGGCCTCACCATTTATGAATAGTAATAATAATAAAACTGTATTTTAAAACCGCCCATTTAGGTAAAATGAGATGAAACATTTAAAAGTGATGTCTGAGTCTCACTTACCCCAGAGTTCAGATACTCACCCTGCATCCTGACCTTTTGTTGCAATGGGGTTAGTTCCTATATTCAATAATAATCTGTTTTCCTTTTACCAGAATAAAATTGAAAAATCTGTTATGTAACCAAAATCTTGCCTGGAATGCCATCCTGAGAAGGATTTTCATTGAATCATGTAGAACAGACCACCTTTAAGGAACAAAGTCTTTACTTACGTAGCCAATGCCTACAGGGGCCTCCTAGGATAACTGACCTGCTAACTGGTTTACAGGGTCCAACCTTACAGGTGGTATAAAGATGGTCACTTGCTGGCAAGCTAGAAACCTAATGTTATTTTGTGGATCTCAAGAAGAGAGTAATATATCCAAATGCATAGGTACTGCAGTTGAAACATCGTGGAGAGAGCTTCTTGAACTTAGCTCCAGACCTTGGGATTGCAAATAATAGAGGCATTGAAAGTCCAATCTGAGATCCCCCATGAAAACTCCCAAAGAAAAGTTAATATTGTAATTAGTCAATAGCAAATGACTTTACATTTTGCAAAGCATGCTTAACAAGGCCTATACAGTAAATTGACACTCTTGCTATGCCTATGTAGGCCAAACCTAATGAGACTAACCTTATTTTGTGATTAAGAATAATCTTTTCTTGAGATTCTTATGATCATAAGAGGTAAGAGAAGAATGTAAAGAAAAACTATAAATAAAAAACTATAAATAAAATCTTTAAAATTTAGCAGGTGTCCGGGCTAACTCATCCATCTGGATAATCTTTGCTTTTGTTTTTCTATGACTAGGCTATTTTTACAAGGCTGTAGACACAAAAGTGAACTTGTAGATACTGATGGCAAAGCAAATAATTCCTCATGTCCAAGAGAAAGTAACTGATTATCACGTCATGGATATTGTAAATTTTGCCAATTTTGTGTCCATTTGCAAATTTATTTCTGCATTCCTCATCAGACTACAAATATGTGATACTTTGCATTCTCTTTTGAACTGGTTGTACTATCTTACTGATTCCTTTGTTAATTAATAATTTAAATAAAATCTTTGATACACCTTTATTTCATATCTATAGGAGAGTCATGATTATATTCTGTTAAATGTAACTTTTAACAACTGAATAAGATCACACTTACATTTCACATCAAAAAAAAGATGATACAGTCATCTGTGCACCTCTCTTAACCAGTTTTGAATTATTCAACACATAATACTGAGTGACTACCACATGCTACAGGTCTAAAGAAAGACAAGAAGGACTGAATCACTGACCTTAAGAAACTTGCTCCTATGGAGCTAAGGTTTACCCAAACTTTGTCTAGCTTCAGCGGTCAATATCACAAAACTTCAAGGCAGAAAAAAAAAAACACACTTAGAAAATTCTCCCCAAAGTAATCTTTTCTAAATAGGTAATTACTGGTTAGCAGCACAATATAATCAGCAAAGGAAAAAAAAAAACCTCCAAAGCGAAATCATGGGTTTTATATAAAAATTAAGGTGTAATTAGTATAAGGGATTAGGTAAATCACTAGACTTATAGTTGGAAGATCTGCGTACCTTTTCTTAGAAACACTGTGCTTTTATGGAAAAGACCTTCCACTCAAGTTCTTCCAAATCTATTTAAAGAGGTTATATAATCCCTCTAATCCTTAATTTTTACATTTGAAAAAAATATATAATACCCATTCCATGGGATTGTGGTAAAGCATGGTACATGCCTGGAACATAGTAAATACCTAAATACATGTTAGCTGATTTTATTAATAATCTTATTTATAGAGTATTTATAGATTCAGTTCTTGTCAATACTCAACCAATGTTAATTCTCTCTCCCCAAAGAAAATAGGAAGAATGAACTGTTTCATATTTCTCCCATATATGGAAGATCTAAGATATTATTATCAAAGTTCTCTTTGGAGGGGATCTCATTGTGTGGATAGAGATGTTAGGAAGGAACTAAACATTTTACCTGCAGGCCAGGATTCCAATGCTGTACTATAAGCAAAGATAATACAAGCATATCTCTCCCCAGAAATCTCCCTGTGTTTGTGAGCAATGGATTGGAATTACATGCCGCATTAGCATCTTATTAGAAGTGACAACTGTATAATTTCTGAGAGCCAGGCTATAGGATGACAAGAAAGAAAACACTCTGGGAGACATGGCAGGTCACCCAATCCTCAAAGTGTCACAGGAGACGCTTAGCAGGAGATTCAAGCGCATCCCTAAGACCCATCAGACTATGGGGGTAGCCCTTTGGGTAACTGTATCCTCCTCAACACCACACTCCTAATCAGATTAAGCATGGGGTGCATTCAGTAATACGCAGTGTCTCAAGTTCATCGTAACTCAAACAGTATTTCGTATTCACTTCTGTCTGAAACTCAACTCAGTTAAAAATAATTACCACCCGGCTTTATGAATGCAAAGGGCACTTTCATTTTATTGCAAAATTAACTGACTAAATAAGAGTTCCTAATACCGAGGAAGAAATGAGCTAAAAATCACAAGACAAATAAGAAAATGACAAGGTCAAATAAGGTGTTCAGCCAAAGGTGTTCTAACAGGAAGATTAACCTGGTGTGCATTTGCTATATAGGACTGGACTTAAAGTTATACAATTAATCTGTTACATGTAGAACCTCCCACATTATTTTTAAGGTTTAAATGTTAACAAAAAAGCAAAGTTAATATTAATGAAGCACCCCTGTCCCCAAAACTGTATTACAAGTATAATCTCATTAACCTCCTAGTAAGGTAAAAGTGGATTATATTCATTTAATCTTTTTTTTAAAGCATCATAAATTAAGAAGTTTTCTAAGATTTAAAAACATCACATCTTGGCTACATCCCTCTACAACTTGAGAAAGTTTTAAAAAAATTAGAAAATGTAAATGTACTACCCAAATCGAATGGGGAAAAAAAATGCTTCATCCATTCAATTAAATACTTACTGACCTCAAAGAACCTGATACTACACACATACAAACAGGCACGTGCGCACTTGAATAAATTTACCCAAGTCTGCTAAAGGGCAGCTAAGGTGAGTGGCTCTGGGTAAACTTGGGATTTTTGATTTGCTAAAAAGAAATCTCCAAGTTCGGGGCAAGAGCTGCATGACCTGGTTAAGCGAAGAATGCTGGAGATCCTCCTCCACTCTCCGCTGCAAGAATGCAGCACCGCCTCTGAACCACTGTCGAAGCCCAGGGCGTAAGGTATCCGTTTGAAGGGGAGCTAGATTACCAGCCTGCTGAGCACCCTGCGCTGGGAGTGCCATCCCTGCGTCCCAGGCCGGCGGTATGCACACGGACCCGGTCAAGCTCGCTCACCACCTCCTGCAAAAGAACGCGCTCATACTGCCTGCCAGAGCGGTGCCCTCGTGGGAGAAGCACCCACTTGGCAAAGGCCTGGGGAGGTAGAGCCCGCTACCTGACTTTCTCCGTGGCTCCTCCCGCTCTCCGCCTTGAGCAGGGTCTTGGGCTTCCGGGACTTGAAGTTGCCCATGCTGGGTCGCAGCACGCCGTCCACCTGCACGGGCTGCTCTACATGCTGCGGAGGCGACGGCGGCGCGGGCTCCTCTAGGAGAGCCCTGGCGTCGGGGTAGTTTTCTTTATTGTCTTCATCTCTAAAACAGGAAAGACCCAATTTAGAAAGCACCCAAAAAAGTAATACACTGCTGCGGGAAAGCGGGGCTGGAACACTCACTGCTGCTCTATTTATAGGGTATCTAGCAAAATGTTTAGGGTAGACTTAGTTTCACAGGAATAAGAACCTAAGAAATGTGAATTTCACTGTTTGGATCATTCCACCTTACCTTCTCCTCTTTACAAGTGGATACATACTTTTTTTTTTTTTTTTTTTGGCAGTTGTGGCTTTGCGCATGATATCATATTTGTTCTTAATTTTTCACTTCAAGATGCTTTGATGTATGTATTTTTTCTAACAAAAATGTGGGATTCGGGTTAGAGATTGTCAGCCCAGTTTTACAGATTAAGACCCTAGAACTCAGGGGCACTTGGGCGGCTCAGGTCATGATCTCAGGGTCAGGAGATCAAGCTCCAGGAGAGCTGCAAGCAGGGTGTGGAGCCTGCTTAGGATTCTCTCTCTTCACCACCCTTCTCTCGAAAAAAGACAAGAAAAAAAAAAAAAGGAAAAAGAAAAAAACTCTAAAACTCAGAGAATAAATGAAGTTCCTGGGAAGAGCTAATTCACCCAGAGACCTGGAGTGCTAGCTAGGTCTTCAGTCTCTCCTGCATATATGGACTTGATTTAAGGCATGATACTTCCTCCTTGCTGGCATGTTTAGAATCATCTCCCTACAATTTTCAAAAGCCTCTAGAAGTTTAACAGGGTCCATTTTGATAGGAAACATGCTACTTGGATAAAATATAAAACAAGGGCCATGTTTTACCCAACAAAACCACCTGAACAACACCTTCTGTGCGCACTCAAAGATCCTTGTCCAGGTTCCATCAGTGTGGAATTGCTGCGGTGACGAAACGGGCCGGTGTCACCTTCACACAGCTAGTGGTGTCACACACACAGCCACTTTTAACTTTCACTAACCAAGCAAATTTATACAATATAACCTACTCTTTCAATTTCTTCCAAGTAGTGACATAACACTTTTATTGAAGCCATTAGTCCCTCTTAAATCTAGATGCACTTCTTTTCTAACTTTGCTAAGAATCCAGGGATATAACCCAATGGGGTGTCCTCTTTATACAATTAATATTATCATTCTTAATCCACTGGCAATCATTTGGTACTAGATCATATAATTCTCTTGGGTGACCACTTCCCCTCAGTGGTGTTTTTCCCTCCCATTCCCTAATCGGAGCATCTGTAAAAGATTTTGGTAAGGTCAGATAGGAAAAAATTCCTTGTAGCTCAAGGACACACAAAGCCAAGAGACAAGACCAACAAAGAAAGGATTTCTATGCCCACTGTTCAAGATGCTTTTTCGCAAATAAAACAGAGATTAAACTCACTAAACTGTTATCAGGAAGATGAACTCCAGTTAGCCTCTGGGAAAAAGATCAAAGCAAACATCAAGGATAGGAATTCTGGAGCATGACCCAGGGTGCAACTGGGCAAAGTGTGGAAATAAAACTACATGAAACAGTTAATTTTAAGCCCCCGGACAAACTTCATAATGCCTGGTAAAGGAGAACCCAACAAGTGAAATAATTATTCAAATGAAATATTAATAACTGAAAAAAAGTTAAACAGAAAGTCAGTGCCAATGACACTGGTTAATATTTTCCCTTAAGAGTGATTATAATTTATTTATTTACTTACTTATTTACTTATTTTTAGAGAGAGAAAGAGAGAGGTCGGGGAAGGAGTAGAGGGGAAGAGAGAGGAAGGGGGAAAGAATCCCAAGTGTACTCCGCACTGAACCAGATGCCTGATGAGGGGCTTGATCTCACTACCCTGAGATCGTCACCCTGTGATCACGACCTGAGCTGAAACTAAGAGTCAAACGCTCAACCGAGTCACCCAGGTGCTCCAAGATCAATTACAATTTTAAAAATTCTAAGTCACTAATGGATTTGGAAACCAATATCAAACCATAAGTTGGAACTGTACTAGTTCATGTGAAATGCATTTCTCTCACTGGAAACAATGTTCATCCCCATACTCTATGCTCCTGGGTGAGAAACAAAAGGGAGAACATCTGCCTTTACAGGAAACCTAAATATTCCTTCAAGGAGGATTCTAGAATATTAAGATCAGGAAGAAAAACTCATTTTTCAAATCTAAAATGGTTCTTTTGTTAGACTCACCCCTTAAACAATACCTGGACTTCATTTTTATATATTTTCAAGGTGCCCGAATTCACCTCCTTGACTTGCAAAGCAAAGAAGGTTGGTGTGGGGAAGCAAAGAACATCTTTCTCTCATTATACAAATACCTAAACACAAACAGTCATCTTTAAAAATACACTTCTAACCTGTTACTGGTTTCTCAGAATCTCCAAAGCAGGAAAGTACAAGTTATATAATTTATGCCTCTACTTAGTGGAATCAATCATAACTGGGAATGAGTCTGAAAGATCCTCCTCTATAATAGTTGCATAGCCTGGGCCACAGCACATCACCTCTCGGACCCTCAGCCATGAGATGGCTCTCTCTCTACCTGGCAGAGATCATACATGCCCTGTGAAATACCTACCATACAAAGCTGGCTCAAGGCCACAGCTCAATAAATGGGAGCTATTGTTACTTTAATGGGGTTTTAGTCAAGTGGTTATTTGCAAAGAAAAGACTGAGGGTTCTTTTTAGTCTCCCCAATACCTCCAGGATAAATTCCAGACTCCTTAGTGAGGAACACCAACCCTTTGAAATCAGGTCTTTGTTTATCTCTGGAGCTTTACTTCTTATCACTCTTGGCCTCACTCCCAAATGTTCTCAAGCTTCCTGCCATCCTGAACTTCCTGCTATTCCTACAACTCTATTTTCTCTACCTTCTGTTGGCTTTCCAGCAAGCCGTTCCTTCTGCTTGGTAGCATCATCTTTTTCTTAGCCTCATATCCTCCTACTCGCCACCCCCCCGCCGCCCACACACACATACAAAGTCATGTGCTACCATAATTTTCTTCAGGAATCCATCCCAGAAACCTCTCTGGGCTATTTGGTCCTTCTAAATGAATCCTCTGTCTACCTCTAGTAAACGATCACTTAACGTACTACAGCATCATCGTCTACATGGACTGGTTTCTGGCACACAAAATAGGCCTTCGACAATTGTTTGTTATCCAACAAATGGACCCAACAGTCAGAGAGACCGGAGCCCAAATTCTGCCGCATAGTAGCTATGTTAGTTTGGATGAGCTATAATCCTTCTGAGCCTCAGTTTCCCCACCTCCAGGAGGAGGAGGGAAACATCGACGTCCTTTCAGTTGTTTAAATTAAATAATAAAATGTATGTGAAAATGCTCTGAACAAAGCAAATGTGGAAGAAATGGTTAACTATGAAGGTTTTGCCATATCATGAACCCCTTGATGACCAAGACCGTACTCCAAACACTCAGTGATGTGTTTGATAAATAAATCTATAACCTCTTCCATAGGGTCTATGATGGGAACACTGAGATGGGATAATCAATCTTGAATTCAGCAGACATTTACTGTGCATTCCCCACATAAAAGGCACTGTCTCGGGTACTAAGGGGACTACCCCAGAACGGACATGACAAAACTTAAGAACTGATATTTTATTAAAAAAACTTATACACAAAAACAGCTGATTCTTAGATTCAAAGAAAAGGCTAACTACTCCAGACACACATGGTTTCTGTCCTTCATAATTAAGAACCAAGCAATAGTGGGTCATACCTGATACTGGAGCAATCAGTCTGGTCTTCATGTAGGGAGGCTGTGTCTTCGTCACACCTGGAGAGAAGGAACAAAACCACATCAGTTCCAACTGTCTGCAGCAGCAGAAGCCGCAAGAGTCTAGAGTTAGATTAGCACGGTAAACTAAAAAATAGAACAACCCTCACCACTCTCTCTCAGACTAGCTCCAATTCCCAGCATGTCTACGCGGTAATGATACCAATGTGGTCATGTTATGTCATCTTAAAAGCTCAGAACCAGAAGTAATACTCTTGTTTCATCCACTGCTCAGCACCACCTAAACTAACAAGATCTTGGCAAGGACCCAGCTGTTCGAAGCACTTGAGGGGACATCTAACACCAAGATTGGTGAGTTCTTCCTGGCTCAAAAAGAGACTACTGCATGCCTGCTGAAATATCCCCTGCTTCAGACTAGCTTCTTCCATTGACCTCCAGACTTTTTCAATCCCATTCCTTATCACAAAACTTCTGGAATAACCCAGTGAAAAATTCATGGCTCTTCTATACTGAAAAATGTGCAGTGTTCCACACTGCCTGGGGGCCTCTAAAGTAAGACCATTCTCTCACTCGAGTGTAGAGCCTTTGTTCTTGTTCTCAGCCATTTCCACCCTCCTCCAGCCTGGAATGCTTTTTCCACCTTCAACTCCTACTCATCCTTCATTGCCCAAGTGACGTCTCATAAGCTCCATGATATTTCCCAGCCAAGTTCACCCACAGGCCACATACCTACTTTAAAACTTAATACATAAATGTTTACTCTATATCCTGAGATTTTGGTAACCAACTGTATCTTGCCTCACACAGCTATGTAATTCCTCTGTACCTCTGACATCTCTTCAATTAGTTGTTAATTCCATGAAAAGAAATGCCTTTTTTTCTAGACACACTGTCCCAGTGCCCACAGTGCTACCCCCAAAGTAGCATTCAAAAATAATTGAACAGAATCATTAAGTCTGACCCTCAGCAAGACTGGAAGTACTTTAACATGTACTACCCTTCAGGTACTCGTTAACTATTAGACCTGTGCGTTTCAAACTTTTTGGGACTCAGAACTGACCAGTTCATTTTCTATTTCCAATCTGCTATGGTAGTTTGGTAAAAATGTTGCAGGAATGCCAAATTCCCTTAGAAGTTATTAAATGCTTACTCCCTATTTCTGTACTTTCCTGGTCTCAGGTAAGTTACAAACAATTTGGGGGCCAGTACTTCCAGTAGTACTACTTCTAAAGGACACAAAGTTGAAAAAGACCTGGACCTTGCTCGGATAGAGTGACAATGTAATGAGTGGACAAAAATAAGTAAGTATCTACATACATAAATATAACCAAATATAATAATAATATCCATACTACATGAAATCATTTAAAATTTTTAAATATTCCTTACTTGCAACATTACATAATTTATCTATAGAACAAACTGATATAAGCTCCAGTCCTCTTCCCTTACTATCCCTTTTAAATTATGTACTTTAAGGAATTAAACAAAAGCCATGTAGATCCTAACTCTGCCTGCTGAAATATCTTGTTCCTCCTGCCAGTTAAAAACAAACAAACAAACAAAAATCAGTCAACTTAACACAGTACTCTTTTTAACGAAATAATTAAATTTTCTTGCTTTCTCATGTTTTTGACTGTCAGTAAACCATTCTATTTCATGAAAATAACAATTGAATTCATAAGTATTGCCTTGTTCTCCTCTGTTAGAGTCATTCACTTTAATAGATCATCTAGACATTGTAGTGTGAATGAAAATGTTTCCCAATAAGAGTAACCTCGCTAAGTAGAAAAATCAGCGAAGAAGAGAAACCTAGGATTTTTGCATCCAAAGATCTAGGGTTCAATCAGAGGTTCAACCCTAGAGCTCAACAATACCTATTGTTTGGGAATTTGGCAAGAACTTTTTTTTCTCCCCTTCACTTGATTCATTAACCTTTCTTTTCAAAGTACAATTAGGTAAAAATGGAAACTCGGCATCAGAACATACAAACTTGCACATGCTTTCTTAAGGATGAGGCCAGACCCTAATTAATTGATCATATTTTCAGGCCTATTGAATGACTTTAGTTCCTCCTCAAGGAAACACAATTCCTAGGTCACAGATACAGTAATGATATAGATCTGTCTACAGACTTATATGGGCACGTATACCCGCTCCTTTAGTTCAGCTGGGTTGTACATTTGCTCTGATGACCAGTAAGTTTTATCGAAGTAACATGTCCTTTGTGACTCTTCTACCGATTCCTTAAACAGGAGCCCCTTGTGCAATGTTGGCCCAGTTGTAAAGCTGGATTCCTCAGTGGCAATCCAAATCCAGACATCCCCATTCCGGCAAGAAAACCAGCTCAGACCAAGTGCCCAACTGGTGGGATGCACATGGCATCCTCTTCCTGCATTGTAGCCCCAGTACAGGAATTTAAAGACAAATGAGTGTGGGCCCCACAGGTACCTCAGCCTCACTAGATCAGGTAGTCCCTGGGGGTGAGGCCCAGGAACGTGAATTTGTAAACCAGGTTGCCTCCCAAACACACACAAACATAAGAAGTATGATTCTAAGATGTTTAACACTGACCTGAAGTTTTTTACAAAACCCAGATCAGAACTGAGCTAACTCCAACACCATCACCCATTCTAGGTTCTTACTTTGGGATAAAGCCTGAGAAACTAGATCTTTCCCAAGTCCCAACCCCCTTCCCCAGTTCACAGTGATAATCAGTTGATTTTGAGAACCACTGCTTCCGATGATAACTAATTCATTGCAAAATGTACGGCTGGCCAGGCTTCATTTCACGTATCAGCGTAGCCAGGACAACATAGAAAATGACCGTGGAAAAACAGATGAAAGGAACATGCAGATACAGAAGGGAAGGCCAAGGCCACTCTGATCTTGGAAGAATTTGGTTAGAAAAAGAAACTGCATTGGTCCAGAGCTGCCCAGACAATGCCAGGCCTGGAAAAACCTGAGAAGAGAATAAAATCTATCCTTGAGTCTCTCCCAATTCCCCTTCCCTTTGACTCTAATAGGACCCCCAAGACTGACCAGACTGACCCCTAACAGGCTAGACTACCTGGCAACATAATTTATGTTAAAGCATTAATGACAACTTGAATCTGCCTCCCAGGGGCACAAATTTTTTAATTTCCATTTTAATAATGGTCACCACCAGAAGCCTTAATCCCAAAGAAATCATCTCTAAGTATAATTTCAGACACTAAGGAAATAAGTGAATGTGGGTAGCAGGAAATAGGAGGGGATGGGGAAAGGAAGGAGAGGAAGTTTTCAGGCAAGTGCTTCCTCCGTGTCCATTAAGACCACACCCAAATATTTACTGAGCACCTGCTACATCTGTGTGTTGGGACAGAGATAGCAGTCCTGTTGGCTTTGGGGTAATGCCCAAAGAACCAAGGAAAATACTTCATGTAACGGAGGAGAGGAGAAAATGTATTATTAGACCATGACAGGTTTTCAATGAGCCTACTGTGTGTTGTGTTACACCTGCGAAGCTTTTGGTAGGTTTTAAATATGCTCCTTGGATTTTTAGATTAGCCAGATGGCATTCCAGTTGTCACTCAGGGTCTTTTAAAATAAATCACGGTCACTTCTCTGAAAACAACAACAGGATCTTATGCAATCAGAACTCCTTGAGGAGTGTCCAAAGAAAGGTACCAGCCTTTCCCCACAATTAAGTGAAAAACCTTTTCAAAAAAATTGTCCATGTGAAATCTGGGACTGAGTGTCTCCATTTTGGAAGCTTCTATGCCCAGGGCTGAGTCTGGGGACTCAGCCACACAGGGTTCCCAAGAATCAGGCACAGAAAGCGCTGGGTGTTTATAAGCCCAGCCCAGGGAGGGGAGCAGCCCCTGTGCACCTGAATCAGGAAGTCACAGCCTATCTTTGGCCTGTACATTTTGGCACACATCCCTCCCCCTCTCCCAGGCTTTTGGAAAAGCCACAGTTGCAGCAATCTCATTAACAGATGTGGGTCTCTATGAGTATTTCACATGTCATATATTTTACATGACATCTTCTAAAAGTCAAGCCCGGGTTGTTTTTTTTAAGTAACTCCACTTAAGTGAGCCCAAAGCTTGGCACTAAGAGGACAGCTTATCCAAACACAAAAACAAAAGGATGTGGGAAACAAGAGGGCCTGGGAAGCCCTGCAAAATCTTACCCCTCCATCTCCGAGTCACTGTGACAGTGGTAAGACGTGACACTCTCCTATCCATTCCCACATTTACTTGCTTTTTGGGAAACTTTAGCAAACACTTCCTAAGTTACTGGGCTTTCTGTATCAAACTTGCAACATTTTTTAAACATAGTTCAGTATGCAACCTTATATATCCCTTTTTCCTGAAAAGCTGCTGAGTGAGTTCTACCAAGAGGTCCCAGAAGTAAACATCACGAGTTAATCTAAAGAAAGACTGCTAAATGAAGTGTAGGTATTTAATATATATGTAAATTTTATATAAATTACATATAATATTAGTAAAATATACTACCTATTAATTTTTAACATATATGTATCATATCGTATCAGGAAAACATATTAAGGAAGGGATAACAAGAATTAAAACCATGAAGTATAAACTGTCTAATAAAAAAAATACTATGACTGCTGGCATTCAGTAAAATATTATACTCCTTCATCCCATGTTCAAATGATATTAGTTGCCCCAATCAGCAGCTTTAACCAGAGGACAAGAAGATGCATTTCTCCTAAGCCAGATCTTTGAGGTCAGAAGACAAAACTGACAAAGGGCACCCAAGAAAAGTTCACTGTGTCTTAAAAATCTGTAGACAAGAGAGGGTGAGAATAAGTTTAGCCTGTTTATCACATGTTGGAATTCGACTCAAGTCATTTCACATCTATCTCCTATTTGTTGTAAATGTATACAGCCTGCTCCGTGAAAACTGACACCAATGTTGGCAAAATACAACAAAGCTTCCTTTCTGACACGTCAAACAGATTTTATTTAAAAAAAAAAAAAATCTGAGCTCCAAGAACACAAATCGTAGAGCACTGAGCTCCTGCAAGCAATTAGCTTGTTATAATATCTCTCCCACAGCTACTAAAAGGCTATTTCAACCTGTAAAGATTTCTGGGCCCCATCAGTCAGCACCTCTCACGGTCTTCACAGCCCCAGATTACGGGAGACAATGCATCTAATACGAAGAGCGGCTGGGGACGGTGGAGGATACCTTCACGATAGTTGCTTCCAGAGAAAGGCATGCAAGTGTTATTTTAATGGCAAGAATCACTTACTCTGTTACAGCGGTGCTGCTGAAGGAATTATCCTGAAGGCTGAAACAGAAACAAGAAAACATCAGCCAAGTCCGGCCGGGGAGCCGTCTCCCTGATTGCTCTCCGGGAGTTAGAGCATACACACAAACATGGCATTGCAAGGCAAGTCTCAGGGCTCGCCCGGCACGCTCGCTCTACCTTGGGCTGCTGTCTGCACATGCTCGTAACGACACCCCCAGCTGGGGCCCAGCCGCACGGGCGAACCACAAAGCCCGGCAGCCCGCGAGGCTGCGGGGACAGAGCTGGGCGGGGCGGGGAGCGGCGGCAGGGCCGGCCCCGGGCTCCCAGCAAGGAGCGCCTGGGGAGTCACGGCGACCCCGACCTCGCCAGCCCCGCGCGGCGTTTAATCCAGGCTTCTCGGTGCCAGCCACCCCCGGGCTGGCAATGGGAAAGCCCAACCGTTCCTGCCTAGGTGCTGAAATCCCTGGGGGACTTGCTTTCTTCCAGACGTCTCCTGCCAATTTTACACAGCTACCCCCTCTAGGGATGGGAGGCTGGCAGAAATTCATCCGTCGGGAGGGAACCAGAACCGGGAGGAGGACATAGCTGCTGTTATTGCTCTGTGTGTGTGTGTTTGTGTGTGAGTCTGTGTGTGTCCTGCTTTTCATTGCCCTGGAAAAAGAAGAACCTTTGAAGGAGGGCTCACTGCATCACACCCGCGCTCACACCCGCGCTGTTTGCACTGTCATTTCAGTCTCCGAGAGGAAGCGCCCAGCCTCGGACGACAGGGCTGTGAATGAGCCCACGCGGGGCGAGTGGAGGATTTATTCCTGGCAGGACTGGGCACTGGGGGGGCCGTGTGAGGGGGTGGGGTTTGCTACGCCCAGAGTAGCCCGCCTAGGCTGCATTCCCAAGCACGCTCACAAAGGGTGAGAGATGGAATCCACAAAAGCCATCCTCTTTAAAGAAAGGCAGCCCTGTTGGGGAAAGGGAAGGCTGTCAGGCCCCCACTTGCTTCATTCCCCTGGGGATATTTGTCCTGCCCTCTTTCCATTGTTCCTGTCTCCTGCCAGCTTGACCTTGATATGGAATGAACAGACATCAGTGAAAGATGCTGATTTTAATTCCTGAATTAAGTACATTCCCCAGGCCCCTGTTTAAATTCGACACTCTGAAAAGCAACTGAGATGGTGTGTTTTAGTCCAAACCGTATCAGGGGACGAGTTAATTTACAATAACAAAACAAAACAAAACAAAAAAACCTCAAAATTTTACTTTCGGATAATTAGAAAAATTACCCAAAACTTGACAATAAGGGAGGAAATCATGACCTTTCAGTGTCACACTGAGGCACTGTTTTACAGATCCACCCAAGGACTGCTTAATTCTCTAGGAAAATACACTTGGATTTGACGTTGCTGTTCATTATTGGTTAGACCTCAGACACTGGAGTTAGGTGTTAAGTTGTACATTTTGTCCAATTTGTCTGAAGGAAAATATAACTTCAATGTTTATGGTATTATTGCATTGTGCAAATTTAAGCAATTTTGTATCTAACCTAACAATCTTATATGAACATTTTTCCAAATGCCTGGAAATATTCAGATGCTCTTGGTTCCCAAAGCATCACACTCTTATAGGTTCCCTCATTAATAAATTAATAGATTTTTGATGTGTGCCTATAGTTGTATGAAAGTCATGTTTTTAACTTTTAAAGTTATACTTTGAAAAATCAAAATTCAGTTTTCAAAGAAAAATAGATTTCATTAAGGTCCTTGGCAATTTTATTTTCCTCACTCCAAATATTTGAAAAAGCAACTGAATAAAAACCTAATATGGTCTTAGGCCTGAACTCTATGGACTATAATAAGTTTAGAAATATTCATCCCATACAGTATATATATGTTCCTAAACCACCAACTGCCTCATATGAGCAAGATTCAAGAGTGTTAGACACAGCCTTTTCACTATGTAAATGTATTCATTATTTAGCTGTCACAAACAGAGATCTATTCTTTCTATTTTACAGAGACCAGTAAAGGTAAGTGTATTCTCAGCACTCTTGGCTCTGCTCTAAAGATTTGAAGGTTGCCAATGTTCAGAAACCCCTTTTACTCATTGTCTAAGGTGCTGATTTCTCATGTTCTAATTCAGAGAAAGATCATACTTTTCTCATTTAAGTATTCCCAGTGATCCCTTTGAAATGAGAAAATGTTATGCTTTCGAATTTGAAACAGGACTTGGACACTGTGAAATCATGTGGGTCCCTCGCAAATAACATAACAATTCTGAGGTGAGTTCAAAAACAGAAGCAGAAAAGCTAATATTGGCATCCTGGAAGAAAATGAGTTCTAGAGCAGTGTTTCCCAAGGTGTCCTCAGTGAAATTCCAGTTTCCCAGATGGTCCAAGAAAAGAAAAAAGAGAGTTACAGGGTCAAAATTAAGATTTTGAAACTTAAACATCTACTTCTTGAACAACATGGGTTTGAACTGTGTGGGTCCACTTATGTACAGATTTTTTTTTATATAAATATAGTACAGTAAATGTGTTTTCTCTTCCTTATGATTTTCTTAATAACATTCCTTTTTCTTGCTTACTTTGTTGTAAGATGCATATAATACACATAACATACAAAATCCATGTTAATTGACTATGTTATCAGGAAAGCTTCCAGTAAACAATAGGCTATTATAAAGATTCGGGGAGAAAAAAAGTTATATGTAGGTTTTCAACTGTGTGGAGGTCTGTGCTCCTGACCCTCACGTTGTTCAAGGGCCAACTATATATTATAAATTCATAATGCACATTAGGCAGCAAAAAAAGTGTTTCTCTTTTTTTCATAACTTTTTAGCCTTTTTTTTTGTTTTTATTTTTTAAATTCCAATAATTTACATAGTGTTATATTAGTTTCAGGTGTACAATATACTGATTCAACCCTTCCATACGACACCTGGTTCTCATCATGGACAAGTGCATTCCTTAATCCCCATCACCTATTTCACCCACTCCCCCAGCCTGTACCCTCTGGTAACCATCAGATTGTCTTCCATAGTTGAGAGTCTGATTCTTGGTTTCTCTCTCTCTCGCTCTTTCCCCCTTTGTTCATTTGTTTTGTTTCTTAAATTCCACATATGAGCAAAATTGTATGGTATTTAACTTTCTCTGACTTATTTCTCTTAGGATAATACTCCCTAGTTCCATCCACATCTTTGCAAATAACAAGATTTCACTCTTTGTTATGGCTGAGTAAATGCCATTGTATATGTATATACCATATCTTTATCCATTTATCAGTCAATGGACACTTGGGCTCTTCCCAAATTTGGCTATTGTAGATAATTCTGCTATAAACATAAGGGTGTATGTATTCCTGTGAATTAGTATTTTTGTATCCTTTGGATTGATACCTAGTAGTGCAACTACTGCATCATAAGGTAGTACTATTTTTTAAAAGATATTTATTTATTTGACAGAGAGAGACACAGTGAAAGAGGGAACACAAGCAGGGGGAGTGGGAAAGGGAGAAGCAGTCTTCTCGCCCAGCAGAGAGCTGGATGCAGTGCTCCATCCCAGAACCCCTGGATCATGACCAGAACTTAAGGCAGATGCTTAACGACTGAGCCACCAAGGTGCTCCAAGGTAGTACTATTTTTAAATTTTGAGGAAACTCCATACTGTTTCCCTAAGTAGCTGTACCAGCTTGCAAAAAAGCTATTTCGTCTTTTTAACCAATATTTCTCAAACTCATTGAAGACCCAACAAGTTTTTTTTGTTAAATATATTATCCATTAACATCACATTGAGCTAGGAATTTTGAGAAAAGATTTCCTAAGTATATTAGGGAAAGGCCACAAAACAGATTAACTGGTATAATTATTCATTGAACAGATAAATGAATGAACCAATGATACTACATACTTGCCACTATCCATAGCTATGAACAAGATGGACAACACCCCTGTCATCAAAATCATTTCAGAGTAAATGTGTATATATGTATGTGTACATGTATATAACATACAATGTATATATTATATGCACGACCTTATTTTTTAAATGGAACAAGGGGAAATGAAGAAGCAGGATTTGAACATGGCTAATTCATTTACAAGTTAGAAGTTTCAATGTTTTACTTTTTCTATCAGTGCTCTTAAAACCCGTATCAGAATTTCAGATTTAATAACAATAGTCTCTTTATTATAATTGAAAAAAAAATAATTCTCGTGTACTGGCTTGCTATATACAAAATATAAAACAATAACGTAGTGGTCAAGAAGGAAATTTCTAGAGTCGCCAGTGTTTAAGATCTACCACCTAGTAGTAGTTGGAACTCAGACAACCACTCCATGCCTCAGTTTCCTCATGGACTATAATAAGTGAATGAAGACAGCGAAGAAAATAATGACCTGTCTCATGGGTTCTATGGAGATTAAATGGTATGACTGAAAACAACAAAAAAGTCTAGTAGATGCTCTTTTCATCATCATTTTCATTTTTATTACAATAACTAAGAATATATAAACTTGAATGTTAGAACAGGATGAACAAACTGCTGTGCTTGGTAGTAGGTTTACAAATGGTATTTTCTTTCTATTTTCCATAATGCCACAGTGTTTAATACGTTTTTTAAAAAGAACAATAAAAATGAAAACTTTACTAAATGTAGATGGGCTACTCTTAAAATGAAAAGAGCTCCATCTAGAATGGCTTTGTGCTCACTTTACAACCCTTTGATTTAAAATACCCGCACATCCCTGGAGAAACATTCAATTCTGAGAAATCACTTTCTGCTAGACACTGTGGCAGGGAGCCAGCCTCTTTACAATGTCAGGAAGTCAACGGAGTTGCCTGCTCTACTGGCCTGGACACTGTGACTTGTAGTTTCCTGTCAAGACCCTTGGGAATCACCAAGCTTCCCTGTGGAAAGAGAGGACTCTCGTCTGAAAAGATAATTTTCCAGAAAGAATACTCTCCTGACTCCTTGTCCCCTAATCCTTTCTCTTACCACCCCCCCACATCTCGGTCTGTGATTAGAGGGCCCTCATTATCCAAGTGATTAACATCTGAGTTCCTGAAGATTCAAAGATACCGGACAAAGCAAAGCCATGATAGCAAAAATACAAACTGATGGCCAACTGGTTGTGATGCTGTCTCCATTCAAATATCTCTCCCTAATTAATGTTCGCATATAGCGAGTCCACTGTTATCTAACAATCTTCTTCTGATTCATCTGACAATAGAACACAGACACAGGGGAAACTGATTCTAAGTGAAATTTCAGGATCTCAAGAAGTCCCTGGAAATGATGTCAGGGAATGGCTTGAATTGCATTCAAAACTAGTGGCAAGTGAATTTTTGTCAGTAACAACCAAAGAATATAAAATTGACAAAGATGGTGATGTTACCAGTAATCTGTGGAATGAAATGAATGAGTGAATATTTAACTTCATTTTTTTTTAAAGATAACTCTCTATTTGCCCCCTTACTTTTTCTATTTACTTTGAATTCCTTGTTTCTGTTTTAAGTGATTCATTGTCAGTGAACCTTGTCCAAGACAAGTTATCTTCAGGTAATGAGGCTTTCCTGTATTAGCCATTCCTTCCTTTGCCATACAGGGATAACAAAGAGATTTCATGCCACTATGCAGGGTTGATGGTACTGGCTGCCCAGAACTTTATTTCTGAGGTATAGTCCCAGTCCAGCCTGAAAGAGCAATGGGATTATTGTTTGCTACAGAAAAGAATGGGAGCATTATAGTGGAATTAATGACCTAAAGCACCCTATTAAAACATAAATCTGAGTGCGCCTGGGTTGCTCAGTTGGTTAAAACATAAACGTGGGGTTGGGGGTGGACACATTTCATCATTAAAACCTTGCCTTGAGTTAATTTTCAGATAACAAAATACATCCTTCTTATTGATGTGATTCTTAGGAGTCTCAGAAGTTATCTGGTCTAATTGTTTTTCAATACCTATAGTTGTGCTAGGACAATCCCAAACAGTACCTGAAACCCTCAGGGGCAAGAAATTCATACCTCACAAAGTCCTTTACTGGACTCCTCTAATTCTTGAAAAAAAAAAAAATCCCACTTGAGTTCTCCCCTGTTTCTTATTACCTATGACTGAATGACTTTAAAAATTAATCGGCTCTATCTTCTGGTCCCCTGGTCAAATATTCCCCTTCCTTCAATAGATTTTCCTATGGCATGACTTAGAATCCCTTCAACATCTTTCTTGGTTGTGTAGCACTGGATAAACTGTGATAATGTCCTCTGAAAGTACAGTCCCTACGCTGGACATATGACTCCAGGTGAAGTTTGTTCAGTGAAGAGTGAAATTGAGTTTGTATCTCCTTCGTTTTACCATTACACTCTCTGCATGTGGCTCAAGATCATTGTGAGTGTTCTGGGGGAGTTGCACCATACCAGAGACTCAGATTGTTGGAGTCAACTCCTACTCCAGATCCACACCAGTGCCATCCAGAAGGAGAGCAATTGGTTTGTTGAACCAAGTTCCAGCTTTGCATATTCATATGAAATTCTATGTTGTTTTATCTGACATTTCATGATATTGAATCCAATCTTTCAAGTATTATAGAACATATATTTTAGCAAAAATTATTTTGGGTATCTCTCCCAGTTTAATGTAATCAGTATTCTGTGGATACAATCCTTCCAAAAACTTGGAGGATACAATAAACATATTTTTATTCAATGAATATTTTTTAAAAGATTTTATTTATTTACTTGACAGAGAGAGAAAGAGCATAAGTAGGCAGAGTGGAAGGTGGAGGGAGATGCAGACCCCCTCCACACCAAGTGGGGAGCCCTACACAGGGCCAATCCCAGGACCCTGGGATCATGACCTGAGCCAAAGGCAGAAACTTTAACAGACTGAGCCACCCAGGCGCCTCTCAATGCATAATTTTTAAAAATTATATAAATCAGGGAAGGTGTATTAAATAATTAATACATTAAACTTAGAATATTTAAAATTATTTTACTTTAGGGAAGATAGGTAGAAAAAAGAAGAATGGAGAAAAAAAGTCTTGGGCCAAATGTTGGGGTGCTGCTAGGGTGAAAGACAGAAAAGTGGGGGTCCCAGGATTACCAGGTAATAGCTTAAAGGCACAAATCACCTCAAGGTCAGTGACATTTCTATCCTCTTCAGTACTATCTTCTTCCAGCAAAGTGGTATAGCTGAAGCTCTGGTCGAACACAGAGAGCAATTTAAAGAGTCATCCAGTTAGTTAAGAAGGACAACCTCACACTTGCTTGGGTCACATAAGCAGAACATATCCAAGATATCTGGGGCTCACTCGCCAGTGCCACCTTTGTTCTAGGAAGCAGAAAAGGTATTTTCCCCTCCATTATTCCTTCTATACCCTCAAAGAGAAATTTCTAAGAGTTTCTCTCTCCTCCATGGTTCCATTAAATTACTTTTCTGTTTTAAGTCTTAATAACATCCTTTCTTTATACAAGGTCTCTGAGCTTTGGCCCATGTAAACATGCCTACATTTCAACTGGTAATCACCTTATATAAATACCTCTGCTCATAACATTATTTGACATCTCTTTAAAACTCCCACCTCATAGGCATTGTTTTGGTTATCTGTTACTTTCATGACTTAAAACGATCATTTTATTTTGCTCTTAATTTTGAGAGTCGGGAATTTTTGAGGCGTTCACCTGGGCCATTCATCTGTGATCTGTGTGGTGTCAGGCTGAAGCAGGTGGGGCTGGAGGAATGCTTTCCAAAATGGCTTCTTTGCTCACATAGCCAATAACTCAAGGCTCCTTGACTCCCTCTCCACATGGTATCTCATCCTTCAGAGCCTCACTGTGGGCCTTGAACTTCTCACAGCATAGTAGTCTGTGGGCAATCCATCTTCTTAAGTGGCAGAAGCTGCTGATTCACTTAAAGGTTTGGCCTGGATGGCCAAGATGGCATAATATCACTTTTGCCATACTCTTTTGGTCAAAGGCAGATACAAGTCAGAGGAGATTCAAGGGCAGGATAATAGACAACCTCCTAATGGAGGAGTCTCAAAGAACAAAGAATTTGTAACCATCTTTAATCTACCCAGACAATAACAGTAGATCGTTATAATTTTCATCTCAACAAACCATTAATTTATACTTCTTAGACATAGAGAGAGAGAGATGGCTATTAAGAAGATAGGTGAGATTTCTGGTATCTTCAAGGAGCAAAAAGTGTGGCTACTTTATTTAGCTAATTCAAGCAACAGTCCTTGACAGTGTTGTTTTGACACCCTGGCATGATGTGTCTATGAGGTATGTTGTAGCTTGCAAGTCATATGTCAAATATTGACATTTGTGAATAATTCAATTTCTAAATAATAAACTAGACCTGATCCAAGTTTTTTCTGCAACATCACTCTCTTACATGCATTCCTAACTGCATTCTTCAGTGGAGATTAAGTGGGAGACTTGTTGCAGCTTTTCCACTAGTAATTGCTCGTAACCCTGGCACACTGATGGGAAAATTCCATACCCCAGCTATCATCCATCTTGTATGGCTTGAAGGAGAAAAAAAAAAGATTAAGAACTCCTAGTTTAAAGCATGTTGCTAGTGAAGGCACTATTTGCTAGCTAGATAAGAACTGGATAATATCCAAATATGAAGCAATTGTGACCTTTATTTTGCTCAGTAGTAGCACCAAAAAAAATCTCATAGTCTTGTCTTCCCTTTTCTCTTTGACCTTGCCCTTCTCCTTTATTCTTTTCTCTCTCCTCCCCGCAGCTCTCTCTCCCTAATAGGCTCACAAATGTGGGCTCATGAAACTTAGTAAAATGTATCAGCTACCAATTATACTGGAAATATAACTCAAAGTCAGACTTTGCTGAGGTTGGGCAGGAATACTGTTTACTGGTACTTAAAACAGCAGATGTATTTATAGATCCAAAAGCATAATGTCTCACTCCACAACTATTTCTAAATACTAAGTGCATATTAGCATAAAATAAAATTTGCCCTTATCACTTCCTTAAGACAATGACTTAGCTCCATCTTCCATGGACGTTATGAGCTCATGATATGTAGGTGGTTTACACACATCCAGAGAGAGCCACATTCCCTTGGGCCCTGAAGCAGTCAGGCCTGCTGCATTTCTGTATTTGGTATCAATCCCTCAGAACAGGATTCAACGCAGGTCACTGCTGGGCCTGTTGTCACTGGCTTTGATTTTGCAAAGAAACCAACTAACTTCTTAATGGTCCTCAAAAAATCAATACAATTCATGGGTAATATTGTGATTTTCAACCAAAATAGTAAACATACAGTCCTAGAAACAGTAGGACATGGATTATGCCACAAAACTGATCTGGTATAATCAATGTAATGAGCAAAAATAGAATATCCAGAATCAAGCTACAAAGATAGATAAATTTTAAAATGTATATCACTCATCAGAGATAGTTTTTGTCAACAAACGTTAAAAGCTTAAATACCTTGAGAGCAGCATAATATAGGAGAAAATACAAACAGGAAGTTCTGGGTCCTGGAAGCTGCCTCAGTTCTACCATTTACAGATTCACCCTGTACAGTAAATAGCTAAACTTTTCAGGACTTCAGTGTCCTAAATTATAAGGCAGATAGATTTAATGGGTTTTAGTGGTTTTCCCAGTTTTAAAATTCTGTGGTTATTGGGAAATGTAAAAATAGATTTGCATGACCCATTTTTATGAGGAAGGAAGGAAGGAAGGAAGGGAAGGAGGAAGGAAGGAAAAGAGAGAAAGGATAGAAGGGAGGAAGGAGAAAGGGGAGGAAGGAAAGAAAAAAAAAAGAGGGAGAAAGAAAAGATGTGTATATTTAGGGACAAAAACTTTGAAGTTAAAATCCTACCTAGAGAATGACCACATCAACATAATAAATGACTGAATGAAAGTGGTTAAGCGCTGACCCAAGGTTAAGACTTTGAATATATGGTATTACAATACTACTGGGTGGGTAGATTGGCTTCTGTGGGTTAACCTGGCTATGACTCCACCATTCATGAAATTACTTCTATGGGAAAAAGCTGAAGGGACTGAGATGATGTCTCTGTCCCCCCCACCAACACCCCTGTTATAATCACTGAGGTCTGGAAGTAGACATGGAGGAAGGGAAGTGTTTGGAGGCTACCGAAGTCACAGAGAAGGCTCAGATGGAGAAAAATAAGGATTATAAGAGGTATCAAAGGAAGTGAGGAAAGAAATGATAAAAAAAAATGCGTAGATATTAAGAAGCAATGGGGTTATCTGATTTCTAGTCAGGCCCTGAAATTCTCTCAACTGCCTGGTTCCTAGGCCATTTCACATCCTAACGACTCTTTACCTATTTGTTATCTACCTTCTTCCTACTATCATGAGAAATGACACAGTGGAAGAAGATTCACTTCATACCCTCTGGAATGAACACTATCATTGATCAATGAAATGCTCCTAAGAACAGTATTACAATCTGGGATCTGTCTTGTACCATTCATGAGTGGGCAGGGATATTTTCTTGTGCTGTATATTATCAAGGACTGGGTTGGGAATTTCATGTGCACAATCCTCAAATTGAGGGAGACCTTGTCACAGCATCGTAGGGTACTGATTCCAGACTACATTTCCCAGTCTATTTACCACATTGTCTTGAGATCTCATCACTCACTCATCAGCTCCCTTCCTTGGCCTATAGCCCAGATACATTTTAATTCAAGAACTTTAGCTTGCTTTTTTTTTTTTAACTTTTCCAATATATACAAAAGTAGCAAGACTAGCATAATAAACTCCATGCCTATGACCAAGCTATACTAATTATCAGTATTCAGCCATTCTTTTGTCAGATTCTGTCTCCTCCAACATATCATTAAAACATTTAATTGGTAAGACAAGGCTGAGTTTATTCTGACCTGATAGGGAAAATAATACCTTTCCAGGGACCTAATATCTTCTTAAAGTAAGAATGGGAAAGTTGGGATATTTATGAGATTGTAGAGTCTGGTTTAACGTAGATCATTCAATGGGGGGGTATGAAAGGATTAAGGGTCACGATGTGATACTTTATGATCCATGGATACAGCACAGTGAAAATTTGACAGGAAGGGTACAAAGAGTCTTGGGGTATAAACAGTGGTTTTATGCTATCTATTGAAAAGTTAAGTAGTTTGATGTTCATTTAAATGAACTTATGTGAAGTTCCGGAAACAAACAATAAATATATTTGCAACTTTTATCTTCTTGGGCAAGAGTACACTAGAATAGTGAAATCAAATTGATGAGGCAGTGGAATAATAAAGTTCTATCGGTAAATCAGCTGAATAGTAAAGTCATGTTAGTGTACACAATAAGTTCTGTGGGTGTATGTCTTCTGAGTTCCTGTGTCATCGAGCCCCCACTCACTTATATTGTTTTTATTTGTCAGAGTACTTTAAATTATTGCTTATTGTTTAAGGTTGCCAAATGGTATCCCACTCAGATACAGAGTCTGTAATTAGGTAAAATCTTGAATAACAAAAACACTCATATACATGCAATTAAAAAAATTGTTTTAATTTAATTGGTCTGTTTTTAGCTTTATCAAGATAGCCAAGGAAATAACTCTCAAGCTAGGAGTTCACTTTCACATTCATGGAATAAAAAAAATGTCAAGGATTATCCAGAATCTCAAAGAGCTCTAAATAGAAAGCATTGCCTTATGGGGCCAATAGCCATCTAACCCATGATAACAAGAGCAGAGAACCCCAAGTACAAATTCAATGTGGGCTTTGTGGAGAGTGTACTGGATGAAGTCATCTCCTTTTTGGTAAATTAAGCCATTCTTCTAAAGGAAAAATATTGCCTAAAGGAAATGTATCATGGCTTTGGACATCTACTTCTTTGAGGTTCTGTAAAAATCTAGCTGTATTTAGGCTACCAGCATTAATTGAGCACATTTTAGTGCAGGGAAAGGAGGGGCTACACAGAAGGGAAAAGCCATCTCTGGGTTTTTGGGGAAAGCCTGATTTAGTGGAAAAATTATAAGATTTGGAGCCAGATCTGGATAGGAATCTTGAAGAAATTGCTTAACATCTAATTTTTTAATGTTTCTAAGTCTTAAATTCTACTATAAACAATCTTGCAAGCTTTTAAGGATGGGAAGAAATAATGCCATATAGAGAATGGCATCTAGAATTCAATATTTTAATTGCAATCTCTGCCTTTGAGGAGACTGTTAAAGGCCAAGAAAAGGGGTCTCAAGGCCAGCAGGTTGCACTGGGGTCTGATCTTCCAAGCCCTGTGATGTCATGTTTGACTGTGTCCTATGCATTGGTGAACACTTCTGACTGGAATCCTGGTTTGAAGAGAGCCGCCCTTCAGGAGTCCGAATTTCCAGCTAGTGTCTCAGTGACTCAGGCAAGAAGAGTCAGTATGCCCAGCTGTGTTTTAAAGGACTGTTAGTCAACACTTGGTGACGCATGGATCCTTCAGGACCTGGTGTTCAGCACTGACTGTGTGTGACCAACAGTTAAACTTTCACTCCTGCCTCCAACATTCCTTCAGCCTCAGGGCAACACTCCTCCACATCTCTTGCTTTGCTTCTCAAAAAGAAAAGTGACTGTGCCCAAAAGCCATAGTAGTTTGAGTATTTTTCCAAAGAAAATACTCCAGAGTATATGGAGGATTTGAATGACAGAAGAGCCTGAGTATGGGGAAAAGACAAATCAGTTACCTTGTCAATCCTTGTCAGAGAGCTTGAACGCATTAGACTCACACACCACAAAGCATCTCCCCTAGTGCTGAACACTCATTTTGTCTGTCTTCTTTCCTACATATAGTTCTAGAGACAATTGCAAATTAGTGAGGTATAAACAGCCGAGGAATATTTTCAATATGAAACATTCAAATAACTTAAATACAGATCAGGCTGAACCATATAAAGTTGGCATATGAAATTGCTCCTTTTTGGGTAGATTAACCTGCATGATTCAAATACACAGACACACATATATCTACAGACATACATAAGTGAAGCATGATAGCAATTCTACATATTACTGTGTGGATCTAAAATTGCTTTAAGACAGGGTGAAAATTAAGGAATAATGAAATAAAAGTATTTTGAAGTATTTTCCATATGCAATCCTGTTATAATGTTTGAACATGGTATGTAAACTTATGACTGTGATATATATAAAGTTGGTGATTATTTCCAAATTGAAACATTGTTTTAAGCATTTTTAACAAATCTAATTACTATTGTTTTAGGGGAATGAAGTTTCTTTGAAATGAAATTAATAAAAACTGTCTGGAAACCACAATAACTCACAAAGATGGCATTGCTGAGAATAGGCCACATATTATTTGCAAATTCTGATCATAACAACATAAGCGTTTGTTTTGGTTAAATAAAAGCAAGAAACATAAATTTTATGGTATAAATATAAAAAATAAGCTGTAAATGTTATAGATCTTTATTTCACTACTCCTTTCAACATGACTAGCCCATTCAAAGAACAACCATATATGTGAGAAAATAATTGAATTCCATCACCTTTGATAGTTTGCTAAATTTAATTCTATTAAAACTATAGCTTAAAAGATATTCCTGATTTGTTATTATGAAGATATATTTGTCACAGTAGGAGTATAGAATTGATTTTACTTAACAGTTTGTTAACTTGCTTTATTTTAAATATCTGTTTTCTCACTCCAGTTCCCTCAGATATTAGGAATAGGCCTGTTTCCAATGATGTCTTTATTCATTAATAACAATTAGTCATTGGCACCTGTATGTGCCAAGCAGATTGAAGAGAATAAATACTTAAAGATGATTACACCATAGAAGAGGTTCCTGCAAAAGACTTTTAACTCAAAGCTCAAGGAGCATGGCAGGTATCATAAGCTAGTGAAGAAGAGGGAAGAAATAACAGGGTATGGTAGTAACTGGGAGGAACTGGACAGAGTTCATATTCTGTCTAAAGGACACACATTTGATCAGGCTGCAGCCATTGTTGCCACCAGCAGATATGGGTCAGGGGTGCTGGATGGCTTAGTCAGTTAATCGTCTGACTCGGTTATGGCTAAGGTCATGATCTCACTGTCCTGGGATGGAGCCCCGGTGCAGAGCTCCTGAGCTCAGTGTAGAGTCTGCTTGTCCCTCTCCTTCCCCTCTGCTCATCCTCCCACTTGCAGGTGCTCTCTCTCAAATAAATTAAAAAAAAAAATCTTGTTTCATTCTTCTCCTACCCCCTTAACCTCCCATGTTGCATCTCCACTTCCTCAAAGATTGCCAGATTTATGCTTTTTAAAAAGTTAGGAATATGGAATTTTTTACACAAAGTCCCTCAATTAGAAATTAACTTTTTTAAAACTATGTAGCTCTTGGGTTGCCTGGGTGGCTCAGTTGGTTAAGTGGCTCCTCAGGTCATGATCCCAGGGTCCTGGGATCGAGTTCCACAGCAGGCTCCCTGCTCTGTGGGAAGTCTGTTTCTCCTTCTCTCTCTGCTTCTCCCCCTGCTGTGCTCTCTTGCTCTCACCTTTTCTCTCTCAAATCAATGAATCAAATCTTTAAAAAAAAAAAAAATATGTAGCTCAAACCAAACACTTCTAATGGGCTATATTTAACCAATTCACTACTTCATAATTCTCACTTGAGATTGAGGTAACAGAGACAGGAATTAACCCTTACCTTGTGTTCTCATTTCTCATTTGTCCTCCTTACTGCTGAGTATCTCTTTTCTCCTCCTCCTCCTCTTCCTTCTTTTTTTCTTATTCTCCTCCCTCCTTTCCCTACTTTCTCTCCCCTCCCCCTCTTCTTCTTCTTCTCTCTAATTGGCTTTCGTTTTCTGTTCCCACTGTGAAATAGAGCTGCCACACACACTGTCACTTTAATTACAACTGGAAACTAACTAGCCAAGGAAAGAAAAGTCTCTCCATACTGCTTGTGTATAAACAGAGAGAGGAGTTTCTGGAAAATGTGGTTTACCCACAAGGTTATCCCTCACAGAATGATGGCAAATTGACTGATCCAAGATTAAACTGCCTTGAGAAGGCATATTTGGATTAAAAAAAAAAAAAAGGAATTTTTACCCCTCAAATGACCAAATATTTCCCAGTTTTCAAAGTTAGTATTTTATATCAAATTTAGCAAACCTATCTACCTCACACAATCTCACACATGAATAATGAAAGCCAATTTAGTATATTAATAATAACTGTTCATATATGTTATAATCTGCTTATATTTGTTGCACATATTCAGATACGATGCTCATTTTCTGAGAAGATACATTGTCTATGTTTGTACCTGGCTGAGTTGGGTACATTTGAAGCTCTAGATTCTGTGTTAATTCATTTACTCCAATACAAAGACAATGGGATAAAAAGCAACTGGGGCAAGAAGACAAAGGTATTAAGAGAGTCATCACAAATAACCCAGCAAGAGAATTCGCAAACCAATGCCATTGTTCTTACAGTATAACAAAAGATTCAACAAGATAGGAAACTTTATTTAGCTTAATGGTCTAACAGCTGATCTTTCCAAATTTGTTTCCTCAATTTCTTCTCTGAATTCTTCATTTTCATTGTTTGTGTGTAGTAGCCGTATTTCTTTGCCCTAAGCAGCTATTTATAGATTGGACATTTAAGATGTCAAGTTATATTAAGGCAGCAAACATTTATACATGAAATATACAATTTGCAGAATTAGTTATCAGGAATTATAGTGGTATCTTGAAATGCAGGCTCAAAATAACTAACTTTACTTTAAGTAAAAAGTATATGAAATCAGAAAGCAGGGAGATCATTGTTTCCTCAATCTTCTGCAGGTAATCATTTTTCAGTCTCCTTCATCCTCTTCAATAAACCAAGAGATTCTCCCATATACAAAACTGCCTTGCTACAAGTTTACATAGATTTCTTATGTTTGGCTTTAACTATAGGTGGAATGTGGTCTCACATCACTTTATATAACACTTTATAACACAATGTTGATAGGTGAATTCCAAGAATTATAAAATCAGTGAATTTTAGGGTTATAAAGTCCTTAGAAATCTAACCCCCGGGTTTTATAGATGAGGGGCCCAAGACCCAAAGAAATAAATTGACCTACCCAGGGTCAAAACACTAACAGCTTGTGGAGCCTGGGCTTGAACACAGAACTCCTTAGCTTTAATACCTTCCCACTGTCTCACGGAGAACCTTCTAGCAAAATAGATAGACCCTTGTGATGGTCAATTATATGTGTCAACTTCACTAGGCCACAGGACACCCAGATACTTGGTCAAACATTATTCTGAGTGTTTCTGAGACAGTGTTTTTGGTTAAGATAAACATTTAAATTATTAGACTTTTACATTAGATTGATCATTTGAAGAGTAGGGTAAGCAGATTGTCCTCCATAACTTGGGTGCACCTCATCCAATCAGTAGGAAACATAAAGAACAAGAAAACAGACCCTCCCCCAGGTAAGAGAGAATTTTCTCACTACCTTCAGATTTCATTTACAATACTGGCTCTGTCTGCCTCACAGTCTTCAAATTTTCTGGGGGTATCATACACCATTGGCATACTCTGCAGATTTTGAACTTACCAACCCATTATCATATGAGCCAATTCCTTATAATAAATCTCTGTACACAGTTTCCTTAAAAAAATCATTTTCATGGTTCTCTTATCTTTTTACTTTTTATTAATTTCTCACATTATGAAGTTCCCAATTGAATCATAGGATTTTGTATCAGACTGAACCTTGTATGCCAACTCCAATTGGCTGACTGCCTCTGTTTTCTAAGGCAACAACTGCCTCATGGACCACACCACTCCTGCCACTAGTTCACTAAGTTCTCCAAGATAGAAGGTATGAGCTAACGTCTCAGGTCAGGACCCCATGACCCTCATGCCAAATTACCCCTGCCTTTCAGGACATGAATACCATATAGTGGCTTTCTAAATTGCCAAGTGGGCTGATGGCATAATCCAAATGTGTGGGACAGTGAAGTCCCTGCAGTGTGAAACTTGCCCAGTAGGAAATGGGGGACAGGAAGGAACCAGACAGATGCATCTGCTCTCCTTTTCCACTTCCACACTGAGGTGCATCTCCTCATTGACCTTCTGGAAAAGTCCTTCCTGCTAAGCAAGCGTGTCTCCTGCATGACCTTCAGTTTCTCTTCATGGCTCTTTGGGGCACGGTGATCCCATGAAAATGTATCACATTATATCACATCTTTCTTTGACTTATTTCCCTTTTTCCTCACACTCATCACCCGAGATACCACTCAAAGTTTCAGCACTTTAATTCTTTTTTGTTTTTTTTAAGATTTAATTTATTTATTTGACAGAGAGATAGAGAACACAACCAGGGGGGAGTGGAGGAGGGAGAAGCAGGCTCTCTACCAAGCATGGAGCCTGATGCGGAGCTTGATCCCAGGACCCTGGGATCATGACCTGAGCCAAAGGCAGATGCTTAACAACTGAGCCACCCAGGCACCCTTCAGCACTTTGATTCTTGCCTTAGGCTCTGCTTTTTAATGGATCAAAGAAAAGACACATTTTCTGAGTTCAGATTGATGATTGCTTAGGAACCAGTTGGTAGGCACCTGGGTGGCTCAGTTGGGTGAGCAACTGCCTTCACCTCAGTCATGATCCTGGAGCCCCAGGTTCGAGTCCCCGAATCAGGCTCCCTGCTCAGCAGAGGGTCTGCTCCTCCCTCTGAACTTCCCCCTCTCACGCTCGCTCTCTCTCATTCTCTCTCTCTCTCTCTCAAATAATAAACAAAATCTTTAAATAAAAAATGGAACAGATTGGTGTGGAAAGTAAAGAATAGTTAAATTTGTCCAACAATTAGCTATTTGAAAAACTAAAAGAGAAATTGCATTATATATTTTTATAATATCCAGGTAATATCTTACTAAAATGCTTAGGAAATGAAGGATACCATTTATATAAAATTCCTGACTTTCTTGCAGTTAAAATCTTTTCACTTTGAAACAAATGAAAACTTTTGTAGTTTAGAAGTGTAACTTTATAAATTTATATATATTGCACATTTATATTCTGGTATCTAAATTTTTTTTTATTTTATTTATTTACTTGACAGAGAGGGCAGGGGCCACAAACAGGCAGAGCAGCAGGCAGAGGGAGAGGGAGAAGCAGGCTCCCCACCCAGCAGAGATCCTGATGTGGGGCTTGATCCCAGAACCCTAGGATCATGACCCCAGCCAAAGGCAGATGCTCAACCAACTGAGCCACCCAGGAGCCCCTAAAGATTTTTCAATCTTTTGAGCAATGTTCCCACCATCAATCATAATGATGTGATATCAAACACAAAGATGTTACCTGAAGTTGGGTGGATGACCATCTTGGGACTGCTTGAGATTCCTTTACTAAATTCTGTGACCTGTTTCCTTCTCAATAAAGTGACAAGTTGAGAATTATAGTCTGATAAGTCTCAGCTAACAAAAGTTTTTCCTATTATGGGATGATTGCTTGGTTGACCTCACCCTCCCCCCAACCCTTTTCATCTTTTGAAGTCCTAACCCAGAACGTGATAGTATTTAGAGATGGAGTTTTTGCAGGTAAATAGGATTAGATGAGTTCATAAGGGTGGGGTCTTCACGATGGGATTAATAACCCTATAAGAAGAAACTAGAGAGCACATCCTCTCTCTCTCTCTCTCCCTCTCCACCAACTGAGGACACAGAAGACAGCTGTCTGCAAGCCAAGAAGAGGGTTGTCAGCAGGAAAGGAATCAGCTGACACCTTGATGCTAGACTTCTGAGCCTCCACAACTGTGAGATATAAAGGTCTGTTGTTTAAGCCACCCAGCCTATGGCATTTTGTTATAGCAGCCCAAATAGACTAATACACTGACACTGATAACTTACCTAGATTCAATCTTGCCCCCCGTTTCTCTCTAAACCAGTCTGCAAAAACAGTTGGACTTAGTGGACAACATGAAAGCAAGGAAGGCAAAAGATCAATGGAGGGTTTAGACTAAGGTTGAAATGCAATAATTCTGTCTGAAATCTTCTCTAAACACAAACCGTTAGAGAAATAAACTTTCTCTGAAACTCAGAATTGCTGATGTTGACCTTGGCCTCCCCAAATAACCTTAGGACGTCAGAGCTCTGGACTGAATCCCACAGAAACAGGATTTAATAGCTTCAGCCAAAGTCACAGTGGGGCATACTCTGGCCAGTGAAAGAAACAAAAATATCATCTGCAGCTCCTTAATTATATTTGCCCCAAGAGTTAATTTAAATTTGTTTAGTTTATTATGCAGAGGGTAAAACATTACCTAAAAATCCCAGCTTTTCACAAAGCCAGGGATCATAGAAGTCAAACCACAGATTCAGCCACTTGCATCACCAATAATAGAGATTCTATAATTAGAAATTAGCCAGCTGCAATCATTCTGATGCTTCAGACAGCTGGATCAAGCTGATTTCATCTCAGTTGTATCAAGCTAGAATGTCTCCTCTTTTCTTCCTTTTAAAAGAAATCAGCAAAATAGTGTTGCTCAAAAACACAGAGAATCTCTTTTCCCCACCCAAATCTCTAGCAAAGTATTTTTTGTACCTATACATTTTTTTTTCAAGCTTCCTACATCTCCCAGCTAAAACATTTCTATTGCCATGTAGCTGCTTCAGTGAGATGCTTGGAAAATCTTTCAATGTGACTTCAAACTGATGGCATTAGGAATGGTTCTTATAACTAAATCCTATATTCAATCCTACACAAAACAACCATTTGGTTTATTTTCTCTGGCAGCACATGCTTGAGAAACCTTAAGATTAATAACGATGGCAAGAGCAGTGATAATGACAATATTAATACTTTTCAACATTAATTGAAAAGTAAACATTCCAGACTGAATGCTCCTCTCTTCTAATTCTAACTCATTAGGAGTTCCCAACCAGCTGCACTTTGTGCCTCAAAATCCTTTCTTCCATTAACAACTGGAGCTGCTGATGTTATTTTGGCCATTTTTCTCACCATTGTTCTGTCTTGTGTAATAGGAGGCTTGTCTTACATCTAAATGTGGATGACAAAGCTAAGGATATAACAATAAAGCATCACTCAGTGTTATTTGCTTCTAAGATGGCATCAAAACATGAAAAAGCTTCCATAATTTACCAATTTCCCTATCTCAGAGTTGTTACAATCAGGGTTAATAGGAATAGCCTACACCATTTGAAATATACTCCTCCCTTCCTTATTACACTATCAATAAATTATTAAGCAGTTGACTACTACTGCAAGTTAAACAAAAACAAAAAACTATATGTTGGTCATAGGACATGGATATCTCTGGAAAAAGAATAGTCTACCTCAAATTATTTAAACTGTTGACAAATGTGTGAGCTTTGAGGATGTGGTTTCCATTGCTTGGCCTATTATTTTTGAAGACTTTTTCACTCAAGAGTAAGTTGTTCTAATTACCTAGTCAATATGACTTTATGCTCCCTCTTCCACTAATAAAATATCTCATGTTTGTTGATTTGATTAATAAAATGCTGAACTGAATATTCTAGTTGGAAGTATGTTCCTTATTGTATGGATTAGTGCTTCCCAGAATTTGTCAAAGTTAGGAGTTCCTTCTATTAATTTTCTCCATAAATCTTGTATTTTGGAAGGTTTTGTTAATCCAACAAGATATTTTTATTAAATTACTAATTTTCCCATTTGTATTAATCAAAGGCACGTGAACTGTAACTCACGGCAGGAGATGGGATCAGCTCTATTCTTATGACTTACACTAAAAATGAGAGAATTCTCCAATGAGTTGCTAGGTAGATAAAAACATATCCACCATAAATCTGACAAATTCCCTCTTTTCCAACAAAATCCCATTTAACTTGCTCTGCTCTCACTTTACCTATTATTCCCTCTTTCTTCTCTAACCATACTTTCTCTGGACTTTACATATGATGTTCTCCTAGCCAAGAAGTACCATCCCTTATTTGCGTATATAAGACTTACTAAAGTGTCATTCTTTTGATAATCTTCCAAGCTCCCTCCCCCACCAATAATCCACGAGTCAAAATTAACTGCTTCTCTATCTTTGTTTGCTTAGTACATTGTTCGTACTGTAGACATGCAATTGTGTTTATATACTTATTTTCCACAGTCCACCAGACTATATGATCACTAAGATCAATTTCTATGCCTTCCTGCCATTTTATTCCTAGGGTTTTGCACAATACCTGACACACAGTAGGGTCCTCATAGTATTTTACTTAGTGAATAAATGAGTATGTGAATGAATGAGTAAATACATAACCATACAAATCCACTGTTGTTGCCTATAAAGGTGAATTTCCGATAGGATTCTAATCTAGTGCTGAAAGTGGGTAAGATCTAAAACATGAGCAAAGTATTGCAGCACTTAAACCTCTTTTCCTAAATGGAAGTGAGTATTGGATTTGAGGCTTTTATAGCCAAGAGTGTATAAATTGCTTCTTTCACCAGTTACCTACTTTAAAATTTTTTTACCTTGGGCACCTGGATGGCTCAGTGGGTTGACCCTCTGCCTTCAGCTCAGGTCATGATCTTAGGGTCCTGGGATCAAGCCCAGCATCAGGCTCTCTGCTCAGCAGGGAGCCTGTTTCTCCCCACCCCCTCCCACCACCCACCTCTCTGCCTACTTGTGATCTCTCTCTGTGTCAAATAAATAAAATCTTAATTTTTTTTAACCTTTTAGCCAAAAATGATAAAGCACTTAGCAGGTCACATTTTGCTTTTCATATCTATTATTTCATTTGTTCATTATGCCAGCCCTATAAAAGTAGGTATTTTATTGATTCTGCTTTCTAGGTATAGAAACAAAGGTTTTTAGGGGTTAGACTTTGCCCAAGGTCATAGAGTTAATAGATATAATATGGAATTTAATCTTAAACCTGACTTTTCCATGGATCACATAATACACTTTATGTACAACTACTTCAATATTATTACTACTTGATGGAACTAGTCAAGGTGTAAGAAATGATACATAGAAAACTAGAGTACTTATATACCCAGATGGGAAAAGGATATCACCAAGACTGGTTGCTATAGTATGGCTTCCATAAAAAAAATATATACAGAAGTTTGATTATGTGAAGGAATATACAAATATACACAGTGAGATAAAAATACAACAAATGGTGAAGCACAGTATAGTTAGATTTTATCTTAAATTTAACTTTCTTCAGAATTTTCTGCTTTCCATGTTTTTGTAATAAATGTTATCTATGTAATCAGAACATGTTATTTGAGTAAAAACAAGACATAAAGTTAGGCAAATGGGTAGATTTATTGAATTGCTGAAGAACAAACTCAGTATCTAAGAATTTAGTGCAAAAGCTCACAAATATGAACTTATGAATGTTCAACCTAAGGACCTAGATAGAGATAAATTAAACCATAAGCCAGGGCAAGTTTCCTGGCCTTTGTTTACTGCCAACAGATGGCACTAGATCTTGCTGGTCTCTGTAGACTTAAAAACAAATGGACTGATAATCATGTCAAAAAATGGGCAGAAGACATGAACAGACACTTCTCCAATGAAGACATACAAATGGCTAACAGACACATGAAAAAATGTCCATCATCACTAGCCATCAGGGAGATTCAAATCAAAACCACACTGAGATATCACCTTATACCAGTTAGAATGGCCAAAATTAACAAGACAGTAAACAACATGTGTTGGAGAGGATGTAGAGAAAGGGGAACCCTCTTACACTGTTGGTGGGAATGCAAGTTGGTGCAGCCACTTTGGAAAACAGTGTGGAGATTCCTTAAGAAATTAAAAATAGAGCTTCCCTATGACCCTGCAATTACACTACTGGGTATTTACCCCAAAGATACAGAGGTAGTGAAAAGAAGGGCCATCTATACCCCATTGTCCATAGCAGCAATGGCCACAGTTGCCAACTGTGGAAAGAGCCAAGATGCCCTTCAACAGACGAATGGATAAAGAAGATGTGGTCCATATATACTATAGAGTATTATGCCTCCATCAGAAAGGATGAATACCCAACATTTGTATCAACATGGACGGGACTGGAAGAGATTATGCTGAGTGAAATAAGTCAAGCAGAGAGAGTAAATTATCATATGGTTTCACTTATTTGTGGAGCATAAAGGAATATCACGGAGGACATGGGAATAAGGAGAAGAGAAGGGAGTTAGGGGGAAATTGGAGGAGATGAACCATGAGAGACTGTGAACTCTGAGGAATTAACTGAGGGTTTTGGAGGGGAGGGGGGTGGGAGATTTGGTGAGCCTGGTGGTGGGTATTGTGGAGGGCATATTGCATGGAGCACTGGCTGTGGTGCATAAACAATGAATTCTGGAACACTGAAAATAAATTTAAAAAAATAAATAAAATTTTTTAAAAAATGGACTTACACACAATCTTCATAATCTTGTTTTTAAGTATAAGAGTCTCCAAATATGCCACAAAAAAAGGGAAGTCCTTTTTAAAGAGTACGGACTTTCATGAATAAACATATTAATCACAGCATTATTTATAAAAGCAAAATTTCAGAATTCCCTTAAATATTTAAAAATAAGAATGATAAAATATAAAAGCTACATCTAATTATGATTTATTACATAGCCATAGTTACATTTACTAAGAACTTTAATGACTTTGGGAAATTATCAAGATATAATATTATTTTTAAAATCCAGGATTGTATGTATACACAAGTTTAACTACATAAATTTTTTTATATACAGAAAAGAAATTCAGAGCTAACAGTGAATGATTCTGTGTAAGAAAGTTATGGGACAAATTTTATTTTATATGAATATTTTCTCTATAGTCTATAATTTCTTCAGTGAATATTTATCAGAAAGAAAAAAAATCAAAATCTTTTTTCTACCTCTTTCTGTGTCTCTCCCTTCTCTCTCTCTGTCTGGGTCTTTCACACACACACACACACACACACACACACACACACACACCGCTGAAGGGAGAAATCCAGAGCTTGAATCAAAATAGATTTAAAATAGAAGCAGACACCACGCTGATAGCCAAATAAACCCTTGGGTGAACCAAATTAAGGGATCCTGCTGTAAATACTCAAACCCTTGGCTGACCTTGGTTTTTATCTGCACAAAAGACCCAGAGTCCAGGGCTTGGAGCTAGATGGCAGATACAAATCTCCATTGCTCCAGGCCAATGGAAGTGCTAACCTACCTTTCAGATAATTTTATGTTTTGTTTTTGTTTTTTCTCACCACCTTCTGCCCTTGTCAAGGTGCATATTTTTCTAAGTAGCAATATTCTGAGCTCTAGTGCAACAAGAAAAAAAGTTACACAAGTCACCTTAAAATCCATGGTGTAAGTGAGACTGGAAGTGATTAATCGCATTTATGATTTATGATTTATGCTGCCTAATTTACAGAGCATTTTGTGTATATATTGGCTTACAGCCACATGTGAGGTATGTAGGACACACATTATTTATCATCACTCTCCGTAAGTGCTCACAGCTTTACTAAGTGGCAGAGCCTGTTTCAAACTTAACTGTTTTGAATTCAATCCTACGTCCCTTTCACTACAGCATCATGTTACTCCTCAAAAGCAGTCTCAGTGCCTCCAACTAGAAATATATTTATCATGTTCATCTTTAGAAAGAGGACACTGTCATGTACACTTCCTTAAGATTCTTAAGATAATTATAAAGTGTTTTGGGGTTGCTTCTAAAACAATGTATCAATGTAGAAGGCTGATAACCATGTTGGGGCACAATTGGATGAAAGCAGTTTTATGGGAGGATGAAGGGACTGTGTATCCATCAGGCAATAAATGTGTTGGCTCCACCAAATGTTTGTGAGTTTTGAATTAAATTAGACTTGGAAGTCATGTCCTTTGTATTACGCAGGGCTTAAAGCTGCAAGTGACAGAGACCCCATTTAAACAAGCTCAGGCTAAGAAGAATTACCAGAAAAACAACCGGAAGGAACCCTGGCTTTGACCACAATTAAAGCTCTCTCCCCCTCTCATTTCTGCTTCTTTCAGAATATTAACTTCATTTCCCAGCCTGGCTTCTTTTGCACGGCCTAAATCCTGAGCATTGTCAACTATTAGATCATAAAGTTCCCACACTCTGACCTCACTTAACCTTAATTATTTCCTCAGTGGCTCCATATCCAAATATAGCCACACTGGGAGTTAGGACTTCAACATATAAATTTTCTGGGGACATAAACATTCAGTCCATAACAAGGTGGGGTCGGTAATTTTCTAATAAAGGTAACTATTTCCAAAACAGGAGAACAATGCTTGACAGACAAAGTCATAAATGGTCTGGTGCTCGCTTTCAAGTACTTTTCGAGTACTGGATTTCAGTACTCTAATCTTCTAGTTACACCTGAAGATGTTTATTTTAACAACTAAGATGGCATGGGGCTAATAGTCTCTTTTGAAAAATGTGGAGGCTGACAAGCATATATCACTCTTCTTCTAAGCTGCAAGAGGCTTCACACCAGCCAAGCAGCCCCTCAAGAGATTGCTCCAGTTCTTCCTTAGTACACACAAGAACAGATTGTTGAGCCCCCAAAATTCTACACCATAGAGAATGGTCAAAATAGTTTTAGCTTGGAAAACACTTAAAGCATCAGATACCCACCTCTGCCATTAAAATTACAGCTGACAAGGGGGCACCTGAGTGGCTCGGCTGGTTAAGCAACTGTCTTCAGCTCAGGTCATGATCCTGGAGTCCTGGGATAGAGTCCCACATCAGCTTCCTGCTCAGCAGGGAATCTGCTTCTCCCTCTGACCTCTCGCCTCTCACGCTCTCTCTTGTTCTTTCTCTCCCTCAAATAAATAAATTTTATATATATATATATATATATATCTGGCAGGAAAGCCAGAGACTATTTAAATTGTGCCCTCTGACATATCCTCCAAAATGAGCCAGCTAGAAAATATAATACAACGAGATGAAAAAGTTTAAACTTGCCACATCGAAGTGTTGGCTAGAAAAGAGTTGTTAGGTTAAATTTCATACTCCCAAAATGATATCTTTGGTATTAAAATATTAGATCTACATTCCTTCCTCTTTGTCAGTAATCACAGACTGATTACTGTTATTAGGGAAACTGCTTGTTCATGATAATAAAATCATGACACCTGCATATCAAATAATATGTATTTTTCTATACTCTGTGGAAGGGAGGTGGGTCTTTAGCTTAAGCAAAAGTAATTTCAGGACATAAAGCTTTGAATTAAAAGGAACAATGGACAGAACACATACCTGAGGTGAAAATTGCTGTGTGATTAATCAGAGGAACATAACAATCAACCCTGACACTTGCAGCCATATTGTCTGTATAGGTATTAAAAACAAAGGATTTAGTTTAAGTACATCAACTGAGCCCATAACTGAAATCCATGCATAGTGTTAAAAGCTGGGGGAAGGTGGATAAAAGCACTGAACCTGCTTCAATTAGTCCTAAATTAATTCTTATGCAGGTGATGATGAGTGAAGCAGCATTTATTTGCTCCTTTATTAGAATCCAGCCTCCAAAGCCCAACCTTGCACTCAAGAGAAAAATATTTATTTTAGATTAATTGTTTAATAAGGTAATAAATCTTTCATTGTTGCAGAATAAAGGATATTTTCTCAAAAAATGAAATACATTATTACTTCACAACTTGAGTAATAATATATGTGTTCTTTATAAAGAAAAGAAATGTGTACTGGGAGCCTAGTGTTGACTTTTGGGTGTAAGTCTGCACCCATATTTTCATATTAAACTATATAAGCTATTATAGCCTTCTCCCTCAATCCTTCTCAACGTTTGTGGTGATGAAAGAAACCTCTCCATCTTGCATGTGTGGAGATCTTCACACACTTAGTTCCTGTCCCCCTCAGCCGCCTATACTATACAAACTCAATTTTCCCTACATCAATTTATTAAACCTGAGGGCTTTTATCAGGTGATAAATGTATGACAATACTTAAATTTCATTTAAAGAAAAGGCTTTGATTTTTTTTTCAGGTTATTAACTAGTCAAGGCTTATTTTAAGACAGGCACTTGGATGAGTCCACATTTGCTGTGACACAATGAAGTTGGATCTATTTTAAGTTCAATAAAACAATGATAGAAGGGGAAGGGATAAAATTTCCATTGAGGCATCAGAGAAGAGTTTTAAACAGTCTTTTGATAGCAATAGGACAAAATAATGTTTTAAGTTCATCCTACTTCTCTTAGCTCTCTTAGATCCTTTTCTGAGAATAAGTAATGGACTCAGGGACAGCTAGGCTACATATAAAAATGTTGTGTTTATTTGTTCTGGGAAAAATAAATAAATCATACTGAGGATGGTGATTAGTAGACAGAGTAACTTGATACACTACATGGTGCTAACATCAAAATTAGACATGCAGCTTGCTAGATTTCACACACCCAGGAGGCATTATTATACCTTGTGTAAATGACACACCCTAGAAGTTCTGCGATGTTGGGCTCTGGAACAGAAATTCTCTGAAATTTTTTCCAAGCCATAATATACATCACCGTCATCTCAGTTTAGGGACATATTTTGTGAGAAAATTATCATTCCAAGTAATGCCTCTGATTCCAAAAATAAATAAATAAATAAAAAACTTCCTTGGGAGCCAATCTTCATATTTCCCTAAATTTTAGTCAGAACACATAAGACCATCCTAAGCTTAAAATTCAGGGCCCCAGAGGTAAGTTACAATGTTACTAAATGTGTAACAAATAAATGTTAAATGCTTTTTTGAAATCATTAAAAAAAAAAAGATAAATAGTCTAGGAGAAAGATGAGCAGATATTAGTAACACGTTCTGTGAGACAGGAAGCAGAGAGGAAAGCTTCCAGTTCCCATTTCTAGTACAGGTCCTCTGTGATCACACTTCTTGACAGCTATGATTAAAAAAATAAAGAAAATATATGACTAATTTTTAATAATAAAGGTAGAACAGGAGATAACAAGGACAACAGTCAAACACCAAGAATAAAGAAGAAAAAAGAAAAAGGAATAAAGTACAGATTAAAAGAGAGAATAAAAAGCCCAAAGAAGAGAAAAGAATAATGAATAAAAATAATAAAAACATAAATTGAGGAAAAGATAAAATATGAAAGGTTAGAGGACAATAAGATTAAAGATTAAAAATCTAAAAATAGAAAAGATAAAGGATAAAATTCCATGAAATAAATATGAGATGAAATCCATATAAACACAAAAGATTAAGGATTAGGAATAAAAATTAGGAGATAAAAAGATAAAAGTAAAAAGTGTATAAAAAACTCCATTAATATAAAGAGATTAGGGAAAACTGTATATAAAGGCCTGAAGAAGAAAAAGTGAACGTGAGAGAAATTACTGAAAACAAGTGGTAGAGGGAGAGAATGACCCCCAGTGGAGGGTGATACAGAAAATGTCATCAGCTCTTGGGCTAAACCTCTTTCCCTTTCATGAGGGGCTTCCTTTTACCTGGGGTGTTTTTTGCAGGTAGGACACTGAGGAGTTGAAAGCAATCTTGAAACCTATTCCTTTGAGTCTCCATAAAGCATAAAACAGAAATCTATACCAGACTGACCTCTAGACACTTCCAAGTCAAGCCTTGCAGACAAATTAAGTTTCTTTGCTCCAAATGACAAAGGCTGGGGGAGAAATGACCACAGCCTATGAAATAAGAAGTCATAGAGAAGGGGTGAAAATGGATTTTTAAAAACCAAATCTTCTAATTTCATCCTCAAAAAAAGACAAACTGAAGAAAATTTACAAGAATTTTTACGTGGAGGTTAACAAATGTATACTCATATCTCAAAGAATTGGTAGAGGGACTATTTACATAGTCTCCCTATTTATATACTATTTACATACATACAAAGAAATCTGGGAGATAGGAAAAGTTAGGAAAGTGGGTGGCGAAAAACTGACATGCCTGAGTTCTAGTTCCAGGTCTGCCACTGGCTAGCTGTATGACCTTAGGTAAAGGATCTTAGCTTCTTGCACCTCACTCCGCCTACACATTTGTACAAGGAATAAAAAAGGATTGGGTGTGATGTTTTCTAAAACTAAAATTAAAAACTTGCAACTAAAATTTGAGTTTGATATTGTCATATGCTGAATATAGAGTTGAATGGGTCATGGATCTAGGTCTGTAAACAGGACTTGAAAATGTAAGTGCTTAGAAGGGCTGGAGGGTTGAGTAAATTAAAGAAATGACCAGGCAGAAGACCACAGGGACTGTGAAAAACTGGAAATTATGTGTTTCTTCTAAGGAGCAGATGCTTCTCATTTATAACTAGGGCCTGTCACGTCGAAATGTAGGCAGCCAGACTTTCAGATTTTTCTAGAGAAGTAAAAATATTTTTTTTAATGTGGTGTCTGATTTTTACATATTGTCAGCTTACTTAAATTTTTTTTTAAAAAATCACTGGGTGAGCCGGATGGAAAACCTCTATTATCTCAGTTTGGTCTGTGAATCACTGTTAACCCCACTTACCTATAATACCTTCGTTATAACATTTGCCACAAAAGGCTCAGTGGAGGATTCAGCTACATATTAATTGATTTATTTCTCCAACCAATAAATTTATTCCTGTAAGGTCATCAGTAATGCCCCCATGTCATGTATGATTTTAGTAATTTGACTCATCTTTTTTTCCTTAGTGAATCTAACTAAAGGTTTGTTAATTGTACTGATCTTTTCAAAGAACCAACTTTTGGTTTCATTTTTTCCTATTGCTTTTTTATTTTTTATTTATTTATTTCTGCTATAATCTTTATTATTTTTTCCCTTCTGCTTATTTTGAGTTTCATTTTCCCTTCCTTGCCTAGTTTTTTTTTTTTTAAAGAAAACATTAGATTATTTGAGACCTTTCTTCTTTTTTTTAAGATTTTATTTATTTGAGAGAGAGCACAATCAGGGGAAAGGGCAGAGGGAGAAGCAGACTTCCTGCTGAGCATGGAGCCCAAGGACAACAACCCAAGGCTCCTAATCCCAGGACCCTGATATCATGACCTGAGCCAGTGCTAGATGCTTAACTGACTTAGCCACACAGGTCCTCTTCTTCTTTTTTTTATATAGGTGATTACACCTATGAATTTTCCTCCAAGAACTGCTTTACCTGCATCCCGTAAGTCTGGTATGTTGTGTTTTCATTTTCACTAATTTCAAAATATTTTCTAATTTCTCTTGTGATTTCTTAGGTGGCCCATTGGAAATTTACTTTCCACATATCTATGAATTCCCAAATTTCCTTCTATTTTAGATTACTAATATCATGCCATTGTGGTCAGTCATATTTTGTATGACTTCAATTCTTTTAAATTCATTGCAGCCTGTTTTATAACATGGCATATGATTTATCTGGGAGAATAACTTATGTTTATTTGAACATAATGTTTATTCTATTATTGTTGAATTCTATAGATGTGCTAAGTCAAGTTGATTCATAGGGTTTTCAAGTCTTCTATTTCCTTGGTTTAACATTTAAATCTATGATCCATTCTGACTTAATATCTGGATACAGTATAAGATATGGATCAAAATTGTTTTTCTTTTTCATATAGCTATCATCTGGGAGACAATTCTCTGTAGTTCTCACATTTTTGCATATCATATAACAAAAAGCACAAAGGTGTTTTTTCCATACTGTATTTTCTTTTTTTTTTTTTTTTAAGATTTTATTCATTTATTTGACAGAGAGAGATCACAAGCAGGCAGAGAGGCAAGCAGAGAGAGAGGAGGAAGCAGGCTCCCTGCTGAGCAGAGAGCCCAATGCGGGGCTCGATCCCAGGACCCTGAGATCATGACCTGAGCCGAAGGCAGTGGCTTAACCCACTGAGCCACCCAGGCGCCCCTCCATACTGTATTTTCAAGGAGTTTTATAAAATCAATAATAGCACTGCAAGATGAAGATGGTGCACATAGAACATTCTCCAGAATAGATCACATATTAGGCCTCCAAACAAGGTTTGACAAATTCAAAAAGACCCAGCTTATATCCTGCATCTCTTCTGACACATACTCTGAAACTAGAAGCCAACCACAAGAAAAAATCTGGAAAGACCACAAAAACATGGAGGTTACATAACATGCTATTAAACAATGAATGAGTCAACCAGGAAATTAAAGAAGAAATTAAAAAGTACATGGAAACAAATGAAAATGACAACATAATAGTCCAAAACATTTGGGATGCAGCAAAAGTGTTTCTAAAACAGAATTTTATAGCAATACAGGCCTAATTCAAGAAGCAAGAAAAATCTCAAGTAAAGAACCTAACATTATAAAGGAGCTAGGAAAAGAACAACAAACAAAACCTAAAACCAGCAGAAGGGAAGAAATAATAAAAATTAGAGAAGAAATACATGGTAAAGAAACTAAAAAAGCAATAGAACAGATCAATGAAACCAGAAACTATTTCCTTGAAAAATTAATAAGATTGATAAACCTCTAGCCAGACTTATGAAGAAGAGAATGGACTCAAATAAGTAAAATCACAAATGCAAAAGGAGAAATAACAACAAACACCACAGAAATGCAAATAATTATAAGAGAATATTATGAAAACCTATGTACTAACAAACTAGACAACCTAGAAGAAATGGATAAATTCCTGGAAAGAAATTAGCTGAGGTTCCTGTGTGCCTCACTCATTAAGCATCTGCTTTTGGCTCAGGTCATGTTTCAGGGTCTTGGGATAGAGCCCCACATCAGTCTCCCTGCTAGGCAGGAAGCCTGCTTCTCCCTCTCCCACTTGCCCTGCTTGTGTTCCCTCTCTCACTATGTCTCTCTCTGTCAAATAAATAAATAAAATCTTTAAAAGGAAGGAAAGAAGGAAGGAAGGTAGGAAGGAAGGAAGGAATAAATCAACTACTAAAACTAAAACAGAAAGAAATAGAACATTTGAACAGACTGATTATCAGTAATGAGATTGAATTAGTAATCAAAAAACTCCCAAGAAATAAATCTCCAGGACCAGATGGATTCACAGGCAAATCCTGCCAAACACTTAAAGAAGAGTTAATATCTATTCTTCTCAAACTATTAAAAAAAAAAATAGAAATGGAAGGAAAATTTCCAAATTCACTCTAAGGCACAAGCATTGCACTGATATCAAAACAAGATATATCTCTGACGAACATAGATGCAAAAATCCTCAACAAAAATACTAGCACACTAAATCAAACAATACATTTAAAAAATCATTCACTATAATCAAGTGGGATTTGTTGCTAAGTTGAAAAGGTGGTTCAATATTCACATATCAATCAAGGAGATGCATCACATCAATAAGAGAAAGGAGAAGAACCATATGATCACTTCAATTGATGCAGAAAAAGCATTTGACAAACTACAACCTTGATTCATGATAAAAGCCCTCTAAAAAGTAGGTTTAAAGGGAACATACCTCAACACCATAAAGGCCATATATGAAAAACCTACAACTACCATCATCTTTCACAGGGAAACCTGAGAGCTTTTGCCCCAGGGAATAAGACAAGAATCTCCAATGGGGAAAAGACAAGTCTCTTCAACAAATGGTGTTGGGAAAACTGGACAAACAACATGCAAAAAAATGAAACTGGATCACTTTCTTACATCATACACAAAAATAAATTCAAAATGGATTTGAGCTATGAAAGGTGAGGTATGAAACCATAAAAATCCTAGAGGAGAACATGGGCAGTAACCTCGTTGACATTGTAGCAACTACTTATGAGATATGTCTTCTGAGACAAAGGAAACAAGCAAAAAATAAACTATTGGGACTTCATCAAAATAAAAAGAGACTCTGAGTAGCCAAAGCAACCTTGAGAAAGAGGAGCAAAGCTGGAGGTATCACACTTCCTGACTTCAAACTATCTTATATAGATATAGTTATCAAAACAGTACAATGTTGGCATAAAAACAGACAGGTGAACAGATCAATGGAACAGAATAGAGCATTCAGAAATAAATCCATGCATATATGGTCAATTACTTTTTGATGAAGGAACTAAGAATTTATAATGGGGAAATATATTCTTTTCTATTAGTGGTTCTGGGAAACTGGTCAGCCACATACAAAAGAAGGAAATTGGGACCCTATCTTACACATATGCAAAACTCAACTCAAAATGGATTAAAAATTTAATCCTAATACCTGAAACTCCTTGAAGAAAACATAGGGGATAAGCTCCTTGATTTGTCTTGGCAATGATTTTTTTCATCAAAACAACAGAAGAAAGAGCAAGAAAAACAAAAATAAACAAATTGAACTACATCAGATTAAAAACCTGCACAGCAAACAAAAGCATCGAAAAACGAAGACGAAATCTGTCAGGTGGAAGAAAATATTTGCAAATCAAGTAACTGATAAGGGGTTAATACTCAAAATATATAAAGAATTCATACTACTTCATAGCAAAAAATAACAAAACAAAAAACAATCCAATTAAAAATGGACAGAGGATCTGAATAGGCATTTTTTCAAAGAAAACATATGAAGGGCAAACAGGTACATTAAATGGTGCTTCAGTATCAGTAATCATGAAGGAAATGAAAGTCAAAACTACAATGAGCTATCACCTCACACTTGTTAAGATAAGTATCATCAAAAAGACAACAGATCACAGGTGTTGGCAAAGATGTGGAGAAAAAGGACCTCTTTTGTACTGTTGATTGGACTAAAAGTTGGTACAGTTACCATGAAAAACAGTATAGAAGACCCTCAAAAAACTTAAAACAGAACTACCATATGATTCAGCAATCTCACTTCTGGTCCAAAGGAAATAAAAACAGGATTTTGAGGAGATATCTGCTTCCATGTTTAATGCAACATTATCCACAATAGCCAAAATATTGAAACAACCTAAATGCCATGAATAGGTGAATGGATAAAGAAAATGTGGTATATGGTATATAAATTTCATAAGAAATTGTGTTTACTATTTTTGTACTCACATAAAATGCAATTCACAATAAAAAATGTAAAATGAAAAATAGTTTATAATGATAAAAGGGATATATTATTGGGAAACCATAGCAAAACACAAATATATCCTCACAAAGACACTACAAAAAGTGGAATTAACAAAGTACTAACAAATCAAATATACACAGAAAAAGCATAATATACCCCAACAAAGCAAGATTTATCCTAGAAATGCAATGTAGGTTTATTATCTAAAAATCAATCATTGGAATTCATCATATTAACATAAAGAAGAGGATAAATTATATGATAATTGCAATAGTTTCAGAAAAAATATTTTAAAATATTTATATACATTCATACAAAAACTCACAGCAAGTTAGAAGTAGTAAAAAACTTCCTTATATTGATAATTCTTTGATAATATGGTTAAGTATTTGTCAAAGACTGAGTTGTTTCTAATTTAAATCTAATACAAGACAAAGATGCCTATTTCAGTGCTTATATTCAATATTGATTGGAGGTGCTAATCACTGCAATAAGGCAAGAAAAAAAAAACTATGGCTGGGAAGAAGTAAAACTGTCCCCATTTACAGTTGATTGTGATTGCTAATAGAGAAAAATCTCAGAGAATTCACAAAACAACTAATGGGACAAATATATGAATTTGACAAAGTCATAGATTATAAGGTCATATACAAAAATCAATTGTTTTCTTACATATATATCTACAAAAAATGGAAGAAAAAATAATGAAAATTATGCTGAAATCAGCATTAAACAAAACATTCCTAGGAATATGCCTAATAAAATTCAGCTCTGACATCTTGGTGAAAATTGTAAAACATTGCTGCAATTAAAAAATGAAATAATGAGAATTTACATACTCATGGATTGACATACTTAATAATATATCAAACTGATTCATAGATTTCTAATCACAATTTCAAACAAAATCTCAGCAGGCTTTTTGGGGATAGGAATTGGAAAGAATATCCTAACATTTCTATGAAAATACAGTGGACTTGGATGAAAGAAGTAATAGATGAAAGTGTAGATCAGTAGAAAATAGATATCTAGAATTAAGACATTACAGATAGACCAATAGTGGTAAATACAGAAAAGAAAAGAAAAGAAAAAAAAAAGACAAAGGCAATTAATTGAAAGGGTCTAATTCCAGAAGTAGAAGATGAAGAAATGAGGCAAAAACAAAAAATTCTCATGATAAGAATTTTCCAAAATAGGTAAAGAACATCAATACTATTTAAAATCTCATTGCTAACTCCAGCTAAGGCAAATATATTCACATACATTCAAATGGAAAACACACCATGTAATAATAATAAATCTGCCAAAAATAAAGAGGATATTGTAAAGAGGTCAAATAAGAGAGAAAGATTACCTTCTAAAGGACCACCTATAACAATTTAAACTGAGACAATGGAAGTTACAAAATGCTAAAATAAAGTTTCCAAGAAACTGAATGAAAATAACAAAACTAGAATTCTCTGGCCAGTGAAAATATCTTTTAGGGACAAACACAAAATAAATACTTTTTAAAAATAAATTATTTTTTGTTTATATTTAATAGGTTTATAGAGGTATAATTGACATACAATACTCTGCACATGTCTAAAGCCTACATTTTATTAAATTTTGCTATATGTATTAACCCATAAAAATCATTACTGCAATCAAGACAACAAAAGTATTCACCACTCCCAAAAGTTTTCACATTTCCTTATAAAATCTCTCCCTCTCAACTCTACCTGCCTCTCCCACATACACAGGGAATAACTGATTTGCTTTCTTTTAATAAAGGATATTTTGCATTTTCTAGAAATTTATATAAATGGAATCAATGAATATGTACACATTTTTGTCTTCTTTTATTCAGCATAATTATCTTATGATGTATCCACATTGTTCTGTATATCCACTCATATCTTTCTATTTTTACTTCAGGTGTTTTAAAGTTTGCTACTGTGCATATACAATTAGAATTAGTATGCCTTTTGAGGAATTGCTCCTATTATCATTAGGAAATGTTGCTTTTTCTCTGTGGTAATACTACTTGTCTTGAAATATATGTCTTATGTTGCTATAGCAAATTCAGTTTTCCTAGAATTAGTGTTTCATTTGATATCTTTCTCCAAATTTTACCTTTCTTTATCTCTTCTTCTTAAGAGTATAAACTGGGTCTTGTTACCTGTATGCAGTCTCACAATTTCTAATATTTAACTGGGGTGTTTTGTATGTTTGTATTTAAGTAATTTTTGAAATGGTTTGTTTCATTTCTGTCTGTCTCATTTCTTTATTCTTCTTTTCCCTCCCCCTTTCTTCCATATTTTGACATGATTATTTCTCACTATTCCCTTTTTTTCCTACTCTAATTGGAGTTTTATCTCTATCTACATATTATTTTTAGTACTTGCTGTGGGGGGGATTCAGGAAAAATACTTGACTTCTCACAGTGCACCTTGTAGTATCATTATAACACCTCAAATAACGTAAAACCTTACGACAAAATAGATCTACTTACCACCCTTCCATATTTGTTATATACTTCTACATGTTATTAATCCCATAATACATCACTATAAGTTTTGCTTTAATCAGCCAATTATCTTTGAAAAAATTAAGAAATAAGGAGAATAGCTTTCATATTTACCCACCCATTTACCTTCATTTCATCATGTGATCCAGATTACTATTTGACAATCACTTCCCTTCAGCCTTAAGAATTACCATTAACATTTCTTATAATCCAGTATGCTGTGATCAGTTCTTTCAACTTTGGTTTACCTGAAAACATTTTTATCTGGGCTTCATCTTTTAAGGATAGTTTTGTTGGGTATAGAATTCTGACTTCACAGCATATTTATGTTTGCTTTCTTTCAGAACCCTAAAATTTTAACTCAATTGTTTGGAGGATTGCATTGTTTCTGACAAGAAAATATCAGTCATTTTTAGTGTTGTTTCTGTGTGTGTGTGTGTGTGTGTGTGTGTGTGTGTGTGTGTGTTTAGTTTGACTGCAATTAATATTTTCTTTTTATCTTTGCTTTTTAGCAATTTTAGTATGATGTGATTGGGGTTTTTTTGTATGTTTATATTTTTGAGTGTTCACCAAGCTTCTCTTGGATCTGCTAGTCAATATTTTAAAATACATTTGGAAAAATTTTAGTCATTATTTTTCAAATACTTTTTCTGCCTCAGTTTTTCTCTCCTCTTTTCCTGGAACCCCAATACCTGTATGTTAGTTAGTTGTTGCTGGTTTTTTTTTTTTTTTTAATTGTCCCATATATCCCAGTGGTTCTCTTCTTTAAAAAAAAAAAAATGGATGATTTCACTGAACCTAATCGTCTTTAAGTTATTTTCTTCAACTGTTAACCTACCTAGTGAGCTTTTCATTTCAGTTATTTTATTTTTAAGTGCTAGATTTTTTTTCTTTTTTAATTTACATTTTTTAGTTGAAACTATTCATTTGTCTGCCTTTTCCTTTACATGATTATACATGCATACAATATCTGTTTTAAACCTTGAAGATAATTTTGACATATGTATTATCTCTGGTTCTATTATTGATTTTTTTCTCCTGGTTATGGTTACATTTTCATGTTCTTTGAGTGTACAATATTTTAAAATTCTATATGAGGCATTCTGGATGTTACATTGTTTAAAGTCTCTATGGAAATGGAGTGATACCAGCAAGATGGCAGAACAGGAAGACCTAGCCATTGTTTCCCCATGGAAACACCAACTTAGCAATAATATACATCTAGAAAAAGTTCATTGCATTTTTCAGCCATAGCCCCTTTCCCTCTCTGGCACAGTGTTGTGTGATTGAGAGAAACCATCCAACTCCCAACTTCTCCCTCAGGAGGAAGTGGGAAGAGTGAAAAGTGAGTCCAACTTTCTGATTTTTGGACAAGACTGGAACTGATTTCTGTTTTGCTTAGAGGGCTGAAGAGAATGGCAGCATAATATTAATGCCAGGTTGGGGGCTGCTGAAAATAAAGATGAGTATTACACCTTATTACAGCACCAGAAAGACTACAATACTGAAGATAGACACCAGGGGGACCAAGAGATTACATGCTTGTATTAGAATCCTTGAGACAAGTGATAGGTGTGTGTGTGTGTATATATATATATATATATATATATATATATATATATATATATATAAATATATGTATGTGTATGTATATGTAAGTGTATGTATATGTGTATATGTATATGTGTATATGTATATGTGTGTATGTGTGTATATATATAGAGAGGAGAGATTTATTATTAGAAATTGACTTACATAGTTTCTGAGGTTGATAAATTGAAGATATACAGTGTGAGTCAGCAAACTGGAGACCCCAAAATAGTTGTGGTGTAATTTCAGTTTGAAGGCTAGCAGGCTTGAGAGTGAGGAAGAGCCAATGCTTCAGTGAGTCCAAAGGGAGGAAAAACCCACGTCTCAATTTGGAAGATGTCAGCCCAGAGAAATTCTCTTACTGGGGATAGACTCAAGCTTTTTGTTTTTCAGGCCTTCAACTGATTGAATGAGGCCAATATGCATTAGAAAATTCAATCTGTTGGGATGCCTGGGAGGCTCAGTCTGTTAAGTGTCTACATTCAGTTCAGGTCATGATCCCAGGATCCAGGGCCTGCATCAGGGTCCTTGCTCAGCAGAAAGCCTGCTTCTCCTTCTGCCTGATGCTCCCCCTGGTTGTGCTTGCTTGCTCTCTCTCTCTCTCTGATGAATAAACAAAACTTTAAAGAAGAGAGAGAGAAAAATCAATCTATTTTACTGTTACCAAAAATAAAACAAAACAAAACAAGACAAAAAAACAAAAACTTCACAGAAATACCTAATTTTTTTTAAATAAACATATAATGTATTATTAGCCCCAGGGGTACAGGTCTGTGAATCGTCAGGTTTACACACTTCACAGCACTCACCATAGCACATACCCTCCCCAATGTCCATGACCTCACCACCCTCTCCCTACACCCCTCCCCCCAGTCCCCTCAGTTTGTTTTGTGACAGTAAGAGTCTCTTATGGTTTGTCTCCCTTCCGAACCCATCTTGTTTCATTTATTCTTTTCCTACCCCCCAAACCCCCCACATTGCATCTCCACTTCCTCATATCAGGGAGATCATATGATAGTTGTCTTTCTCCGTTTGACTTATTTCACTAAGCATAATACCCTCTAGTTCCATCAATGTCATCGCAAATAGCAAGATTTCATTTCTTTTGATGGCTGCATAGTATTCCATTGAATATATATACCACATCTTCTTTATCCATTCATCTGTTGATGGACATCTAGGTTCTTTCCATAGTTTGGCTATTGTGGACATTGCTGATATAAACATTCGGGTGCACGTGCCCCTTCGGATCACTATGTTTGTATCTTTAGGGTAAATACCCAGTAGTGCAATTGCTGTGTCGTAAGGTAGCTCTATTTTCAAAGGAACCTCCATGCTGTTTTCCAGAGTGGTTGCACCAGCTTGCATTCCTACCAACAATGTAGGAGGGTTCCCTTTCCTAGACTAATCTCCAGAAACCAACTCCGAAGAAATAGAGACCTATGAATTACCTGAAAGAATTAAAAATAACCATCTTAAAGATGTTCAATGAGCCAAAAGAACATAAATAGAACACCAAATAAAATTAAGAAAATTTTGCATAAACAAAATAAAAATATTGACAAAAAGAGAAATTGTTAAAAAAGAGCCATACAGTAATTTTGCAGCTAAGGAATGCAATTGTTGAATTGAACAAATTCATGAGAATGTTTCAAAAGAATACTCAATCAAGCAAAAGAAAGAATTAGCAAATTGAAAAGAGGCATTTGTAAATATAGAGTCAGGAGGAGAAAAGAATAAAGAAAAGTAAAAAGAACCTAAGATGCTCATGCAATACAATTAAGTAGACCAATATACATATCATGGGAATCATGGAAGGAGAAAAGAGACAAAGAGGCAGAGAGCTTTTTTGTAGAAATAAGAAAAATTTTAAATTTGAGGAAGGAAATGATCAAATTCAACAAGCTCAATATATTCCACTTAGGATAAGCCCAAAGAAACACACATAGAGACACATTATCATCAAATTTTCAGATGTCACATACAAAGGGAAAATGTTGGAAGCAGCAGAGGAAAAGTGACTCATCATATACAAAGAAGCCCCTATAAGATTATAAGCAGATTTCTCAGCAAAAGCTTTGCAAGCCAAAAGGAAATGAGATGATATATTTAAAGTACTGAAAGGGGGAAAAAAAACAAACAAACAAGAATATTATATGAAGTATACAACCCTTCAAAAACAAAGAAAGAAATGACTAAATTAAGGTTTTCCCAGATAAAAACTGATAGAGGTCATCATAACTAGAAATTACTTACAAGAAATGTTGAAGGGAATCCTTCAAGAACTACAAAAACATAAACATATTAACAAAATGGCAATTACTTTAACAATAATTACTTTAAATATAAATGGCCTAATGTTCCTATCAAAAAACACAGGGTAATGGATTAATTAAAAAAAAAAAAAGACGTCTGCTTATAAGGGACTAACCTCAGATCTAAAGACACATACATACTGAAAGTAAAGAGAGAGGGGAAAATATTTATCATGCGAAAGGAAGCAAAAAGAAATATGGAGGAACAATACTTACATCAGACAATAGACTTTAAAGACTGTAACAAGAGACAGAGAAGGGCGGTACAAAATGATAAAAGGACAATCCAACAAGAGGCTGTAACAAATATAAATATGTGTGTACACAACATAGGAACACCTAAATATGTAAAGCAAATATTAACAGACATAGAGAAATGACAGTATTACAATAATAGTAGGGGACTTTGACATCCCACTTACATCAATGGATGGATCATCTAGACAGAAGATAAATAAGGAAACAATGACTTTGAATAACAATAGATAAGATGGACATACAGATATATTCAGAACATTCCACCCCAAAACAACAGAATACACAATGCAAGTAGAACATTCTCTAGGATAGACCTCAAGTTGGGCTATAAAATGAGTCTCACTATATTTAAGATTAGAATCATACTGTGCATCTTTTCGGGTTTAAAACTAGGAGTTCATCGCAAGAAAAAAAACTGGAAGAAATAAAACATGTTGAGGTTAAACAACATGATACTTGCCAATCAATGGGTCTATGAAGAAATCAAAGAATAAATTAAAAAATACATGGAGACAAATGAATATGAAAACATAACAGTCCAAAATCTTTGGACACAACAAAAGGAGTTCTAAGAGGGAAATATATAGTAGTAAAATCTACCTCAAGAAGCAACAAAAGAAGTCCAAATAAACAATTTAACTTTACACCTAAAGGAATTTTTTAAAAATAACCAGAAAAGTCAAGGTGAGTAAAAGGAAGAAAATGATAAAGATTAGTGCAAAAATAAATGACCTAGAAACAAAAGAAAAGATCAATGAAACCAAGACCTTGTTCTTTGAAAAGATAAACAAAATTGATGAATCTTTAGCCAGACACATCAAGAAAAAAATAAAAAGGACCAAATAAGCAAAACCAGAAACAAAAGAGAAGTAATAAGTAACACCATAGAAATACAAAGGATTATAAGAGAATACTATAAAAAATTAGATGTGAAAAAATTGAACAACCTAAAAGAAATGGATAAATTTCTAGACACATAAAGTCTTTCAAAACTGAACCAGGAAGAAATGGGAAATCTGAATAGACTAATTACTAGTGAGGAAATTTAATCAGTAATCAAAAAACTACCACTAAAGAAAAGACCAGGATGACATGGATTCACAGATGAATTCTACCAAACATTTTTAAAAAAGAGTAAATACCTATTCTCAAACTATTCCAAAAAACAAAAGAGAAAAGGAGGCTTTCAAATACATTTTATGAGGCCAGCATTACTCTGATACCAAACCAGACAAAGATACCACACACAAAAAAGAAAACTACAGCCCAATACCCTGGGTGAATCTAGATGCACAAATCCTTAACAAAATATTAACAAACCACATTTGATAATACACTAAAAAAATCTTTTTTTGTGATCATTTATCACAATCAAGTGGGATTTATTCCTGGGGAGGCAGTGATGATTCAATATTCACAAATCAATCAATGTGAAACATCATATCAATAAGAGAAAGGATGAAAATCATATGATCATTTCAATAGATGTAGAAAAAGCATTTAACAAAATGCAATGTCTTCTCATGATATAAACTCAAAAAAACTCTCAAACAAGTTTAGAGGGAAAATACATCAATATAATAAAGGCCATATATTTCAAAAACCCACAGCTAACATCATATTCAACAGTAAAAACAGAGTATTTACTTTATGATCAGGAATAAGGCAAAGATGCCCTCTTTTATTCACATAGCACTGGAAGTCCTAGCAACCATAATCTGATAAGAAAAAGAAATGAGGCATTGAATTGGTAAGGAAGAAGTTAAACCATCACTATTTGAAGATGATATGATACTATACATAGAAAACGCTAAAGACTGCACCAAAAAACTATTAAAACTAATAAAGGAATTCAGTAAGTTTATAAGATACAAAATTAACACCTAGAAATCAGTAGCATTTTTATATACTAATAATGAAGTATCAAAAAGAGTAATTTCCATTTACAATTACACCAAAAAGAATAATATATCTAGGAATAAATTTAACCAAGGAAGTGAAAGCCCTGCACACTGAAAACTATAAAACTTTGGTGAAAGAAAATGAAGACAACACAAACAAATGGAAAGATATTCCATGCTCATGGATTGGAAGAACCACTATTGTTAAAGTTAATACTGCCCAAAGCAATCTACAGATTCAAAACAATCTCTATCAAAATGCCAGCACTTTCACAGAACTAGAATAATACTAAGATTTGTATGGAACCACAAGACTCCAAATAGCCAAAGCAATTTTGAGAAAGAAAAACAAAGCTAAAGGTGTCATGCTCCCAGATTTCAAAATATACCACAAGGATCAGTAATCAAAAATAGAACAATAGAACAATAGAACAGAATAGAGAACCCAGATATAAACCCACACTTATATGGCCAATTAATCTATGGCAAAAGAGCCAAGAATTTGCAATAGGAAAAAAGCAGTCTCTTAAAAAAAAAAAAAATGTGCTGAGAAAACTGGATAGCTACATGCCAAAGAATGAAACTGGACCACTTTCTTAGACTATATGCAAAAATAAACTCAATATGGAACGAAGACCTAAATGTGAAACATGAAACCATGAAAATCCTAGAAAAGAACACAGGCAAGTAATTCCTCTGACTTTGGCAATAACAGCATTTTTCTAGGTATGTCTCCTAAGGCAAGAGAAACAAGAGCAGAAATAAACTTCTAGGATTTTATCAAAATTAAAAGACTTTGCACAGTGAAGAAAACCATCAACAGAAACTGAATGAGAGAAGATATTTGCAAATGACAAATCCAATAAGGGATTAATATCCAAAATATATGAAGAACTTATTAAACTCAACACCAAAATGCAAACAATCCAATTTAAAAATGGGCAGAAAATCTAGACATTTTCCAAAGAAGACATCCAGATGGCCAACAGACACATGAAAAGGTGCTCAATTAACTCATTACTAGGGCAATATAAATCAAAACTACAATGAGATACCACTTCACATCTGCCAGAATGGCTAAAATCAACAACACAAGGAACAACAGGTCTTGGCAAGGATGTGGAGAAAGGGGAACCTTTCTGTACTATTGATGGGAATGCACCGTGGTGCAGCAACATGAGAAGACAGTATGAAGTTTCCTCAGAAAGTTAAAAACAGATATACCCTATGATCCAGCAATTGCAACTAAGTATTTACCCAAATAATACAAAAAAATACAATTCAAAGGGATACATGCACCCCAATCTTTATAACAGCATTATCTATGATAGCCAAATGATGGATACAGCCCAAATGTCCATTGACTGATAAACGGATGAAGAAGTGGTGCCATTGATAGAGAGGTGATAGATAGAGGGTAGATAGATATATAGAAAGATGATAGATGATAAATAGATACATAGATACATAGATAAAGAGAGAGTATTACACTAAGTGAAACAAGTCAGTCAGAGAAAGACAATATGATTTCACTCATATGTGGAATTTAAGAAATAAAACAAATGATCATGGGGTGGGGAAAGAGGCAAACCAAGAAACAGACTCTCAACTATAGAGAACACACCATTGGTTATCAGAGGAAAGGTGGTTGGGGCATGGGTGAAATAGGTGATGGGAATTAAGGAGTGTACTAGTGATGAGGACTGGGCATTTTATTTAAGTGCTGAATCACTTAATTGTACATCCCAAACTAATATTACACTGTAAATGAACTAACTGGAATTTAAATAAAATCTTTAAAACAACAGAAAAAAATGCAATGAAATATCACCTCACTCCTGTCAGAATGGCTAAAATAAAAAAGGTATGAAATAAGTGCTGGCAAAAATGTGGAGAAACAGGAACCCTTGTGCACTCTTTGATGGGAAGGTAAGTAGGTGCAGTCACTGGGGAAAACAGTACGGAGGTTCCTCAAAAAATTAAAATTATAAATGCATATGATCCAATAATTCCACTGCTGGGTATTTGCCCAAAGAAAACAAAAACACTAATTTAAAACAATATATATGCCTCTGTGTTTATTGCAGCATTATTTACAATAGCCAAGATATAAAAGTAAACTCAGTGTCCATCAATAGATGAATGGATAAGGAAGATGTTTGGATAGATAGATGATAGATAAAATATAGTATTACGTAGCCATAAAAAAGGATGAAATCTTGCCATTTACAACAACACTGATAAACCTAGAGAGTAAATTTATGCTAAGTGAAATAAATCAGGCAGATAAAGAGAAATACCATATGACTTCATTCATATGTGTAATCTAAAAAAAAAAAAAATGAATAAACAAACAAAAAACAGAATCACACCTATAGACAAGAGGACAAACTGATATTGGCCAGAGGGAAGGGGGTGGAGAGATGAGAAAAATTGTTGAAGGGGAGTGGGAGATACAGGCTTCCAATTATATGGAATATGGAAATAAAAGGCACACCACAGAGAATATAGTCAACAGTATTAAAATAAGCTTGTGAAGATGATAGCTATACTTGTAGTGAGCATAGCATAATGTATAGAGAAATTTAATCACTATGTTGTACACCTGCAACTAACACAACATTGTATGTCAATTATACTTAAACTTAAAAAAATTAATAAAATAAAAGGAATCCTTCAAGTTGAAATAGAAGGATGCTAGACAACAAAATTAAGCCATATGAAAATATAAATCTCTAATAAAGATAAATATTGGACATATATATTATTCTGTAGTATTGTAATGCATGTGTATAAATCATTCTTAATTCTACTATTAATGGAAAAGACTAAACCATAAAAAATAACAGTATATCTATGTTAATGGATATACAATTAAAAAGGTATAACTTGTGATATCAGTAACATAAAGTGACAGAAGCAGAGATATGAAGGAATAGAATTTTTGGAGGTGCTTGAAATTAAGTTATCAGTTTAAAACAAATTGTTATAACTTTAAGATGTTTTAGGTCTCTCTAATAGTACCTATAAAAGAAAATACCTATAGAAGATATGCAACAGGAAATGAGAAAGGAATCAATGCAAGTCACTGCAAAAAATAAAACACAAAAGAAGGGAATGAGAGAGAAAGAGCAACAAAATTGCTGCAAGGCATGTCAAAAACAATAAAATGGTAGTACTTTGTCCTTGTCAGTCCATAATTACTTTAAATAGGTTAAACTCATCAATCAAAAGATTAAGACTGAATGGTTATAAAACCAAGACCCAACTATGTGCTTTCAATAAAAAAGACTCAATTTAGATCTCAGGATACACATAGGCTGAAAGTGAAAAAATAGAAAAAGATACTCTGCAAATGGTAACCAAAAGAAAGCAAAAGTGATCATACTTAGGTAAAATAAACTTTAAGTCAGAAATGGTCACAAGAGACAAAGAAAGATATTATATAATGATTAAAGGGCCAGTTCACCAAGAAGATATTATAATTATAAATATAAAAGCATCTAACAGCAGAGTTCCTAAATATATGAAGAAAACATCGACAGAATTGAAGGGAGAAATAGATATCAACACAATAATATTAGGAGACTTCAATAACCCACTTTCAATAATTGATAGAACAAAAATAAGATCAACTAGGAAATAGGAGACTTGAACAACACTATAGATGAATTGGATCTAACATAAACAGAACACTCCACCCAAGACCAGCAGAATATACATTTTCTCAAGCACAACAGAACATTCTTCAGGATACATCACATGTTAGTCCACAAAACAAGTCTTAACAAATTTAAGTTTGCAGTCATATAGAATATCTTTCCAATCACAATGAAATGAAACTAGAAATCAATAGCAAAAAGAAAAATTAGAAAATCCACAAACACACTCAAACAACCAATGAGTCAGAACTGATAAATAAAAAACAAAAACACAGCATACTAAAACTTATGGGTTGCAACAAAAGCAGCAATAAGACAAGTTTATAATACTAAATGCTTATTAAAAAAAGGAGAAAAGTCTCAAATCAACAACCTAACTTTATACCTCAAGGATCTAGAAAAAGAAGAAGAAACTAAGTCTGAAGTTAGCAGAAGGAAGGAAATAATAAAGATCTGAGCAGAAATAAATGAAATAGAAAACAAAGAACTAGGAAAATATCAACAAAACCAAGACTTGGGGTTTTTTTAAGTTTTTTATTTTAATTCCAATGTAATTAACATTTCATGTTTTATTAGGTTCAGGTGTACACTGTAGTGATTCAACACATCTATACCTTATTATTCAGTGTTCATCAAGATAAGTGTACTCTTAATTCCCTTCACCCATCAGCCCCCTTTCTGATATTCTTTGTTCTAAATGAATACCCTCAGTTAAAGTTATTACTTTTTTTCCAACAAGAACATTTTATACTTGAAGAATACTTTGGAATACACAGTTCTAGAAGATATATATATATATGTATATATATATATATGTATATATCTATATGTATATATATGTATATATATCTATATGTATATATGTATCTATATGTGTGTGTATATATATATATATATATATATATATATATATATCTTTATAAAACATTCCATCCAGGAAAAATAGAATACATGTTTTCTTCAAGTCCACACAGAAGAATATCCTGGTTAAATCACATAAAAAGAGATATGACAAATATTTCAAATTTAAGAACTGAAATCATATCAAGTGTGTTTTCCAACCACAATGGTACAAAACTAAAAAGCAACAATAAAAACAAAGTTGCAAAATCTGTGGTGTAAATACTAAATATTTAATATGTAAATATTAAACAATACACTACTGCACAAGAAATGGGCCAAATAAGAAACCACACAACAAATCAAAATAAAAAGAAAAGTAAAAGAAAATACAAAACCTATGGTATGCGGTAAAAGCAAAAGTTAGAGCAAAAATTATGCTATAAATGCTTGTATTAAGAAAAAAAAGAAAATAAGTTCAAATAAACATTACACCACAAGGAACTAGAAAAAAATTAAGCTGAGATTAAGTAGAGGAAGGAAATGACAAAGAAAAAATCAGAAATAAGTAAAATAGAGACCAGAATAAACAGTAACATAACATTGAAAGTAATGACCAGTTCCCCCCCCAAAAAATGAACAAAAATGACAATGTTTTAATTATATTAACTAAGAAAAGAGAGAAGACTCAAAAACCAAAATGAGAAATGGAAAAGAAAACAACAGATCATCACGGAAATACGTAGTGTGATAAAAATTTCTACAATTACATACTAACAAATCAGATAACTTAGGGGGAAAAAAAACCCAGATAAATCCTAAGAATGCACAAGTTATCATAATTGAATCATCAATCTTGAATCCAAGAAATAGGAAATCTTTTTAGACCAATAACAAGAATGAAATTTGAATTAGAAATCAAAAATCTCCTCCTACCTCCCCGCCATCTTGTCTCCAAACTGTGGAAAGAACCAAGATGCCCTTCAACGGATGAATGGATAAGGAAGATGTGGTCCATATACACTATGGAGTGTTATGCCTCCATCAGAAAGGATGAATACTCAACTTTTGTAGCAACATGGACGGGACTGGAAGAGATTATGCTGAGTGACTTAAGTCAAGCAGAGAGAGTCAATTATCATATGGTTTCACTTATTTGTGGAGCATAACAAATAGCATGGAGGACAAGGGGAGATGGAGAGAAGGGAGTTGAGGGAAATTGGAAGGGGAGGTGAACTATGAGAGACTATGGACTCTGAAAAACAATCTAAGGGTTTTGAAGGGGCAGGGGGTGGGAGGTTGGGGGAACCAGGTGGTGGGTATTGGAAAGGGCATGGATTGCATGGAGCACTGGGTGTGGTGCAAAAACAATGAATACTGTTATACTGAAAAAAAAAAAAAAAGAAATTAAAAAAAAAAAGACATACTGAACTTAGAAACAGAAAAAAAAAATAAAAAATCTTGCACCACAGAAAAGCCCAATACCACATGGTTTCGTTGGTGAATTCTACCAAACATTTAAAAAATAATTAATGATAATCTTTATCAAAATCTTAACAAATAATGGAAATGAGGGGACACATTCAAAATCATTCCATGAGGCCAGTACTACAAAGCGGATTAAAACAATATAAGAACAAAAAAGTTGTTTTTCTAAAATAAGTATTGCTGCTCCAACTTTCTTTTGACATCCATTTGCATAATAAAAGTTTCCCCATTCCCTCATTTTCAATCTGCAGGTGTCCTAGGACTAAAATGAGTCTCTTGTAGGCAGCATAGAGGTGAGTCTAGTTTTTCTTGTTGTTTATTGTTTTTAAATTTTGTAAGGGGTGGGGGGGGCGGGAAGAGGGAGAAGCAGGTTCCCCCTGGGCAAGAAGCCTGATGCAGGACTTGATCCCAGGACTCTCAGATCATGATCTGAGCTGAAGGCAGACACTTAACCAACTGAGCCACCCAGGTGTCCCTATATAGGTCTTTTTTTTTTTTTTAATCCATTCTGACACTCTATATCTTTTGATTGGAGCATTTAGCATTTATACTCAAAGTAATTTTGATAGACATGTATTTATTGCCATTTTATGACTTGTTTTGTCATTGTTTCTGGAGATTTTTTTCTTATCCTTTCTTGTCTTTGTTACTTTTGGTCTTTCCTTTGCACTCAAAGAGCACCCTTTAATATTTCTTGCAGGTCTGGTTTAGTGGTCATGAACTCCTTTAGTTTCCCAGACAAACAAAAATTAAAAGGGTTAGTTTTTTTAAAAAGATCAATGAAACTGACAAACATTTAGCTAAATTAACCAAGAAACAGATTTTAAAAATGAAGAAATAGATTAAAGATATAAATAAGGAGAGAAAAAGAAGTGAAGAAAAAAATAAATAAATGACGAAATGGAAAGAAAAAGAGGAAATGGGGAAAATGAGAAAAAAGAAAGTTTGTAGAATTAAAAAGGAAAAAAAGAGAGCCAAAGACAAAATTGAGAGAATGCATAAAATTTAGAAAGTAGAAAGAAAAATAGAAGCGTTATTTTATTTTCTAATGCTGTGAACATAATATGCACTTCTTTCATGTTTTAAAGCAAAATTCTAGGGGTAAAATGGTGAAAAAAATCTGGTTATTCTCCTCAAACACTTTTGTACTCTAGCAGGAGAGATGACTAAACAAATATGCCCATAAATATAATCCACAACAGATTGTAATGAGTGCTACACAAGAGTGCTGTGGGAACACAATGATATCAAAGCCCTGCCTGGGGATCTGGGAAAGTTCCTTAGAGAAAGTAACTAAATTTGAAAAAGGAAGAGAATTTCAGCAGATGGTATGAGAGAAAACAATTTGAAAAAAGGTTTGATGAAGAGAAAAAAAGAAAGGACATGAACCAGAAATTGTAAACTTTCCTGACTGTCTTAACAATGTCTGAAGGGTGCTAGTGGGAATACAGGTTGGGAAGGCAAGTTTAAATCTCATGTGGAGAGCATGAAATTGTGCATGGAGAACTTTGAGTGTCTTTAGCTTTTGGTAGCCCCTAAGAGTTCTTTAATGGGGAAAAGATAACGTCAGAGCAGAGATATTAAACATAAAATAGAAAAGAAAAAGGGGCAAAATCAATAAAAAAAGAGAGAAAACAACTGTGGGGTAAACTTCTTTTCCTAGAGAAAGAAAGAAAGAAAGAAAGAAAGAAAGAAAGAAAGAAAGAAAGAAAAGAAGAAGGAATGAAGGAAGGAAGGAAGGAAGGAAGGAAGGAAGGAAGGAAGGGCACTAAAACACTTTAGGCATTTAGGCCTAGAAATGACAGAAAAATAGGTGGAAAGATGATGGTACTGGAAATTATTTTATCACTCTGTTTTCCTCCTGCTTGAAAGAGCACATCTTTTTTTTTTTTTTTAACTGTTCATCTAAGAATCTCTTTTATTTGGAGCCATCTTCACTTGAAAACACTACAGCCTAACAATGATGTTACTGATGTCTGCCTCTGTAAGTCCCTTTGCTCCAAAATGAATTAACCTTGTAGATCTGGATGTCTGCAAACTGTTGCTCTAAAGTAAAAAATCAAATCAAAACAAAATGGAAATCTACCAATTCTCAAGAATCAATTCTCGGCAACAAAAGAAAATAGAGGATCACATTCTCAGACTCTGCTTTATTTATGGGAATTAAGTTGGATTTGATATATAGAACATACTTATCTCAATAAAATTCAAGTGATACACAGAAGATAAAGGGCATTTACTTTTAAAAGGAATTGCCTTTCATTTTGGCATCAGGGTGATTGGACATTCAGGCATTTTTGCTTCTCCCTTCTCATAGAAAGTCATTCTAAAGGTATATTTCAGCTAAGCTCTTCTATATAAAAGGAGGGACTTAAGGTTAACTCCTGAAGATTACTTCTAAGTTATTTTAAGTATTTGGAAAGTCTTTCAATTATATTCATTCAAACTGATTTGGTAATTCATAGGCAGTAAAATGTTTTGGGTAATATGACATAGTATTAAAAAATAATCACTATACTCAGAACTATTTGAAAAGAGAACTAATAGGTTGTTGGACTACTTAGTTTATGAGAAAATTCAGACTCTTACATGCCTGAACATCATCTGAAAATCTTAATATTTTTGTTTTGTCCTATCCTCGAACAATCTTCAATTGGCAATACATAATGTACTAACTTACAAAGATGTCCAGATAATTTCTGTATATATATAATTTCTGTACATATATATAATATACATTATATAATCTAATGTTTATCTAGTTAATAACAGTTAATAACTAGATATATATTAGATTGTTATTAACTAGATATATGTAAAATAAGAATACATATATTAGATTGTTATTAACTAGATATATATATATATATAATAAGTAAAAAACTCCTAGCATATAGCCACACATACAATAGGAGAGTATCAATGATAATGAACACTTTACATTGGTGGTACATCTGAGTATCTGGAGTTTCTTCTACCACATTTTACCTTCCTCTTTAGCTATTATCTTTACTAGTCGTGTCTTGACCACAAATCAGTTGTAATCATCTCTCCTTATGGGTAAATATTTTTCAATATTTTTGAATAGGTGAATCTTTATTTTTTTATTAACTACATCAGTCGATTTCTGAACTTGTGGATTTCTTCAATTCACTGTCTGAGTAGATTATGTAATTTAAGTAGTCCCTTAGGAAAAGCTATGACTTTACAAATACATAGAAAACCTAATGATTGGGCCATTTAATGTTCAAATCAAATTCACTCTGTGGTCAATCCTTTTAATTGGGTAGACATTAGCTATGAGGATAGCCAAAAATACAAACAAAAACAAAAAACCCAGGGTCATTGAATAATGATTGACTTAGTGACTGTCCACAGGGCCATAAGTGGTTGTAGTCAAATTTTTTTTTTTAAATCTACAGAAAGGCAGTTGCTAGGATTCTTGCAGTCAACTTTTCCTATAGAGAAAATCACTGCATGCGTGTTTTTGTACTAAGTGGTTTTTACATTCTTTAAATGGTTGAAAAAACTCAAAAGATGGGAAGCCTGGGTGGCTCAGTTTGTTAAACCCTTGCCTTTGGCTCAGGTCATGATCCCAGGGTGCTGGGATCAAGTCCCACATCGGGTTCCTTGCTTGGCAGGCAGCCTGCTTCTCTCTCTGTCTCTGTCTGCCACTCTGCCTGCTTGTGTGCTTGCTCTCTCTCTCTCTCTCTGACAAATAAATAGCTAAATAAAGTCTTCTAAAAACTCAAAGGACTATTTCAAGATATATGAAAATTATATGAAAATCAAATTTCAGTGTCCATAGATAATATATATGGTTGAAGTATTTATTTCATCTATTTAAAATGAATGTGACACAACCAAGCTCATTCCTCTATGCATGGGCTATGACTGCTTTCTTTACAGCAGTGGCAGAGTTGGAGCATTGTGACAGACTCTGTAGCCCATAAATCCTGAGATATTTTCTGAACCTTGACAGAAAAAGTTTGCCAAACTAAGCTATAGAACAAGGGCCAAATAATTCATGGAATTCTTTTTACTGCTTCAAGCTGGGTAAGTTGGAACTCTTTTGTCGATGGGTGATAGGAACCCAACTCAAATATGGTTAAAGCAAACAGGAGGATTTATTGGATCATATGGATTAGGAGTAGACCTGATAACAGGGATGTCCAGATTCAAGGATGGGCTCCCCACCTAATGAGTTCCAACTAGCGATCATTTCTGTGACTGATAAATCCTGAAAGAAAGACGTGAACTACACCTGCCTGCTGGTCTTGCCACCCTGTGTGTCTAAAGTCCTGTCACTCTTCCCACATGGTGGCAAAGATGGCGACTGGACACTGTAAATTACCAAAGGAATGAGTTCACTGCCTTTCTAGTAGTTGCAGCAGAAGTCCCAAGGGTAACTCTATCTGTTCTGGATTGAGTGGGGCCCTAAATACCATAAAATAAAGCACATGGGCTGAGTGTGGGAAGGGTGCTGTACAAAGGAAAATTGGGAAAGAGAGGAAATATCTGCCAAGCAGGCAAAACCCACAGGTGGTCACTGTAGTAAAAAAGGAAGGCATTGGTTCTTCTTTTTTGATAAGTAAGAATACCTAACCTTAAAAAAAATTAGAAGAGCTATTCTAACTACTCAGGTGGAGAACACAATCTGTTTAATTCCTGGTCTGTACTCTCTACCAAACCCTGATGCTTTTCCAAATAGTAGTTATTCAGGTGCCAAGTGTGCATATACTGGCCTGGTGGAAAGTTTTGCATCTTCCATAGATTATGTTTCTCTAATATTATCAACTAACTTGTCCAATATGCAGATCTGTCTTCATCAAATTAACTTCAAACACTTAGCATGGGCCAGGAAAGATAAACCTGGAGGGTTAACTTGGTGCAGGGGTGGGAAGGAGCAGGGGTATGGGGAAAGTTTCAGAGAAGAACGTATCATCTGATGAGAGACAGTGTCCCACCATCAGAATCCAGCAAGTGATTGGAAGAGAGAGAGAGAGTTGTGTGTGTGTGTGTGTGTGTGTAAAAAGGGGGGGGGGGAGAAGAAGAGAGGAGGAGAAGAAAAGAGGAAATGGGAGAAGAAAGGAGAGGGCAGGGAGAGATAAAGGGAATGAAGAGGGAAGGGAGGAAGAGGCGAGGAAAAGGGAAGAAAATGGGGGAAACAATTTGCTTTCTGAGAGCTAAGGGATACACTAGTAGGGGGCTTGAAAATTGCTGCTAGAAGACAATTCCTGCCTATTTCACAATTTCTCTCCAGCAGGATCCTGGCACATTCCTCAGGTGTAAATTGGTTTCTATCCAGCGTGTAAACCGGGAATGGAATCAATATGCTAGACATTTCCATTTGCATCAGGCAAGCAATGAGAGGATTTCTTGATAGCTTTCTGAGGATAATGAAAGTGCAGAGCTCAGCAAGGGTGACTCACTTGGTGAGTCAGTTGTTTAATGCTGTCTCTTTTTAAGTCATCACTCAAATCAAGTCTCAGCATTATGGCAGTGATTGGGGCCTCATCTCAGCCCAAATCAGGAAGAATCTTCCAGCTCAACCCACTGGCCACCTGCCCAGTTCATCTTTACTTTGGGAAAAGGTACTTGGCATCTGTATGCATAGAACATGACAATCTTGGAAGCTGCAGCCAAAAGAAATAAAAAATTGTCATCTCTGCAGTTTTGTATTTGGTTTCTAGATGAGCAAAATGCCTTAGCACCTTCATTGTGAATTCAATCCAATTCCCAAACATTTAAAACAGCAGGGATGAAACAAAGCAGACATTTAGCTGAACAGTGAGCTGAATACTGGTTTGCACAGAAAACATGAACTTGATGTTAAATAAATGTCAGTTTTCATTGAGCTGCTTTCTACTTCCAGGTCTAAGAATTTCAACTCCCCATAGATTCTTTGGAAGTAAAAGTATAATCATAAACAGAACTTTTATTAATTCAGCTCTTCTATTTAATGTCTCATTTGATTTTGAGCTCCGACATTTCTTGAAAGAATATAATTTTTAGATCTAAGAAAAATGTTTCAGTATCTAATAGACAAAGGTAAGTCTGGTGCATCAGGATTATCAACAAAGGCAAATCATGCTACCATCCCATATATAATCCTTTAGTTACTATACTGTCTTTCACTTATGTTAATAGCTCCAGACTGATGAAGAAATTAGACTTTCTCAGAAAATATAATGTAACCAACATGAATTCCTATAACATGTTGGGTGAAAGAAATCATTTTTTTCCTCTTTACTCTTTGCTTAGATACATTCCTCTTAATTCATTCCTTAACAGTGGTGCAACCCCAGGCAGGTTAGAGAAAATGGGTCTTTTGTGACTGAGTGGACTGTGATGAAACCTGCAAGTTCCCATAAGAGGGAATTTAGACCCAAGACTTAATTATGATGGAGGAAGAGCAGAGGCAGCTGAGAGGAGGAGAAAGAGCCTCCAGGATTTATTCTGCCCCTCCAGAGCAATGTCATAGAAAAGAAGAACTTACTCTCGGCCCCAGAGTTGCATTTTGGGTTCAAGAAATGGTAACCATATGTCTATGCAGTAAACAGCGATTGCTTTTGCCTGCCTATCTCTTTTTTATAATAGAAAACATGCCTCTCCTTCCCCAGCTTTCAGTGTGTGGATCATGGAAGGTGGCCTCACCTCTTTGCTCCACTCCTCACCAATCATGTTAGTCACATGACCCGCCCCCCCCCCCCCCCCCGTCTAACCATTTAACATCATCTCTTCCCTTAGTTTCAGTGACGGACTTAGGGTTTGGCATACAGCCCAATCTGGTCCATGGGAGCCCAAGCACTTCTTTGCACCTGCTATGGAAGATCCAACAGAATTTTTCCCCAATCCAGCAGATTGGAAATTGGGTGTAGTAATCTTTCTTACTTTCAGGGAAGAGTTTCCTCAGAATGAGACCAATAAGGGGAGCGGTAGACCAAAGTGACAGACACCCATTACACACAAAGATACTTAGCATCCTTTGAGTTCCCTGAACCAAATCAGGCCTGGTTTCCCTTGAGCTTCTCAATTACTTAAATGAACAAATCACTCCCTTTTTTATCTAGTCTGAGCTGAGTTTTGTTGATTTTTTTTATTACTTGCAACTGGTTTATGCAAGTTATCTATTTTCATTTTCACCCTTGATTACAATAGGAAACAAACAAAAGGGAAAAAGAAATATGAAAAGGATAATGAGATACCCTGCATTCATATCAAATAACAGGCATTCTTCAAATAATATCCTACTTGGAAAACCAAGAGAAAATACACTTTTTTTTTAAAAGAGAGGCAAACCAAGAAGCAGACTCTTTTTTTTTTTTAAGGATTTTATTTATTGATTTGACAGAGAGAGGTCACAAGTAGACAGAGAGGCAGGCAGAGAGAGAGAGAGAGAGAGAGAGAGAGAGAAGCAGGCTCCCTGCTGAGCAGAGAGCCCGATGGGGGACTCGATCCCAGGACCCTGAGATCATGACCTGAGCCGAAGGCAGCAGCTTAACCCACTGAGCGACCCAGGTGCCCCGAGAAAATACACTTTCTTACAGTGAGTTGTTTTTCTTTCTCTTTAAGCTTTTGGGGAAGATTATTATTGTTAGGTCCGTTATTAAATAAAACGAGACTGAGGCAAAGTGAAAGTTATTTTATGATAAGTATTAGAAGTCAGACTGACCTGCCAGGGCCGTCTCCGAAGAGAGCGACCCCTCCCCATCTTACAGACTACCTTTTATAGAGCAAAAGCCTGGCCACACATAGGTGGCCAATGAGATTGTAACACATAGAGAAAGTTGCATAGTCATGTTAGGTCACACGCAGGTGGCCAATTGAATTACAATTTACCCTATTGCAGCTGTTTGAATTAACCTATTACTCTGGTCAGAATTGGCACTCAAGTTTGGCGCCTAAAAGGCAGAGTTTACATTCTTTGGTGGTTAGGGAGACAATATGTGTACTTTTACTGATTGGATGTCTCCACCTGGCCTGACTCGTCCTTGTATTCTGGGCTCTATTAGGAACTAGCTGACCATATTTTACTGGTTTCCCAGACTTGTTTCTAGGTAATTTTCTCTGGGAGGGGGTGCAGGGTCAGTTAAAGTTTACTGCACAAACAACAAAATGGCTTTTAACCAAGATGGAGTCGCTCTGGCTAAATAGGTCCTTACACTTATCTCAAGAGAATTTTCTCCTACACACTTTATTGCTCATCCCATCATCTAGTATGTTCACAGTTTGAATGAATTCTGATACTTTAAGCTACTTTCTCCAATTTTTGTTATGACACTTAATCTTCAAAATTCTATTGTTGGTGCCAAATGACATCTGGGTTAAGACTGAGTCATAGCAATGGAAAAGCTTATAATGAGTAATCATGATGTTATAATATACCCCTAATTCTTACTTTTTAAAGGCCTCTCATCTATAGCTGCTCTTTCTTGAAATAACTATTATCAATATTCTTATAATGTAGTCACATAATAAAGAAGTTCTATGAGCATATGCTTTAGATGATAAAGATTTACATGTTGATGCTTTTTTTTTAAGATTTTATTTATTTATTTGAGAGAGAGAGAGTGAAAGAGAACATGAGAGAGGAGAAGCAAACTCCCCATGGAGCTGGGAGCCTGATGCAGGACTTGATCCTAGTACTCCGGGATCATGACCTGAGCTGAAGGCAGTTGCTTAACCAACTGAGCCACCCAGGTGCCCCATTTTGATGCTTCTTAAAGCACTCTACCTGGCTATAGTATTTTTGTTGTGTTTTTCACAAAGAAGGAGATGAACGTGAATAAACAACTGACCAGTTCTGAATAGAAACCAGTATTTCCTTAGAATCTTGTTTTTTTTTCCAAGACCTATGAGTCATGAAGGAAATGAGCTTATGAATCACTATCTCCAACACAGAGTACATTTATAATAAGGTTGTCTTCAGTTGCATTTATCATTTATATTAAAAAGATTTTCTGAGGACAACTCAAACATTAACCATAACCTGTACCTGTATATTATTCTTAAGCATGTATTTAATTGGCTTAGATGAATAAAAGGTAAGTTAATAATAATCTGAGAATAGATTTTGTTCTTAATTCTGAATAAATTGCTGAACATCTCTGGATGTATTTTTCTCTGTGAAAGTGAGGTAGGACCAAATTGTACATTGGTCTTTGATTGTATCTATGACAAAATCAGATGTGGCTAATGGATATGGTTGGCCTGATTTTTCTAGTTAGGATAGTGATACTTAATATTACTTCTTGAGGAGCTAGTTAGACAAATTAGTAACTTAGATCTACAAAACCTATAGGCCCTGTCTATGTAACGCCAAAGATTTAATTTGAAAGTGAAAAAAATGAGTTGATTTAATTGATTTTCATACAATCCCTATTCAATAAAGTGACTGACACTTTCCTCTAACACAGTAGATTTAACTAGGAATTAATGTTAAGGAGACTATTATGTTTGGTGAGGGTGAGGATCCTCCCCTATATCAAGCTTAATATCTCTTCTCAAGCATGGAATTACAATATGAGGGTTTTCCAGGTTTTGCTGACTTTCTTTCTTGTATGATAGAAATTTTTTATGCTTATCCCTTATCTACTAATCTTAATATCTTAGATGCTTCTGTATGTCTTCTCTGTCCCTCATGTGAATTGCTAATCCGTGATGTTATTTACCTCTCCGGTGACCTGTTTTACTCTTGCTCTCATATATAATTCCTTAACTTTGCTTTTGGACATGACTAAATCCTTTTCCTGAACAAATGTTTTTCTAATGGGAAGAGCACAGGATTTAGGAGAAAGAAAAGTGGTTTCTTAGCCTAGCTTGGACTCTGCTTCCTATTGGCTTTGTGACATTAAGCAAGACATTTTACCTTATTGAATTTTGGTTTGGCTATATAGAAATAGGAATAATAATGTTATTCACTTTGAAGTGAAGTTGAAAGAGTTCATTAACGTAAAAATACATTACATTGCATTAATAATGACTGATTGGTTGACAAATGCTGAAGTCCAGTCCATTGTATCCCACAATGGGCTGATCTTGCCATCTCGAAATGTTGCAACAATTTGCCATTTATTAAATCTTCCAGTTTTTTGTTTCTATTTTATCCAGAGTTGAAGAAGTTGGGAAGATTGTGCTTCTGTTGCTTAGCCTACCTATCTTTCAGAAACCTAGAGGTGATCGCAGGAGCACTAGTTTGAGAGAGCATATCTGGTTCTACATGGATCTCCCAATCAGATTTATCAGTTAACTCATATGTTCATGATTATTAAGTACTTTGAGTGTAAATCTACATGTTAAGTAATTATTCTCCTGCCTACCTGATCTCAGAGGTAAATTTCTATCCCATTTTCATAGCCATATGATAGTTATTTGAAGAACGATTCCCAGTAACTATATTCCCCTAATTCAGTGGTTTTCAAAATGGCTACACATAAGAAATTATCAAGGAGCTTGGATTCCCTGGATCTCCTCTACTGAATCAGAATCTCTCAGACTGGAGCTAATTAGGATCTTTAGTTCATTTCTCAACTTTAGGACTTACTTTTCTTCCCTTCAGGGAATCCATTTACTCTCTGATTATCACCCCCATCTGACAGGTAGATAGAGCCCATAAACCAGAATCTAGGGCAATTTTTCAGTTTTCTTATTATCTCTATTTTTGCAAGTGTGGAAATGGAGACTCAAAAATGTTAAATGAATTGTCTAAGAGCAGATAAAGAGCAAGGGAAAAGGTGGGACTTAAACTCAGAAGCCAAAATCCCCATGTTTTCACTATGCCACAAGATCCTCCTCCTCAATCTAATGGATCTCATCCACATTCACATGGCTGACATGTCCACACCCACTGTGCCCAGGTCAACAGGGAATTTTACCCCCTCTCCCTAATCCTCTCTCCTCACTTACCATAGATTATCATAGAGGTCTTAAAGTTCACCAAAGGAAACATCAGACCACTCTGAAACAGGCAAAGAAAGACAGATATGCTGTTTAACAGATTTTTCTCAAGGACCGCCCACACATGAATGTGATCAGAATTTCTTTTTTACTGAACACTTTTATAACAGTTGGTCTAATAAGTTGGAAAATTTTATATCGCCCCATTATGCATTTATTATTATATTACCTTCAATAACTTTGTTTTTATTTTTGATTGAAGTTGTGTTGATATTAATTTTAGGAAAAAAATATTTAAAATGTTTTATTAACTTTGCTTGTCCTAACCTCCTGATACTTCTGGGGCTAACAAACAACTCAATTGTTTTTGGGGTCCTTAGTTATAGAAGTATATAGGTGACCCATAAACTCAAATAATTAAATAATATGTCTAGTATTTAGCATAAACTTATACACCAATTTGTGATTTTATTTCACCTTAAGCCTCTTTCCCACTCAGATTTTAAGAAATCAACAATAGTCAATAAGTACAATAATAAACATTTGGGTGAATCATCAGGGAGTAAAGGGCCTACTTGAAGATTACTAACAGTTATTTAAAAATACAATATATAATTATTAGAAGGAAAATTAATTCCTGAGATCATATAATTGCTCAGTCATTGATGAGAAAATTTCCCAACAGAATTCTAGACACCCAACTAAAATGTGGCAAATACCACTTGGGGACTAGGCTAGGTCCTGTACAATATCCTTCATAGTTCTTAACGCAAGGCTGGTCACATGGAATTTCTCAATAAATGCTTTTTCATAAATATGAGTATTTGTTATTCCATAGATAGAAAATCTGACTGAGTTTTTAATTCTTCAGCTAAATCACCTGAATAGGACTCATACAATGAGAAAATCAATGTATTTTACACTTTCCACTATCTGTTCAGTCCTTCTCTTGAAGTTTTCTCTCATCTACTCCATGAAATCTAGGGCAAGTCTCATGAATATCTCAGTAACTAAGAGAGAACTAATCATCTACTGCTCACTTTTAGTCCCAAGAATATTTAGTTCTGACATTAAAATGACCATTTCTGGTAAAAGTAAACACTCAAAGCTCCATTCAAATGTAGAGTCTGTCCCCTACCTCAGCATGGGGCTGCTACAGATAGGAAGGCTTCCTATAATGGGATTCTTCTATTTTCCAGGAAGGAGTTTCTACTTCTTCCTCCACTCCCAGGTCAAGTTCTTCTGACACATCCAGGACTCAGGTAAGAGTCTAGCAACTGCTGTCACTACTGTGTCCATAACCCCTCACACTCAGTCTATATACCTATGTCTTTCACCTGCAGGTGCCATGATACTACACTGGAAGACTTTCTTTAGACACTAGAGCCCACTCTTTGCACTTCCAGAGAAGGCCAGAACTTCTGTGGAATTAATCATCCTAGGAGCAGGGCTCAACAAATGCCTGACAAAAATTGATGGAGACTCATCTCCCTTGGTTGGAGTAACTCTGAGGTACATCATTTATTGTATCCTAGAGCAGGAGGATTGAGTTCCCATAGTAATAACCTACTCAATTTCTTATGTGTTACCATCTTCCTTCCCTTCCTTATCTCACTGCCCACTAATCATGCCTGTACTTCTTAGGATTACCTCCCAAATAAACTACTTGCACTCGCATCCATGTCTGAGAGTCCCCTTCTGTGGGAACCCAAATGAGAATATGATAAGGGCAGGCAATATCTTGTAAAATAAAGATCTAGTACTAGGTATCTAGTACTAGTTTCTTCAAACTGTTGCAGAGAGCTTAAGTAACTTTCTCTGAGCTGTCTGAATGCTTAAAGAGATTCTCTTTCCTGGAGACCATATGCATGTTCTTCAGAAACCCTTCCATTTCTAGAGTTATATCATTCTTCGTGTGAGGTTCCTATAAATATAGGGCAACATTCCCCTGTAGCTGGCTACTTGTAAGTATATATTAGTCAGGGTTCTCCAGAGAAACAGAACCAATAGGATATACATATAGTTTTATAGTTATATAATGCATATATATGTTTATTATATATATCATATATAATAAAGAGATTTATTATAAAGTATTGGCTCCTGGGATTATAGAGTCCTACAATCGGCCATTTGCAAACTGGAGACCCAGGAAAATTGGTGGGGTACTTCTAGTCTGAGTTCAAAGGTAAAAACTGGGAATGCTGCTGGTGTAAATCCCAGTCTGAGGTCAGAAGACTGATGTCCCAGCTCAAGCTTTCAAACAAAGAGAAAGAGAATTCTTTCTTTCTCCACATTTTGGTTCTATTCAGGTACCCAGTAGGTTATATCACGCCCAACCACATTAGGTAGGACAATCTGCTTTCCTCGGTCTACCAACTCAAATATTAATCTCTTCCATAAACATCCTCAAAGACACATAAGAAATAATATTTAACCAAATTTCTGAACTCACTCAAGTTGACTCACTCAAATTGACACGTAAAGTTAACCATCACAGACTCTTTCTCAGTCCTTCTTTCTTTGATGGCCCTCATCATACAGAATTAGAGTTTCATTGTTCTTTAAACTGCTTTTCACATCCAAATTCTTTTTTAAATGACTCCAGGCCTCCTTTCTATATCAAGAGACTCATTTCTCCTACATCTTTCATTCTGACAAACTTTAGGATCTCAGGCCATTCTCAATACAATAATTTTTCTTTATTAGACAACTTCACTTTGTAGTCTTCAGGCTTTTCCTGACAAAGGTTTTACATTATTAGCCAACAGTCACTATGGTGACTATGGTCAAGCTTTTCAAGTCTTCTCCTTGAAATTCTCTAAGCTTTTGTGATAAGAGAAGTTCATCCTCCTCTCCTTCCCCATAGGAACACACTTCATCCCCCTCTGAAGATAATCTCATCTCTAATTTCCCATTCCTTGGTTACTTTATTTTGAACTTGCATATACCCTCAAGAGGATAAATTCCCTGAGGTTATAAACTAACTTTCAGCTACCTCTTTTCAAGTTCAGCACTGGTGGTCCAGGAATACGCATATGGAAGTCCTTATCAACTACTGTCTTAGAGCCTCAGCCAAAACTGAGACAGAATGAGCTTTATTTGAACCTTCTGTCATTTATACAATTAAATGTTTATAAATTTCAACTAATATTAGTGCACACATTATGTGTAGGCATTGGACTAGGTAAAAACCCTTTTCATGCCCTAAAATATCTGTCTTAGTAGAAGACAGACAAGTAAAAAAATAAAGATTCATAAGAAATATAAAATAGGATGCCTGGATGACTCAGTCATTGGGCGGCTGCCTACGGCTCGGGTCATGATCCCAGGGTCCTGGGATGGAGGCCACATTGGTCTCCCTGCTCGGTGGCAAGCCTGCTTCTCCCTCTCCCACTCCCCCTTCTTGTGTTCCCTATCTCTCTGTGTCTTTCTCTGTCAAATAAATAAATAAAATCTTTTTTAAAAAGAAATATAGGGGCGCCTGGGTGGGTCAGTGGGTTAAAGCCTCTGCCTTCAGCTCAGGTCATGATCCCAGGGTTCAGGCTCTCTGCTCAGTGGGGAGCCTGCTTCCTCCTTTCTCTCTGCCTGCCTCTCTGCCTACTTGTGATCTCTGTCTGTCAAATAAATAATATAAATAAATAAAATCTTTAAAAAAAAAGAAATATAAAATAGTAGAGTTTTGTAAGACACATTATATGAAAGAATTAATAATTAATTCTATCAGAGAAGGGTGAGGAATTAAAGAAAGCAGGGTATTCACTAAGCTAATCGAATTTTGCCAGGCACATTGGGAGACACACAAGGAAACATAAAATGTTTATGCAACCCCCAAAATGTTAGTGTTGCTGTTGCGGAAGAACCTAGGAAGAGATGAGGCTAAAGAAGCAGATAGAAAAGGAATTAAGTTTTCTCTGAGAAGTTTAAACTTAATCCAGCAAGTTATTGGGAATTTTTGAAGGAATTTAATCAGCATATTGAGTTGTAAAGATTCAGAGTTTAAAATAATTGCTCCAGTCCTTTGGGAAGAATGGATTGAAGGAAAGCAGTTAAGAGGGGTAGGGAGGTTATTAGGAGTCAGAGGTTTGGAAACTAGTACCATGGGCCTGACCAATGCAATGACTGTGAAGATGGAAACAGTAAAATATAAACACTTGAAGACAGAGGCTTGGTTTTATTTATTTCTGTATTCCCAGTAATTAGAACATCATCTGCATTATCAATGGAAGTTGTTGGATAAATTAGTGAATGGGTGACTGATAATGATGATATGATTGAGGACATGCCCTAGAGAAGAGATTAGAAACCTCTTATTGGATTACCTAGGCAGAAATGGAGTTAAACTCATGATTTAGTTAAAGAATGGAGATATATATTTGGGAAACCAGAGAAGCAGATGAAATCACTCATGGAGAGCTCTTAGAGTAAAGAAATAAAAAAGAGACTTAGCTTCAATAAATCTGCCTATAGACTGACCAAATCCTATGAGCTCTGGGTAAAGAACTTTATATTCATTATCTCAGTTACACCCACCTTACCAATGAAGGAGGTACATTTTACATAAAAGGAAACATGGACTAGGAGTTTAAGAATTTTCAAGGTCACACAGCTGGTTGGTGGCAAAGTAGGACTGAACTCGTTCACTGACTCAGGACCTGTGTTTTTAACTCTATGAAACATCTAGAATCTCAATACTGCTCAAGTACCTCAACTGTCATTCAGGCACAATTTGCACTTACCACTCAGGGTGTGTTTTTTTCCTGTTACTTGGAGAAATAATTCATCTCTGTGCTTCCCAGGACAAGAATTGGGTATAAGCCAGTAGGTCTAGCGTTCCTGACAGGAATTCCCTATCCACCAAAAAAAGGAACAAATAAGTTTGAAGGGCTAGAAGAAAAACACTCTTTAGGAAATTGGCTTTGACCTGGTGGGACAAATATTTCAGAGATTGGGAAAAATGATAGAACAGATATAGGTCAGTGATTCTCAGCTCTGGCAAAGCATAGAATCATCTGGGGAGCTTTCAAAAAATCTCAGTGTCTGCCCCAGGTCATTAAATCAGAATTGTGGGCAGGACACAGAGTTGAAAAAAAATATCAGTGTTGAAAACCACTTATACAGCTGAAGGTAAATTTAAGAGGTGGAAAGCAAGATATTTAGATATTTCACAGTTAGAATGGCTTGCATTTCCTGGAGAAACTTTTGCTTAGAACACATGTTGAGACTGAAAGGGTGGGCTATGGGTACAATGCTTGAGGAGAATGGCTAAAGTTTAGTACAGCACAAAAAGCAAAATAGGAAGGAAAACTGACCAAGGACAAGATCTATAGAATAGATAAATAGGCCCAGATGGGACTGAAAACTCTTAACTTTTGGTGGACCCAATTTTATTGTGTGATGTTTTCCAGAAGCAGAAAAGGAATATATCTTAGATTATCCAGGGATAAGCATGTATAAGGTTTAAAGAGGCAGAAGGACCACAAGGACCAAAATAGTTACTGAAGTGATGTACTATAGAGTCCAAATTGTAGTCTGTGTAGTCTAGATTGACGAAAAGTCTAGGAAAGATGGAATGCATTCAACGATCAAACATACATTTCGGGGAGGGTAGTTACTGATATATCTTCCCTGGAACAGAAGAAACATCTAATAGTGATGTTTGCCTGCAACACCCATTGCTAGTTAGTTCCCCCTGGTTACAAGTCCAAGAATCTCAGGTCCTTGGAGACAACATAATGTGTCGACTTCAGAGAATTTGTCTTTCTGTCCTTCCTGGTTTGTATTGTACTGGATCCCACTGCCATTCCAGATACATTATCTCAGCATGGTCCAGTTCTCTTAACTAAAGTTATTTTTGATTGCCAACTACTGTTAGAATGGATTCTACTTGGTTACTATGGCATTCATTTCTTGTATTCTCTTCTCTAGGTATCATCAGGCCATTTCACATTTATCTTTGGAATTACATCCAGAATGAAACCCAGGTTTGTAGTTTTTCCTTAATCCAAAAAATGTTTATTGAGCGCTTATTATGGGCCAGGTATTGTGTTTGGCAATTCACTAAATGTTTTTTCACATTCAGTAATTATTCACTGGGGCGCCTGGTTGGCTCAGTGGGCTAAAGCCTCTGCCTTTGGCTTGGGTCATGATCCCAGGGTCCTGGAATCGAGTCCCACAGCGGGCTCTCTGCTCAGCAGGGAGCCTGCTTCCTCCTCTCTCTCTGCCTGCCTCTCTGCCTACTTGTGATCTCTATCTGTCAAATAAATAAATAAAATCTTTAAAAAAATAATTATTCCCTGAGCATCTTGAGGGAGCATAGCTTGCAATGCTTTCTCTCTCTCTCGCTCTCTCTCTCTCTCTCACACACACACACACACACACACACACCAGACATCCTCTTTATATAGAAATACTCACCCTGTTACTACTTGTCTTTCACTTAGAAACTTATACTTCCTTTGGATCTTACTTTTATTCCAAATCTGCTAAAAAAGGATTATGCCCATCTCCAAAGGACCAATTATTCCCTGTCAAGGGGTTCACAAATTTTTTAATTTATGGTGAACACTGAATGTTTTGTTCATCCCTTATTTCATCTGGTAATATCACTGCCCTTTTTTCTGACAGTCTTTATAGACATTTCCATATTCTCCAGGGACCAACCACATTCCCACTTCAGCCAGCACTGATTGGACCTCTGGTTAAGAGCCCTGAACCACATATCAGGGTATCTGAGCCAATCTGGGCCAAAAAGCCCCTTCCCTAAAATATTTCAAGTTGGAACCTGAGGGACTGTCCAGACAACCTCTGTGCAGAAACTGAAGTTGTGAAGTATAAAACTGAAGGGCTTTCAGCTGTTGTTAGAGAAAGCCCACCTGTGAAGAAAGAGAATGACATGTAACTGCAAAGAGAAGCAGAGATAAGAGTCAGTGAGAGCACATTCTGGCAACATTAGTGTTGAGAACTCCTGTATGGAGGCCCAGATGAATCCCTGCTCTTTCCTCCTTCTGATTATTTTATCCTTCTATTGGTAAATTCTACTTTCTGCTTATGTAGTTCAAGATGGGTTATAAAAATATCCATAATTAGTGTATATTTGTTCCTTATGCACACAGACCAGGAAATAAACTCAATGATTATCTAGATTATTAACTTAACCTTACAGGTTATAATCAAAATAAAAGTTGTTATTATTTACTGGACACCTGCCACATGGTAGGAAGTATTATATATAGATATATGATTCATAATATAATAGGCATCCAAGGCACATATTCTCATCTCCAGTTGATAAGTGAGGAATTCAAAGCCCAAAGAGGTTTATTATTCACAGGTTTATTATTCATAGGGAATTATGAGGCCTCGATAGTTTTCATGTTTATTGTTCTTTGCTGGGTTATATTAAACAATGAAAATCTATGATGAGATCTGGATAAGCCAAGTGAGCTGATTCACAAGAGCACATGAAGTTCGCCATAAAAATAGTAGTGATATAAAGTAGGAGATGATACAAATGGTATGTAAACTAACATTTAAAAAGTTATTAGCTCTACGTCAAGCTGTAAAATGGAATAAAACATAATTCTACCCAAATACGGATAGTGTTATGGGGAAATGATACTCTCATAAATTGCCTGTTGCTGTAGAAACTGGTTAGAGCTTTTTTGGAGAGCAATTTGGAAAAAACACTTCAGTAGCCATTAAGTGCTCATGTATTTTGACCCAGGTAATTTTACCACTGGAAAAATAACCTTGGGAAATAATCCAAAACTAAATTCACCAAGATGTTTACTAAAACTAAATTTATAATAAGACAAATCAGACACCTCTGAAATGTGCAAAAATCAAGATCTGTTTAAGGATGAATTTGTGGATTTATTAACTAATTTACTCAGCAAATGATAAAATCCCCACCATATAGCAGACACTATGCTAGACACAGAGGTATACAAAGGTAGACAAGGCAGATACACAGCTTTTCCTGTTTATATGTTTATGTGAACAAAGAGAAAACTAGAACATAAAAATAATTTTCACACTTTTATTTGTAACTCTTCTTCCTCAAAGAATGGGAAGAGGCTTATAACACCATAAAAAAGAATAAACAAATGCAGGACCAGAGAAAATGCATATTTTGAAAGAAAATCGAGTTCAGGGAAGAAAAAAAAGAAACACAGGGTCTTTTTTTTTAATTTATTTATTTGACAGACAGAGATCACAATTAGGCAGAGAGGCAGGCAGAAGAGGGGGAAAGCAGGCTCCCTGCTGAGCCAAGAGCCTGATGCAGGGCTCAATCCCAGGACCCTGGGATCATGACCTGAGCCAAAGGCAGAGGATTTAACCCACTGAGCCACCCAGGTGCCCCAAAACACAGGGTCTTACTTGGTTCATAAAGTTGGAGCTCAGATTTGGTTCTCAGATTCTAGGCAAGCAAAGGAAAAAAGTTTTATTAGTGAGTGATTTACCTTGCTAATGAAAAGAAAACACAAGATTTTCTCAGGAGAAAGCACTTATTCTTTGTGTCTCTTTGTAAATGGTTGATATGTGATATGTGTATCTCTTAGGAGTTTATAAGACTTTTAGGAATAAAATATTTCAAGCACATGAAAATGTATCTAGAATAATGTAATGAGCATATGTGTATCCCATACATGGCCTAAAAAATTAAAATATTACAATTAAAGCTTTTTGTACCTGTACACAGTTTTCTTTCTTGGTATCCTTATCCAGAATTAATAATGCTCCTGAATTTGGTGTCTCTCATGTTCAGTTTAATGTATTCAATTTAAATTTATTCAATTTTCAATTTGAATTTAAACATATGCCTCTATTAAAATATATAGTATTATTTTCATGAAATACATAGCATTTTTATAAATGAGAAGTATGGGACTACTAGCTCATTCACATTTTACTGTTGAATAATATTTTAATTTACAAATATGCCACCATTTATCCATTTACTGATAGATATTTAGGTTATTTTCTTTCTTTTTTTTTTTTTTTTTTTGCTGTTACAAAGCTGCAACAAACTTTCTTGTATGCTTTTTTTTTTCCTTATGTGTGAAAACTTCTATATATAGAGTGAAATCACTGGCCAGAGGTATGTGAATGTTTATCTTTACTTAATATAGCCACATGGCTCTCCAACTGGTTATACCAATTTACTTGAAGGATAATTAAATGTGAATGTATTCAGTGATATCACAGCCAAGGAGGCAATGCTCCGCTAATCACCACCTCTGTCCTCACCCTGCAAGTCTCCTAATCAAAGAACAAGAGTGGGACTGAAATTTTAAAAACACCCTTTGAAGGGGGCCTGGGTGGCTCAGTCGATTAAGTGTCTGACTCTTGATTTCCCCTCTGGTCATGATCTCAGGATCATGAGACTGAACTCCATAGGGGTCTGTGCTAAGCATGGAGTCTGCTTAAGATTCTCTTTCCTTCTCCCTCTGTCTCTCCCATTTGCTCTCTCTCTCTCTCTCTCTCTCCTAAAATTAAATTAAATTAAATTAAATTACTCTTCGAGACAATATCTGATGACTCCTGAGGCAGAGGTGAAGAAATGGAATTGGAGCGAAAGGCATAGATCTTCTACTGCCTCTTGAATTTTAACCTTGAGTTCTCTCAGATACATGTGTAGAGAGAGCTAGTTTTTAGGATAGGGTCTGAGCCCATATGACCTGGGAAGAGAGGTCCAAGTCTGGAGAGCAAAACTTCTCAACTCGCCTAATCCCTACCTGCTTGGAAGAGTAAGAAGAATAAGAGAGAGCTTATAAGATGGTACCTTTTTGGTAAATGTGGTCTAACTGATGGTCGTAAAGTAAGAAACTGCTTCTCCCTGAAAGGAGAACTAGCATTTGGGGTGTTGGGGAAAGTACCAGAGAACTGGGAAAGAGGAGTACCCATTTGACCGTGGATATTTTATTTTGTTATCACATTGATATTTAAGAAGCAATGTTTCTAAAAGTTTTTCTTAAAACGTGCCAGTGTCTGGGATTTTCATGTCTTCTTCTCTCATGAAATTATAAAAAGCCTTCAGTGATGGGAAGGATTGATTGAAAAGTTCAGGGAGGGGTGGATGCCACACACAGTTTCTGCTTTGGGAAGTTAACTTTTGAAACCTATAGTGAAGAGTGGAATTAATGTTTAGCACAACCATATTGATAATCCTAGAATACAATGTAATTTATTCTTTTTTTTTCAAACTATAAATGATGATTAATTTCAGGATTATTAGTTTATGTCCCTTTACTTTTTGATAATTGCTAGTTATCAAACTCTTATTTGTGAATTTATGAGTTCACTATATCTGCAATATCATTTCTGCTATAAAGAACTTTTAAAGTGCGATTTGCAGACAGCTGTGTATAATTATAAAGGAAGAATGTTTGTATAAAAAGACTTTTTACTCGCTTCCTGCCCATTTGTGACCACCAAGGATGATCTAAGAGAAAAAGCTCTCTTCTTTTTTTCTTCTGAAGATATTAGAGAGAAAGGAGATACTGTCATTGTCAAAAATCATTAGACAAAAAGGCCATTACAAAATGTAAATCCTATTCTTCACACCTTCCAACTCCAATATAACCAACAGGCAGCAAAAGATTTGAAGTTGTCTCAGACGTATCTAAGTTATGCAAGTCCTGACTTTATATTTTGGCTTCTCTCAAAATCATCAGCTTGACTCGCCAAGAGTTACTTAGTGTTAACAAACACTTGTTAGTTCCTAAGGAAGACATTCTGCCACCTCCTTCCCTTTTAGAAGGGAAACACAGTTTATTTTGTATTTATGTCTCCTACTTGTAAACAGTTAAAAAACCTTTTAAATAGATTGGTCTGACATTCAATAGCCCAATATTCCCATCTGGATTTTGATGTAAATTGATAGGAATAATTGTTTTACGTAAATTCATAGCCACCTACCTTCATTCTCCACATTACAGGAGAATAACTTTTATTTAATTACACCAAATTTTTATTTAACTTTTACAACTTTTATTTAATTACACCAAATTTCCATTCCTTGCAGACCAAATGTGATCAATCTTAACAGATATACCCCTTTATAGTGATTCACTATGGAGTGCTGATCATTCTTCATTTGTATTACTTTCGCTTCTGCCTCGTCATTCTTAAGACCACCACAACTAAAGTCCAGGTCACATCATTCCATGGCCAGATTGCTGAAGTAGCCTCTGAATCTATATCCACCTCTAGTATTTCCTCTCTAATTTGGTTGTATTCACCAAATTAACTTTTATCAATGCCCCCTATAATAATTTCTTTCCCATAATCAAAAGCCATTAATAGTCCCTCAGTAGTTTAAGTCTTAAAAACAGCCTGATATTCAGGACTCTCAGCATTCTGGCCTCAAACGGCCTTTCCACTCCATTTTCTTCCATTCTTACTACTTTAATCCTTCAGCCCACAATGAACTGTCTACTCAGAGTTCTCAGGACACATATTGCTCAGACCAACCTTTGTACCTGTCCTCGTATCTGCTTCTCAACTTGGCAGTTACATATTGGCCAGGGGCTAGGTAGAGTGCTAGAGGTGGAGACAATGAATGAATCAAAGCCCCTGCCTTCTTCTCTACCCGCCTGTTGTAGGCTGAAGAATGGCCCTCAAAGATACCCATGTACTAATCCACAAAATCTGTGAATGTTTTACCATATACCGAAAAAGGGTCTTTGCAGATGTGGTTAAGTTAAAGATCTTGATTTAGGGAGATGATCCTGGATTACCTAGTAGACTCTATGTGTAACCACAAGGACATTCATAAGAGGGAGGCAGAAGAGTTAATGGGGAATTTGGGGGAGATGGTGATGTACAATGGAATCAGAGATTGGAGCAATGCAGCCGGAGCCAAGGAATGCCAGAAACTTGGAGACACTGGAAGAAACAAGAAGCTGACTTACTCCTGGAGCCTGCGGAAAGAAACAGCCCTGCTACACCTTCACTTTAGTTCCACCAGACTCATTTTAGACATTTTATCACTCCAATAAGATTCCTCATGCTCATGGACAGTTAATCCCTATTACATCCCCAGCCCTAGGAACTACAATCTGCTTTCAATCTCTACAGTTTTACCTTTTTAGACATATCATTTTTCCTATGAATCTTGAGTACCATCAATCATGTTTTATGTGAGGAGGACAGATCAAGGATCTTACATAATTCAAAACTGATATATATATATTTTTAAGATTTTATTTATTTATTTGACAGACAGAGATCACAAGTAGGCAGAGAGGCAGGCAGAGAGAGAGGAGGAAGCAGGCTCCCTGCTGAGCAGAGAGCCCGATGCGGGGCTCGATCCCAGGACCCTGGGACCATGACCTGAGCCGAAAGCAGAGGCTTTAACCCACTGAGCCACCCAGGTGCCCCTCAAAACTGATATATTTTAATATGAACATTGTCATATGAGAGTATGAGAGATGTTTAATTCTAATGTATACAGCTATAACCACTAGAATTCCTTTGATTCTGCTTTTTATTTTTTTTCAGCTTTATCTCTAATCTAAAGAAGAAATTCTTGGTGGTGGAGACTGCTTTACCTTCCTTATGTTTTAATTATATCTCTATTTTTTCTGCCAAAACCAAAATCTTGGTTTTTTCAACATTAATATTAGCATTTTTTAAACATTAGTATTAGCACAATCAGAAAATGAACACCTAAGTGACTTCACTACAGAAAAAACTTTTTAATTATAGTGTTAAAATAATAGCACAGTAGTCCCCCAAAATTACATGTATATATACAGTAATATGTAATTCTGACAAAGGATAGTGGGGCATTTCTATTTACCAACTGAAGTGGTACCAACATTTTGCCACAGACAAAACATATTCTATAGTTCCAGCTGTGAAATTTAGATACAGTTTTTAAAATTTGGAGAAATATGAGTATAATTAATAATTTTGTAATAATTTCAAATTCATATAAAATGTGAACTTATTTATTTTTACCACTCATTTGACACTTATGTTCTACAAATAATCATTCTAAGCAAATGGCAATTTATATTACAGTAAAATAAAGATTTCTTATTTCACTCCTGTGTTTCTAAGAGTGAAGAGAGAGGGAACAATAGATCAATCTCAACCTGGAATATTTAAATTTATGTGACTCTTGTGCCCTAACTTGTAAGACAATTTCTTTTTTTTTCTTAAGATTTTATTTATTTACTTGACAGAGAGAGAGAGATTACAAGTAGGCAGAGAGGCAGGCAAAGAGGGAGGGAGAAGCAGGTTTCCTGCTGAGAAAAGAGCCCCATGCAGGGCTCTATCCCAGGACCCTGAGATCATGACCTAGGCCAAAGGCAGAGACTTAGCCAACTGAGCCACCCAGGCCCCCCGACAATTTTTTTTAAGATTTTATTTATTTGAGGGGGTGGGAAGGAGCAGGGGGAAGGAGTAGAGGGAGAAGCAGACTCCCTGATGAGCAGGGAGCCCCCCACAGATCAATGACCTGAGCTGAAGGCAGCCACTCAACCAACTGAGACACCCAGGTGTCCCATTGTAAGATAATTGCTAAGTATTATTCAGTATCAGTTCCCCAGAGTTCTTATCATTTTTTAGTATGAAAAATCAATTTCATAAAAATCTAAGACTCCTTTTATCTTAATAATCATTATGATCTTAAGTTGATTCTAGTTCCTTTAGGACATAGCCAATGTGGAAATTTTTCCCAATGGAAATATAACTTTTATCTCAAATTAAATTTTCCACCAAAGACTTACTAGATCTTAAAAGAAAAATGAAAGATTCAACAAGGTTATATGTAGCAAAATGGAGTGATGGGATTTTAATTCACATGTGTGGTTCTCCAAAGATAATGAGTTCGTTTAGTAATGATTTATGAATGCAATTTCAAAATACTAGTACAAAGTAGAAGAGGATGGTTGCCATTAGTCTTTTAAATGTTATTCCCAATGAAGCATTTAAAGGTGGTATATCATTTTCACAGCAGAATATTTTTGTTCACATAATTTTGTTCAATAAAATACGTACAAATAAGATCAAAGTAATTTAGGTACTAAATTATGGCTTTTGGCATTCAGCCTTGACTCCAACTCCAAAGGTCAAATTTTTATATAATGTTTATTGATTTTTATCTGTTTTTGTTAAGTAGATGGCATAAAGTGAAAAAGGACAAGGGAATCCAGTTACTATTCTCATGGATTTAGACATCTTGACTAAAACATTATTGTTAATCTGTCTCAATAGAAATAGGATAGAATAGATCATCTTTGAGAACTAGAGGTCTTAGATACAAAGATTTTTGTTTTGATTTTTTTAAATCACACATCTAAAGAAGAAAAATCTGCTTTTTTTAGAAGACCCCTTTTATGAGATGGAATTTTTTAATCACATAGTATGGGGAAGTAAAAAAAAAAAAAATCTTCATGTCTTCCACCCCAAAGGCCAAGATTGCCAAAAAGATTTGGAGAGAATGGGTACTAATGTTCAAACAAGGTTGTTATAATAATTTTTATTTTTATTTTTTAAAGATTTATTTATTTTAGAAAGACTGATAGAGACAGAGCATGAGCAGGAGGGGCAATGGGAGAGGGTGAGAGAAACTCAAGCAGACTCCCCCTCAGCACAGAGCCCAACATGGGCCTCGATCTCATGACCCTGAGATCACAACCAGAGCAAAAACCAAGAGTCAGATGCTTAACAAACTGTACCAGATGCCCCTGTGATAAGAACTTTTAAAACAATAATATCTAACTTTTGTCTCTTATTAAATGCCAAGAAGGTTATAGGTATTATCTCATTAAATCTAAACAGTAACCATTGAAGTAGGTAATACTGTCATCATCTTCATTCTGCTTTTGTTTTTCATTTTATTTTTAATTTTTATTGAAGTATAGTTGATGCACAATGTTACATTAGTTTCAGGTGTACAACATGGCAATTCAACAATTATCATCCCCATTTTGGCTATATGAAAACAAAACTGAAAGATTAGATAACAAAGCAGCATCACACAGCTGAACATGGAAGAGCTAGGATGTGAATGAATCTTGGCTTTCTGAGAATCTGAGCAGAAAATCACTGTGCCACAGTCATATGAGGGCCAAGAGGAACACAGATGGATCTGCTTGTCCAGTATCACATGCCATTTCCTTTCTAATTTTGAGATTTGATTAATGTTCTCATAATGATGTTATTTGTTCCAAAACATTCACAGTTATATTGTCATTGTGAATTCTACTACTCATCATTATGAACTCATTTTTTTTGTTGCACTAATGCTTTCATCCATGAATCGAGGGCTGCCTGATATTAGTCATGTGTTATCTGCTTTTCTTTGTTTTTGCAGCTGCCAGATGTATGTTTGCCTTTTCATTAATAGTCAATTTGTCTTAGTCACTTCGTTTAACTGTATAAAAGAAAAATTAACACATTGTTGCAGCATTTATACAGAATCAGAAAAAAAAATGAAAGGCTGCATGAATTCTTCAGGTGGTACTAACTAAAGGTTTTAATACAGTAAGAGATTATAGTACAGCATCAAAAATAAAGCCCAGACAGGTATCAGAGGAAGGAGAGCTCCAAGCACAGATTCCAGTTCCCTTTACAGTTTTATGGGATGCACTTTGTCTTTAAGTCCGAACCACCAAGATATGTGCAAGATTCTGGGTCTTTGAAAAACCACCTATTCAAAGAGGGGCCTTTTTTTACCCCCAGGTCACACAGTCAAACCCAGACCATTGAGCAGATCCCATAGCAGAAACCAAGAAAATGTAAACCAGGTGCAAAGAATTTACCCATGCTTTCTATAAACAATACTGACAAGCTGGTACAAGTTGCCCTGATCTATCTTAGTGCCCAGGAGTGGGGTGCATTTCACCTAGGTTTAGCCAAAAATCAGTATCCTGGTTTCTGTCATCCCCAGAAAAAGTGCAGCTGAGATTAACTCGGTACTGACCCAATCTACTCCTTGAACCTTGGTCAAACTTTCTTAATTATAAATTGTTCATCATCATTTTTTCCTTTGTCCACTTTTTACACCACTTGTAAAACAGAAAAAGTGGAAGGATAAGCATCAAAATACTAATCATTTTATTATGCAGTCGGGTTTAGGACTGTCTTAAGAAACATTTTAGCTTACCAATATTCTAACACAGACTTAGTCTTAATCATGCACATGTTGGTCAATTCTTTTACCTCCTTCCACTGCTAAATCTGAATTTCATAAAAGGTACCAATAGTTTGATTCAAAGTAATAATTGATTACTAACAAAATCTAATTCTCTGGTCAATAATTTTTCATCAAAAGAATATCTTGTGGGAGTTTTAATTTATTCCCCCACTTTGTTTGATCATCAGTATCATATTAGCATAGGTTTAAACCAAACTTCTTCTGATATTAACAAAGTGGCATGTGTTTTGCTTTGGTTTACAGTCACCACAAATGAGAACGGCACCAGTTACACAACCACCAAAAAGCCTGTCTTTATCACATATCCTATTTTTATTCCATCCAATTTTCTGGGACTTCATTAGCCTAGCTATGCTCCTTATTGATACTCAGCTCAGGGCCTTGCAAACCACTGTCTGGACAGAGCCAGCAGTGGGTTAGACGTGGCTTTAACTGTTTCATGAGAGCCAGTTATTAAAGTTTCAGGAATTTTGTGAGGTGGTTGTTAAACTCAGCCATTGTTAAAAATTAAATTATACGAACTTACAATTAAATAAGTTACACTAAAAATAAGGGTAGTTAATACTAAAAGATCATTACTACCTAATCATTTTATTGCATTTTACTATTTATTTGTCTATGCTATTGAGGTTGCTTATGTCTATTGTTTCTGAATATTGAAGATACTACATAAGAGTGTCTTCCCAGGCATCTATTCTTTTTTTTTTAAAGATTTTATTTATTTATTTATTTATTTGACAGAGATCACAAGTAGGCAGAGAGGCAGGCAGAGAGAGAGGAGGAAGCAGGCTCCCTGCTGAGCAGAGAGCCCGATGCAGGGCTCAATCCCAGGACCCTAAGATCACGACCCAAGCCGAAGGCAGAGGCTTTAACCCACTGAGCCACCCAGGCTCCCCACCAGGCATCTATTCTCAACATCTAGTCCAGTAAGGTTTCATTGGCAACTTGAAATTAGCCATGATGGGAATATTCACAGTATAGAAATTGATAAACACTATAAATTGGGGCTTGGCTTATAGTTGTGTCGATTGTATAGGCTTAAAAAAGGAGATAAGAAAAATGTTAAAATGCAGTTAATTGAAAAGTGTGGGTGTCTATATTTGTTAGATTGTCAATATCATAACATTTGAAAATTATCATCAGTGTCAGTAAAAAAATCACTCATCTCACTGTCAAATGAGTTGTTTCACTTTTGTATATTCAAATATACAAAGAATTGGTCAATTCTTTTACCTCCTTCCACTACTAAATCTGAATTTCATCAAAGGTATCAATAGTTTGATTCAAAGTAATAATGGATTACTAACAAAATCTAATTCTCTGGTCAATTGTTCAAACTATACTTGATTATAATCACAATTTGATTTTGTGTCACTACTGTTGACAATAGAATTATAAAAATTGATGGTGGATTTTGTAAGTAAGAGCAAGTCATACTGGAGTTATAGGTGTATGTAATTTGTAATAAAATGTATTATATTATTTTATTACTTGTATATAGTGTAATATACAGCCTTAATATCAATAACATTTATAATAAAGTTATATTTGTACATACATGCATATTTTTTGAGAGCCAATTGTTAAACATTGGCCAACAAACCACTATATAAAACTCTGGACTCCTCTTGCCTGGAAGGAGAATTTAGGAGGGCAGCATAATTTGTACTCTTGCTACTGACTAACTCTCTGAACTTAGGTAAGATTCATGGATTTCAGTTTATTCCCTTTTAAATGAGAACATTGAATGATTTTTAACCATTTTTTCCATCATGGATTCCCTTAGGAATCTAATGAAAGTTATCTTTCATTAGTTATCTGCAGGAAAAACAGATACATACATATGTCCATACACACACACATTTGCAAACTTTTTCTGGGGATTATGGACTCCTTAAGTCCATTCAAGTATCCCAGGTTCAGCATCTATGCACTCTCTAAATTCCTTTGGCAAAATAAATAAATAAATAAATAAATTCCTTTTGACTTCAGAAGTTGGAATTTTGTGAGGTGAAAATGCAACCCAATAAAATATTTGTAAAAATATTAAGAGAAACTAGTTTTTCCTCCTGCTTTAGCAGCAAAATCAGAGTAATATAAGTTGGAGTTAAATCAGCAAATGAATTTATTTCCAAAAAAAGATAATTGAAGAACAACCCACAAGCTGAACCCACATGGCAAGTCCTCCTGCAGAAGAATCCTTGTTCCTAAATTTGAAATGCCCCACTCCTACTGCACATAAGATAATATTATTATTAGCAGGCAGAAAATTCATCGTGACATAGATTTAAACAAATATTTATTTGCTATTTCTAAAAAGTGAAATATTTCTATAAGAAAAGTAAGAGCTATGTAGATAAATGGTAATAGGATTTCCAAAGCCTTTGGGGTAAGCAGATATGAAGCAGGGCGTGGGAAACAAGATACACACTTTTCCAAGCTGCATGAAAAACTAATTTCAGTTTCTCAAAGTACTGCTCTGTTTATGAGGGACAGCATATTTCTTCCCCAGGAAAGCAGGAGCCTGAGGATTCATGCATCTCAGCCAGAATCAGTAGCTGCTCAGGTCCAGACTATGTGGTGATCGCTCAGTGATTTGCAAAGTTCAATTGACATCTTCACTTCAGAGGCCTAAAAACATTCTGGAAGCAGGTCAAGAGCAAGAAGTTTCTACAAAAATGTGTTAGATGTAAAACTGTGATGATAGCCTAAGTGTCCATCAGTCTCCATAAATTTGTGTCATGGAATTTTCATGTGGCCATTTAGATTGCTATCTATCCACTTGCAAAGACAAGTACATGTAGGGCAAAAAGGTCAATTACAAAACTATCTTTGAACATGATTTCATCTAGTAGAAATTTTCAAAAGCATATACATGTCAATATGCATTGAAAAAAAAATGGAAGGCTATACAGTAAAATATTAACGGCAGTTACTTCTAGGTGGTACATTTAAAAATATTTCCCTGCATTTTTAATTTTTATTCAATAAATGTATTACTTCTATAATCAGAAAAAATAATAAAATGATTCTCATTAGAAGGATAAGAAGTCCTATTTTGTCAAAGCCATTCATTTTCTAGGTTTTTGCTTTTGTTTTTATGTTTTACCAAAAGGTTAAGTATCTAAATAGTAATTCATATGCACTGAATTTTAACTCTCTTAATATACTCTGTCTTGAATACTTAAATCCAAACCTAAAATAATATTCATCATTTCTGATAAATTAAAAGGAAATAATCATTTTTGGCTCACTGGTACCTGATGTTTGGATTCACGCAGACACAAAAATTAGGACGGGTATATTTCTCTCTGATGAACAGAGCAACCACTGGTTGCCTTTATGACTCTCAATCATTAAAAAATTATTGAACACCTATTTGTATAAGGTGTACTGAACGATACTTAGTTTCATAACACACATCCTCTGTTCTATATAGTCTAAAATTTGCAGATGTCAAATGTGGAGCTGATGCAGAATCCAAGCCCCAAAGAGTCGTCTCCCCAAAAAGTATTAACACATGGACTTCTACATTTAGCTTTAGTGAGTTCTTCCCTTCTTTTACCTCAGTTGAATATACTGCTTCCAGATGGTGTGCATGCCACAGCCTAAAAAAATTTTCAACTGTCAAATTTTGTAAGCAAAGAGGATCAATTTTGCTTTAAGAACAGGCAGAATGGCTGATGGATTGGTTGGTGTGAAATGACATGTGCCAGGCAGTCTGCTGGCCAGGAAGAAATCTACCTCCACCATGACATTAAGTAACCTGAAATAAATTAGAGACTTACTGCTTTGAATTCTGAAAACATTGTACACTTCAAATATTTCCCAAGAATAGGAAAACTATTCTTTGGGTAACAGCAGCTAAACCACTATTAACTTCCCTTGCTAAGCCCTTTGAATCTGGGTGTTCTGATGTGAGTATTCAGCAGAGGAAGGAAGAAAAAATGAGGTACCAGCAGAGGGTATATTTGGAGATGTTGAAAGCAGAGGCGGGTGGATTGATGTGCGCGTGCGCGCGCGCGCGCGCGCGCACACACACACACACACACACACACACACACACACAATTACTTTCCTAACTCAGTATTGTGCCCAGGACTGGCTAGAGCCATGGAAATTTGTTTCTTTATACTTTAGTAATAAACACTTGCTATTTAATAGGTAAAAATGAATACCAAAAATGACAAGTGGTTATTAAGATTCCCCTGAAAACGAAATGTGGGAGAGCAGGGGCAGCAGAGAACAGTCATGCTGTCAGGACTTTGCATTTATAAATGCTTAAGAAGTATTTATTGAGTGAAAGAATTAAATATGAGAAAAAAAGATGAATCCAGACATAATAAAAGCAATATTATTAATAATAACAGTAATAATCACTTTAAATGAAAAAGGTTAAAGATCCTTAAGTAGCTTTCCAAACGTCATCAAATTAAATACACTATTGTATTCACATTCATGTTTTGAAAGAGTGCAAGACATGACAGCTTTTCCTCAAGGGGGGGAAAAAAAAAAGCCTAACAAATTAAAATAACAAGCTTTAAACACTTTTCTCTATCTTTGTCCTTTTTATCTGCTCTCTCTTCTGAAATGGATCTACTGACATTTTGAGGCATTCATGAATTGACTTGGAGCTATTATTTCCCCTGGTTGACCTTAACATGAATCAGAAACAACCAACTTTTTTTTTTTTTTTTTTGCTTTTGTAAATTACAGATTCTGGATGGGTCAAAAACATTATTTGGGATAAGACCAGTTGGTAGAAAGTCTACCACCCAGATCTGAGTGAGGCATCTGTCAGAAAAGGAAAAACATGTTTCTGCATCACAATGACATTTAAGAAGAGGCCCACCTTCCATTTAGAAAAGTGCTTTGTACATGTGTCAAGCAAAAACCAAGCAACTCAAACTGGAAGAACTTCTCCTATATCGGAATGCCTGGACATCTCAAAAGGCTGAACCTTAAGTGAACAAATGAATGGATTTTTCAGCCTCTTCATGAGATCTCCAAGCTTTGCCAACCTAGTGAGAAAGAGTAACAATGGATACAGTTATTCTCCCCTCCTGAATTTTATGGGAGAACCCAACATTTTGGATGATCTATCATTCTTTACAAAGGTACCATCACACATATCATGTACCCTGACTTAGAGTCCAAAACAATGGGCTATGTTTTTATGGGTTGAATCTTTCTCTGCACAATAGCTCATGATTACAGGGCGATGCAATAGGATTGTTAGCTGGGTTTGTTAAGTTGTTATAAAAAAGGAAATTTATCTGGCTGTTAACCCACTTTGTTTCATAAACTGAATGCTGCATCCCCAAGTGCCGTTGAGTATAACTGACTTTCAGTTTGACTATGGTCCAGGCTAAAGGACAATAGATAGAAGGAAAACATTATGTAAACTACTAACAATAATGAAATGTTTGTATTAATCAGATTTGCTGATAATCTGAGGATTAACAAACAAACAAACAAAAGCAAAAATAAAGTTTCCAAAATGTATGAGTCACTCCTAAAAGTACAAATATGGTGAACCGACTTAAGTCTGTTTTTATGAGCTCAAGCTCACTATTCTATAATTTTTCAGGGGTTATTTGGAAAATAGACCAACAGTGAAAACCTTTCAACTGCAGAGGCTAAATTATATTGGGAGCAGTGAGCTTTTTAAAAATTACATGCATGCAATAACTATTTTGCTTTTTAACTTGCCTAAAAGGATATCAGTTCTATTTAGGATTGGAGGTTCCTCTCAGTAAGGTGCTATTGAATAAATCTGCCTGCCCTCTATGTAGCTGGTCTTTTGCTACCTGCTGTGATCAGTTGATCAAAGTTTTACTTCCATTTTTTCAAACAGCTTCTTTGAATTCTAGATATTTATTCTTATTCTCATTTGAATGCCTGACTATATCTTTGGTGTTTGTGGGAGGCGTCTGTGAACCTTGAATAAGAAACACCATCTGTAGTTCAATTCTTTGGAATAAGGGTCCATTTAGAGAGATTTTTTGGCATTTAAAACAAAACTGCTGTGCTGCCCCCTGGCTGATAAAATTTAATTGAAGAAATCACTACCATGATTCCCTCAGGTTTTTCTCAGTTTGGGATTTCACAGATGTCTCACAGCCTAGTTGAATATCCACTGATATCAGGTTGGCATGTTTTATTTCTCACAGATAAAAATGCAGACAGATTTTGGAATGAATTAGGGTGATCCTGCTTTCTGTTAAAGTCCTCTGTGTGTGCACAATTGTGGTAATTTTCCAGGCAGTAAAATTGAGTATATTACCTAACAGTCCAGATATGCCATCATTTTCCATTTCACTTCTCTTGGTGTGATGCCTGCATAGCAGGGAAGGGCCAGAGGAAATGCCACATTATTTGCTGTACATTTTGCCAAAGGCAGAAGATTTTTAATTGTCCCTCTCTTCATGCTTTCAGAGGAGGATAAATGACCCATGAAGTAATACTTATAATCTAATTATGATAAAACATCACATCTTTCCATTTAGCCTCACCCAGATACAAAGGGCTTAAATGTGTTCGATACTAACTGAAGTGCACATCTTTATCAAGCCCACCCAGATAGCAGAAAAAAAGTTTTCTTTTGATATTCAAACAGCAGTTCGTTTCTTCCTCTTCCAAGATGACAACAGTCTATCAAATTTACAAAATTTTACAATAATTTACTTAGATTTTTAAAGGTCCATTTGTCAAAACCTCTTTTTAAAGGAATCTTTAAAATCTAAAAAGTGAATGTTGAGAGACTTCCGGTATTAACTCTAACACATAAAGAGGTTAGAAGTTGTCACTTCCATCTTTAGAATAAGAAAAAGTTGAACAAACTTAAAATTAGGGAGTTTTCTTGGACCATTAGAGAACTGAGGTCATAGGCCAGACAGCCACTCTGAAATCCAGAGATAAGAGAATACAAAGAAACACAGTCAAGATTAGCTAATGCAAAGCAAAAGCCACTGGAGCCATAAATTGATAGGAACACTTGGTTATTTTGGTGAATTGCTGGAGGTAGATTAGTATGAGAATGAGTAATTCTTGGGGGCTGCAGTTTTAGGGTGCCCCCACAGTTTCATGGATTTTACTTGCAAGAACAACACCAGGTTCTCACTATGAAGAACTAAGAAAAATTGCCACATATCTTTCTCAAAGTTTGGGGAGAAATAATCATTTTAAAATGTGCTCTGTGTGTTCTCCATAACAAAGGGCTTCTCTCTCCTGGAAGAGACTTTAGCTGGGCCTTACAGAGGTCTCCTTCTCACCCAAGAAGGGCAGGGAGAGGGAATAAAATGTAAGAAATGCTTGCAAAATTCACATCCCAGGAATACAAGCTCACTAAAAACTGGAATTTAATTTTAAGATTATAGAACACTACTCATAACCCACTCCTTATCGCCACATTAACGAAGTTTCAGTGTGGATTACAGCTGAAAGAGCTGCAAGGTCCAGACTCCTTAGAAGGAGTTCTTAGGGAATCCTAAAGACAATCATAACAAATTCAAGAGCACTAGAGGAATTTGTAGTCCATGGCACCTACAGCTACATCAAACATTAAATACAGCCCAACTCATAACCAGATTAACATAAAATCTCACACTAAAGAGATTTACCCCATTTCTTATTATAAGCTGTGTCTGGCTTTCATCAAAAAAAAATCACAAGGTATACTAAAAGGAAGTCTAAAGAGACAAAGCAAGTACCAGAATGAGAATCAGATATGACACAGATTGTGGAATTATCAGACTGGGAATTTAAAATAAATTTGATTAATATATTAAGGTGGAAAAAGTAGACAACATGGGAGAACAGATGAATATTGTAAACAGAAAGATGAAAATGCTAAGAAAGAATCAAAAAGAAATGCAAGAAGTAAAAAAAAAAAATTGTAACTGAAAGGAAAAATGGATTTTTCAATAGACTAAAAAGCTGAGGAAAAAAGTCAGTGAATCTAAATATATGTCAGTATAAAATTTCCAAAATGAAATTTAAAAAAAGAAAGAACATATTATTCAAGAATTGTGGGGCATAGTCAAAAGGTATGATAGTATATTTAGAATACCAGAAAAAGAAGAAAAAAACATGTGAAGTAGTAATGGCCAAGAAATTTCAAAATTTAGTGAAAGATATACCAAAACACAGTTCCAGAAATTCGGGGAACACCAACAGAATAAATGTCAAAAACTGTCTATCAAAATGTAGTGATCCCAAGGGGCATATGCACCTGAGTGTTCGTAGCAGCAATGTCCATAATAGCCAAACTATGGAAAGAACCTAGAAGTCCATCAACAGATGAATGGATAAAGAAGATGTGGTGTATATATATACAATGGAATACTATGCAGCTATCAAAAGAAATGAAATCTTGACATTTGCAATGACGTGGATGGAACTAGAGGGTATTACGCTGAGCGAAATAAGTCAATCAGAGAAAGACAACTATTATATTATCTCCCTGATATGAGGAATTTGATAGGAAAGGTGGGGGCTTGGGGGTAGGGAAGGAAAAAATGAAACAAGATGGGATCAGGAGGGAGACAAACCATAAGAGACTCTTAATCTCACAAAACAAACTGAGGGTTACGGGAGGAAGGGGGTAGGGATAGGGTGGTTGGGTTATGGACATTGGGAGGGTGTGTGATATGGGGAGTGCTGTGAAATGTGTAAGCCTGACAATTCACAGAACTGTACCCCAGGGGCAAATAATACATTATATGTTAATTAAAAAAATTCTGTATCAAAGAATAACATATTCAAACTCCAGGGAAAACAAATGCAAAAGAAAAAACCTTGAAAGAAGCCAGATTGACAATAGAAACCTCACCTATAGAGTGAACAGGATGAGAATTATAGTGTAATTTTCTTCAGAAACTCTGTGAGCAAGACAAGAGTGAAGTGAAAAATTTAAAGTGATGAAAGAAAAAAAAAACCCTAGAATGATACATACAGAAAATTAGCCTTCAAAAGTGAAGGAGAAATACAGATTTTCTCAAAACAAACAAAATTTGAGAAGAGACACTAACCAAGATGATGATACAGGAGGTCTCCAAACTCCTCTCCTTCCATAAGCACTCTGAATATACAGCTACACAGGGACCAAGACCCTCTGAAAGAAGTCCAGAAACCAACTAATGACTCCTACACATTGGGAAAATGAGAAAATATCCACACGGAAATGGGTAATAAAAGTTGAGACCCACTCTCACCGTAAATACCATTCTCAGTATGGCACCACAGGATCAGGAGGGAACCCCTAACTCCCAGCTTCTCCCTGAAGAGCAAAACATTTTTTGTTTTTTTTTAAAGATCTTATTTAATTATTTGACAGACAGAGATCATAAGTAGGCAGAGAAGCAGGCAGAGAGTGAGGAAGGGAAGCATGCTCCCTGCTGAGCAGAGAGCCTGATGCAGGGCTCAATCCCAGGACCCTGGGATCATGACCTGAGCTGACGGCAGAGGCTTTAAACCATGAGCCACCCAGGCACCCTTGAAGAGCAAAACGTTTTGACTTGACATTTAATGTCTCATCTCTTAAGATTCCTACTTGAGGGACTGCCCCCCAAGACTATCTACCCTGAAACCCAATGACTCATAAGACTATAGCAAAGGAAAAAATGTTACTGGAAACACAAGTATTTGCAACGATTTATCCCCCCAGGATTCAGAAGGAATTGGTAAAATTGCCCATCTTCCAATTTTTCCCTGGAAGGGCTCAATCTGTATGTTTTAAAAGCTGCCACTTGAAGGATTCTAGTTTAGTCCACATCTAGAGGCTGGCTGCAGTTCTCCCCAACACTGGGAAACTGATGGACAACTCCACTGCCATCACCCCGTAGCCCACACAAGGTTGCCCATGCCTCCTTGAAAGGAGATATGCCTTCCAAGCATCTATGCCCCAGCTTTTGCACTGCCCCCCAAGGGATGGATTCTTGGATTTTCAGGCTCTGAAAGCCAATGGTGATTCCATTCACAAGTCCCAAAAGACTGCTACAAAGTAAGGAGTTTATAACTGGCTACTGCTCAGGACACAGTGCAAAAATGTTTGTCTCCCAATTATTCCTTGAAAGGGATGCATCTGGATACCTCAAAAGCTGCTGCCTTAGGGTCTGACTTCTCATATAACAAACATCTAGAGACTGGTTATTATGTAATGATACAGAGGTCAATTCATCAAAAGGTTAACATTAGTAAATATGCACCCAACATAGGAGCACCTAAACGTATAAGGCAAATATTAACAGATTTGAGAAATGGACAGCAATACAATAAGAGTAGGAAACTTTAATACCTACATTTAACAATGGACAGATTACCCAGACAAAAAATCAATAAGGTAACATAGGACTTAAATTTCATGTTAGAGCAGATTGTCCTAACAGGCATATATAGAACATTAGACCCAGTAGAAGCAGAATATACATTTTTCTCAAGCACACATGAAATACTCTACAGCATAGATTATATGTTAAGCCACAAAACAAGTTTTAATAAATTTAAGAAATTGAAATCATTCCAAGTATCTTTTTGCAACTACAATGGTATGAAACTAAAAGTCAAACACAAAAAGAAAATAAGGAAATTCAGAAATAAGTGGAATTTAAACAACATCCGATTGAAAAATTAATGGGTCAAAAATAAATGAAAAGAGAAATTTAAAAAATATCTTGAGACATGAAATGGAAATGCAACACACTAAAACTTTTGAAATGCAGCAAAAGTAGTGCTGAGAGAAGTTTATAGAGATGAACACATATACTAAGAAAAAAGAGAGATCTTGAATAAATAACCTAACTTTATACTTCAAGAAACTATAAAAAAAAGATAAACTAAGTCTGAAGTACAAAGAAAGGAAATAAATATCACAGTGAAAGTAAATGCAATAGAGCTACAAAGACAATAGAAAAGATCAGTGAAACTAAGAATTTGCTTTTGAAAACAAAAACAAAATAGACACTTTAGCTAAACCTATGGGGAAAAAAAGAGGACTCTAATAAAATTAGAAATGAAAGAGGAGACATTACAACTGATACCACACAAATACGAAAAACCCTAACAGACCACTACTGAATAATTATAATACAACAAATTGAACAACCTAGAAGAAATGAACAAATTCTTTGAAACATACAACCTACCAGATAGAAAATCTGAACCAACTTATTACTAATGAGAGTACATCAGTAATCAAAAACCTGCGTATGAAGAAAAGTCCAGGACCAGATGGCTTCACTGGTGAATATAAAAACATTTAAAGAAGAATTAATATCAATACTTCTCAAAGTCTTTCAAAAAAACAAAAGAAGAGGAAACACTTTACACTCATTTTATTAGACCAGCATTACCCCAATACCGAAGTAGTCAAGGACACTAGAAGAAAAAAGGATTATAGGCCAATATCTCTGCTGAGCATAGATGCAAAAATCCTCAACAAAATATTAGCAAACCAAGTTCAATGGTACTTTAAAAGTATCATACTCTATGATCAAGTGGGATTTATTCAAGGATTTGGGGATGGTTCAATATCGTCAAATCAGTCAGTATCATATACTACATTTTAAAAAAATGAAGGGTAAAAATTATATATAGATGCAAAAAAATTTAACAAAATTCAACATCCTTTCATGATAAAAAGTCTCAACAAACTGGGTAGAGAGGAAACATACTTCAACATAATAAAGCCCATATATGACAAGCCTATGGCTAACATCATACTCAATGGTGAAAAGCTGAAAACATTCTAATATCAGAAACAAAATAAGGATCTCCACTCTCACCACATTTATTCAACACAGTTGAATAAGTCCTAGCAGTCCTAGCAGAAGTCCTAGCAGAGCCATTAAGCAAGTAAAAGAAATAAAAGGCATCCAAATCAGAAATGTAGAAATAAAAATGTCTCTATTTGCAGATGACATAATATTATACAGTTAACACTAAAGACTTCATAAAAAAAACTGTTAGAAATAATAAACTAATAAAACTAATAAACAAATTCAGTAAAGTTGCAAGATACAAAATCAATATGCAATAATCAGTTGCAATTTCCATACAGTAACAATGAATGATCAGAAAGAGAAATTAAGAAAACACTCATTTACAATATCACAATTTACACACATTTATTTATTATTTATGTAATAATTATTACACACAATTATCACATATTTACAATATCACCAAAAAGAATAAATACTTAGAAATAAATTTAACCGAGGAAATTAAAGATCTACACACTGAAAACTATAAGATATTGACAAATGAAATTAAGACACAAACAAATAAAAGACATCCTATTCTCACGGACTGGAAAAGTTAATGTTGTTAAAATGTACAACTACTTAATATATACTAGGGATTCAGTGTAATCCCTATCAAAATCCCAATAGTATTTTTCACAAAAACAGAAAAAAATCTATCTTAAAATTTGTATGGAATCAGAAAAGATCCCAAATAGCCAAAACAATCCTGAGAGAGAAGAAAGCTGGAAGTTCCTGATTTCAAACTATATTACACAGCTATAGTATTCAAAAGAGTATGATATTACCAAAAAATAAAAATGAAACCAAACAAACCAAACCTCCCCACCAAAACCAGACACAACAGAAGAGAATAGAACCCCCAAAATTTTCCCAAAGATGATGTATAGATGGCTAACAGATACATGAAAGGTGCTAAAGATCACTAATCACCAGGTAACTGCAAGTCAAAACACCACTGAGATATAGCTTCACACATGTTAAAATAGTTATTATCAAAAAGATAAGAAATGACAAGTAAGGATGTGGGGAAAAGGGAAACTCTTCTTCACTATTAATGGTAATGTAAATTGGTTCAGCCACTGTGGAAACAGTATGGAATTTCCTTTGAAAATTAAAAACAAAGCTACCATATGATCCAGCAATCCCACTTTTGGGTATATATCCAAAGGAAATGGAAACAGGATCTCAAAGAGATATCTGCACATCTATGTTCATTGCAGCATTATTCACAAGAGCCAAGATATAGAGATAATCTACATACCTGTCAACAGTAGAATAAAGAAGATGTCATATATACATGGAGAATTATTTGTAGTGGTATGGGAAAAAATATATCCATATCTGTGTCTATCTATATCTATATAATGGAGGATTATTTGGCCACAAAAAAGATGGACATCTTGCCATTGGTGACAGCATGGATGAAACTTGAGGTCATTATGCTAAGTGAAACAAATCACACAAAGGCAAATATCATATGATATCATTTACAGGTGTATTCTTAGAAAATGTACTCATAGAAATTCTACTAGAAGGCTGGTTACCAGGGTCTAGGGATTGAGAGAATGGGGAGATGTGGGTAAAAGGGTACAAACTTTGAGTTAATATGAAAATGTTTTGAGGGTGTAATGTATAACATGGTGACTATAGTTGATAGCCCTATTATACAAGTAAAATTTGCTGAAAGTAGAATTTAAATGTTCTCACAAAAAAAGAGGTTTAAAAAAGAGAAGAGTAAATATGTGAAGGTATGGATATGTTAGTTGATTAAATGGGGGAATCCTTACACACTATATACATATATAAAGTCATAACATTGTAAACTTCAACTATCCTACAATTTCATTTGTCAATTATATGTCAATAAAGCTGAAAACAGTCTTACTGAAAAAAAAAAAAAAAACTGACAGAAGAGGAAGAGTTAAGAGGGTGGAGGATTAGGGGACCCTAAGCATGTCCCATCCCGCAAACACAGCAAAATAGTTATCAAATCATTCTGAGCACCCCAAAAATCTATCAGAGTTCTAAGAGAACAAAATCTGCAAGTCTACAAGTAGAAAAGCGACCACCTTTTGGAAGGTAGGAGGTGCAGGGAGTTGAATTGGGAGAGATAGAGCTGTGGATAGGCTAGCAGGAAAGGAGCCTGCTTAGGGAGGCTACCACAAAGTGCTAAAGCAAGGGAGTGCAAAATCTGAACTTTTGTTTTCTGCTACAAAGGCAGATGTGTCTGGCTTAAAGGTGTTCAACTGGTGAAGGGGGCAGAAACCCAGGGGGGACACCATGGTCTCAGGATCCACTGGGTCACAAGAAGAACAAGTAGCACCTAAGTATTATGCTGTTCCAGGCATAGAGGCAGGGAAGCTGGCTGAGAACAGTGACTGTTGGTGCTGGCTTCTGCTCTGTTTTGCCCTAAACTGCTAACCACTGAATGATCATGTGCCTGCTTCCCTGGGATGGGCCCAGAAAATGACAAAAACCTGGTGAGACCCTCCCTTATAAGGAGAAACAGAGCAGGTCTGCTCCACAGGAGTCCCCAAAACTTAGAGCTTTGAAACACAGTTGTGCACCTCACATTAAAAAAAAAAAAAAAAAAAAAAAAGTTTGGACACAGGCAGGGTGAATGCAGGGTTCCAACAGAAACTGGTGGACACAAGAGTGATTGATTGCTCTTTTGTGAGGGCTCACTGAAGAGTGAGTGAACTTTCAGCTCCAGGGCTAGGCAACAGGGCGCCACCATATTCATCCTGCCCATCAGTGCTGAAAGACCTCAGGGAGCAAAACAGTGCCACCTGGTGGATGCTGGAGCCACTTACACCAAGTCATGCTTCCACAAGTAAGGAGGCACATTTCCTCTAGGGTAAGTCCACCTGAGAATCAGGGCAAACAGGCCCCTTCCTCAAAAGACTAGTATGAACTCGTTCACACCAAGTTTGCTGATCATAGAGTGCTGCAAATCTTCAGCTCCTAGGGGAAAATATGATCTTGCTGCCATTTTACTTTTATTCTTTATTTTTTATTGTTATTTTTTCATTTATTTTCTTATTTTTAAATTCTTTTTAAAGTTTTTATTAATGAATACTTAAAATTTAATTTTTATTATGAAGATTTAAAATATGTGTGTGTGTGTGTATATATATATGGAGGTTTTTGGTTTACATTTATTTATTTACTTGTCGGGGGGATCCAGATTCTTTTTTTTTTTTAAGATTTTATTTATTTATTTGACAGACAGAGATCACAAGTAGGCAGAGAGGCAGGCAGAGAGAGAGGGGGAAGCAGGCTCCCCACTGAGCAGAGAGCCTGATGCAGGGCTCCATCCCAGGACCCTGGGATCATGACCTGAGCCGAAGGCAGAGGCTTTAACCCACTGAGCCACCCAGTCACCCCAGGATCCAGATTCTTTTAACAAGGAGACCAAAACAATTCCAGGATCTAGGTTTTTTGTTTCTGTTGTTTCTTGTTTATTTTGTTTATTTTTTCCTTCTTCTTTTTTTTTTTTTTTTTCCTGGACAAAATGACAAGATGAAGACATTTACCACCAAAGAAAGAACAGGAAGTAGAACTCACAGCCAGTATTTAATCAATATATAAGTAAGTAATATAAGTAATAATAATATAATTATTATTATTTTAATAAATATATTTTATTTATTATTTATATATTTAATAAATAATAATATTATTATATATAAAAATATATAATAATATAATATATCATAATATAATATATAATACTAATATAATAATATAAAATATAATAATTATATTATAATAATATAAGTAATCAAGATATAAGATGTCTGAACCAGAATTTAAAATAATAATTATAAGGACACCTGGGTGGTTCAGTTGATTAAGTGTCTGTCTCTTGGTTTCAGCTTAAGTCATGATCTCAGGTTCCCTCCCTCTGCCACTCCCCCCACCCCAATCTCTCTCTCTAATAATTAAAGAAAGAAAATCTTTAAAAATTTTTTTTAAAACAAGGATTATAAGGATACTAGCTGGGCTCGTAAAAAGCATAGAATATCCCTTACTGCAGAGATAAAAGAACTAAAATCTAGTCCAGGCCAAAATTAAAAACGCTAAAAATGAGATGCAATCCCAAGTGGAGACCATAAAAACAAAGAAGGATGAAATAGAGGAGTGAGTCAGTGACATAGAAGGTAAAATTATGGACAATAATGAAGCTGAAAAGAAGAGGGAAAGAAAGGTAATGGGCCACAAAGGTAGACTTACGGAACTCAAGGACTTATTAAAATAATAATAAAATAAAATTTAAAAATAGAATAAAAATAAAAAGTTAAAATAAATAAAAATAAATCAAATTAAATAAATTTAAAAATGAAAAAAAGTTAATAATATTTGTATCATAGGAGTCCCAGAAGATGAAGAGAGAGAAAAGGGCAGATTTATTTGAACAAATTATAGCTGGAAGCTTCCCTAATCTGGGAAAGGACACAGTTATCAAAATCCAGGAAACACAGAGAACTCTCACTAAATTCAACAAAAACTGACCATCACCAAGGCATACCATTGTGTAATTCATGAAATACATAGGCAAGGAAAGAATCCTGAAAGCAGGGAAGGGAAAAAGTAGTCCTTAACCTACAAGAGGAGACAGAGAAAGCTTGCAACAGATCTGTCCATAGAAATGTGGCAGGCCAGAAGACAGTGGCAGGAAATATTCAATGTGCTGAATGGGAAAAATACGCAGCCAAGAATTCTTTATTCAGCAAATCTGTCATTTGGAATAGAAAGAGAGATAAAGAGTTTCCCAGACAAAAAAAAAAAAAAAAAGGAGTTCATGACCACTAAACCAGCCCTGCAAGAAATTTTAAGGGGGACACTTTAAGTGGAAGAAAAAAAAAAAAAGACCAAAAAGCAACAAAGACTAGAAAGGACAGAGAATATCATCAGAAACACCAAGTCTGCAGGTAACACAATGACACTAAGTTCATATCTTTCAATAATCACTCTGAATGTAAATGGACCAAATGTTCTAATCAAAAGACAGAATATCAGAATGGATTTTTTAAAAAAAAAATCAAGAGGGATACAAGGGTGACTCAGTCAGTTAAGCATCCAACACTTGATTTTGGCTCAGGTCATGATCTCAGGGTGCTGGGATCAACCCCACATTGGGTTTTGCTCAGCAGAGAATCTACTTAAAGATTTTCTCTCTCCCTCTCCTTCTGCCCCTTCTGTTCACACACACTCTCTCTTTCTCTCAAATAAAAAAAAATAAAAAAAATAAAAACCAAGAGACTCATTTTAGACCTAAAGACACCCACAGATTAAGAGTGAGGGGATGGAGAACCATCTACCATGCTAATGGGTATAAAAGAAAGATGGAGTAGCCATACTTACATTAGGCAAACTAGATTTTTAAATTAAGAGTGTAATAGGAGATGAAGAAGAGCATTATATCATAATTAAGGGTTTATCCATCAAGAATGTCTAACAATTGTAAATATTTATGCCCCCAACTTGGGAGCATCCAAATATAAAAATTGATTAATAATAAATATAAAGAAATCCATTGATAATAATGCAATAGTAATAGGGGACTTATAACACCCCACTTACAGCAATGGACAGATCATCTAAGCAGAAAATCAACAAGAATACCATGACTTTCAATGATACACTGAACTGGATAGACTTGACAGAACTTATTCTAAACATTTCATCCTAAAGCAGCAGAATATACATTCTTTTTGAGTGCATATGGAATATTCTCCAGAATAGATCACATACTAGGTCACAAATCAGCCTTCAACAAGTGCAAAAAGACTGAAATCATACCATGCATATTTTCAGACCACAACACTATGATACTTGAGGTCAATCACAAGAAAAAATTTGGAAGACCACAAATACATGGAGGTTAAAGAACATCCTACTAAAGAATGAATGGGTTAAACCAGGAAATTAAAGAAGAATTAAAAAAATACAAGGAAGCAAATAAAAATGAAAACACAACAGCCAGAACCTTTGGGATGCAACAGAGGCATCCTAAGAGAGAAATATATTGCAATACAGGCCTACCTCATGAAACAAGAAAAATTGCAAATACACAACGAACACTTATACCTAACGAAGCTAGAAAACAAACAGCAAATAAAGCTTAAAGCCAGAAAAGAAAGAGAAATAATAAAGATTGGAGCAGAAATAAGTACTATAGAAACAAACAAACAAAACCAATAGAATTGATTAATGAAACTAAGAGCTGGTTCTTTGAAAGAACAAACAACATTGATAAACCCCTAGCCAGACTTATCAAAAAGAAAAAAGAAAGGACCTAAATAAATAAAATCATGAATGGAGGAAATCACAACCAACACCACAGGAATACAAACAATTGTAAAAGAATAGTCTGAAAAATTATATGCCAACAAACTGGACAACCTGGAAGAAATGGACAAATTCCTAGAAACCTACAAACCCCTAAAACTATAACAGGAAGAAATAGAAAATTCGAACAGACCTGTAACCAGCAAAGAAATTAAATCAGAATTCATTTTTAAAAAATAGTAAAAAGGGGTGCTGAGTTGACTCATTAAGCGTCTGACTTTTGATTTTGGCTCAGGTCATGATCCCAGGTTTGTGAGATTGAGTCCTGTGTTGGGCTCTACATTGAGCATGGAACCCATGTAAGAATATCTCTCTTCCTGTCCCTCTGCCCCTCCCCCCCAGCCTCTCTTCCTCAAAAAGAAAAGAAAAAGAAAAGAAAGGAAGAAAAGAAAAGAAGCTAAATCAGTAATCCAAAATTTCCTAACAAACAAAAGGCCAGCACCAGATGGATTTCCATGGGAATTCTACCAGACATTTAAAGAAGAGTTAATGCTTATTCTCCTCAAACTGTTTCAAAAAATAGAAATGGAAGGAAAAGTTCCAAACTCATTCTGTGAAACCAGCATTACCTTGATTCTAAAACCAGACAAAGACCCCACTAAAAGCCAGAATTACCGGCCAATATCCCTGATGGCATGGATATGAAAATTCTTTTTTTTTTTAAGATTTTATTTATTTATTTGACAGAGAGAGAGATCACAAGTAGGCAGAGAGGCAGGTAGAGGGAGAAGGGGAAGCAGGCTCCCTGCTGAGCAGAGAGCCCAATGTGGGCCTCAATCCCAGGACCTTGAGATCATGACCTGAGATGAAGGCAGAGACCTAACCCACTGAGCCACCCAGACACCCCAGGATGTGAAAATTCTTAATAAAATACTAGCAAATCAAATTCAACAGTAAATTGAAAGACTTATTCACTAAAGTCTAGTGGGATTTATGTCTGAGCTGCAGGGATTGTTCAATGTTCATAAATCAATCAATGTAATACTCTATATTAATAAAAAGAAGGATAAGAACCATATGATCCTATTAATAGATGCAGAAAAAGCATTTGACAAAATACATCATCCCTTCTTGATAAAAACCCTCAACAAAGAAGAGATAGATGAAACACCTCAACATCATAAAAGCCATATACAAAAGACCCACAGCTATATCATCCTCAATGGGGAAAAATTGAGAGCCTTTCCTCTATGGTCAGGAATAAGACAAGGATATCCACTCTCACCATTACTATTTAACATTGTCCTGGAATTCTTGGCCTCAGCAATCAAACAACAATAATAAATAGAAGTCATCCAAATTGGTGAAGAAGTCAAACTTTCACTATGTGCAGATGACATGATACTCTACGTAGAAAACCCAAAAGACTCCACCAAAAAAAAACCAAAACAACAACAACAACAACAACAACAACAACAACAAAACCACCCTAATTCATGAACTTAGTGAAGTTGTGGGATATAAAATCAATGTGCAGAAATCTGCTGCATTTCTACACACCAATAACAAAGCAGCAGAAAAGAAATCAAGAAATCAGTCTCATTTGCAACTGCACCAAAAACAATAAGGTACCAAGGAATAAACCTAACTAAAGAGGTAAAGGATCTGTGTTCCAAAAACTATAGAACACTTATGAAAGAAATTCAAGAGGACATAAGTAAAAGGAAAAACATTCCATGCTCATGGATTAGAAGAACAAACATTGTTAAAATGCCTATACTACCCAAAGCAATCTATACATTTAATTTACTAACCCCTATCAAAATACCACCAGTATTTTTCACAGTGTTAGAACAAACAATCCTAGAATTTATTTTGTAATATTTTATATTACAAAGCTGTTATCAAGACAGTATGGTACTGGCACAAAAACAGACACTAGGATCAAGGGAACAAAATAGAGAACCCAGAAATGGACCCTCAACTCTATGGTCAACTAATCTTCAACAAAGCAGGAAAGAATATCCAAAGGAAAAAAGACAGTCTTTTCAACAACTGGTGTTGGAGAAACTGGAAAGCCACATGTAGAAGAATGAAACAACCACTTTCTTATACCATACACACAAATAAATTCAAAATGGATGAAAAGCCTAAATGTGAGAAATAAAACCATCAAAATCCAAGAGGAGAATACAGGCAGAAACCTCTTTGACCTCAGCCTTATGACCTCAGACATGTCACTGGAGACTAGGGAAACAAAAGCAAAATGAACTATTGGAACTTCATCAAGATAAAAAGTTTCTGCACTGTGAAAGAAATAACCAACAAAAGTAAAAGGCAGCCTACAGAATGGGAGAAGTTTGCAAATGCAAATGACATATCTGATAAAGGGTTAGTATCCAAATTCTATAAAGAATTTATTAAACCCAACATCCAGAAAACAAATAATGTTGTTAAGAAATGGGAGGAAGACATGAATGGACACTTTTCTGAAGAAGACAACCAGATGGCTTGCAGACACTTGAAAAGATGCTCAACATCACTCACCATTGGGGAAATACAAATCAAAACCAGGATGAGATATCACCTCACACCTGTCAGAATGGTTAAAATTAAAAACACAAGAAACAGGTTTGGCAAAGATGTAAAGAAAAGGGAACCTTCTTGTACTGTTGGGAATGAAAACTGGTTGGAGCCACTCTGGAGAACAGTTCGGAGGCTCCTCAAAAAGTTAAATGTATAACTATCCTACAGTCCAAAAACTGTACTACTAGGTATTTACCCAAAGGTATAAAAATAACAGATTCAAAGGTGTACATGCACCTAGATGTTTATAGCAGCATTCTCAACAATAGCCAAACTATGGAGAAAGCCCAGAGGTCCATTGACTGAGGAATGGATCAAGAAGATGTCGTATATATATAGTGATACACACACACACACACACAGCCATCGAAAACATGAAATCTTGCCATTTACAATGAAATGGACAGAGCTAGAATGTATTATGCTAAGTGAAATAGGCAGTCAGAGAATGACAAAAGACAAAAACACTCATATGTGGAACTAAAGAAAGAAAACAGATGAACCAAAGGGAAGGGGGAAAGAAAAAAAAAAAAAGAAAAGAGGGAAACAAGCCATAAGAGACTCTTAATGATAAAGAACAAACTGAGGAGTTATGGAGGGATATGGGTGGGAGATTGGCTAAATGGGTGATGGGTCTTAAAGAGGACACTTGTGATGAGCACCAGGTGCTGTATGTATGTGATGAATCACTGAATTCTACTCCAGAAACCAATATTGCAATATATGCTAAGTAAAATTTAAATTAAAAGGAGATGAAGATTTTTTAAAATTTTAAAACTGACACAATTTATCATCAGAAGTTCTTCAGAGAAGAGCAAGTGATAGAAGTCAGAAATTTAGATCTATGTTTTTTTAAAAAGTATCAAAGAAAATAAATCTAGATAAAATATAAATCCTTGGGCACCTGGGTGGCTCAGTTGGTTAAGCGACTGCCTTCAGCTCAGGTCATGATCCTGGAGTCCTGGGATCGAGTCCCGCATCAGGCTCCCAGCTCCACGGGGAGTCTGCTTCTCCCTCTGACCTTCTCCTCACTCATGCTCTCTCTCACTGTCTCTCTCTCTCTCTCTCATATAAATAAATAAATAAAATATTTAAAAATATATATATAAATCCTTTATTTTTTTACTATTAATTGAAAAAAAAGATGTTTGTTCAAAGTAATAATATTTAACAATATACTGTATGATTATAGCACATGAATAAGTGAAGTCAGTGATAACAATTTTGTAAGGGACAGAAGGGAAGAATTGAGGATTGAGAATATACTGCTCTGAGAAGCAGTATAGCATTATCTAAGAGATTAATTATAAATGTGTATTGCAAACTAGTGGAACCACTAAAACATTTTAAAGAGAATATTTTAAAAATCAATACCCTAAGGGAGGAGAGAAAATGAAATCATATAAAATGTTCATTAAAACCAGAGGAAGCAGAAAAAGAAGGGGGAAAAGAGAAATAGAGAATGAATGCAACAAACAAATCAGTTTGAACACAGTACACATTATTCAAACTATATCAATAATCACTTTAAATGAGATTCTAAAAGAATGTAATCTTGCCATTTGCAACAACATAGACCCGGAGCGTATTATGCTAAGTGAAATAAGTCAGACAGAGAAAGACCAAATATCAAATGATATCACTTACATGTGAAAGTTAAGAAAAAAAGCAAATGAACAAACAAAGCAAACAGACTCTTATACAGGGAACAGTCTGGTAGTTGCTAGAAGAGAGGTGGGTGGGGCAATAGGTGAAATAGGGGGAGAAATTGAATGCTCTAAATGCTACTTAAAAGTCAGAGATTTTCAGAGTAGATACAGCCAGCTATAAATTTGTCCACAAGAAATTCACTTTAAATATAAAGACATAGTGTGGTGCCTGGGTGGCTCAGTGGGTTAAAGCCTCTGCCTTCGGCTTGGGTCATGATCCCAGGGTGCTGGGATGGAGCCCTGCATCAGGCTCTCTGCTCAGCGGGGAGCCTGCTTCCACCTCTCTCTCTCTCTGCCTGCCTCTCAGCCTACTTGTGATCTCTGTCAAATAAAAATATATACATATAAAAGACATAGATAGGGGGTGGATAATGATAAACTAATCATGCTAATACTAATGTTAATACAAATCAAAACTGGAATAGCTGTATTAATTTCAGGCGAGCAGACTTCAGAACAAAGAAACATATAAAGAACAAAGAACCAAAAAAAAAAAAAAACCCTAACTAAATGGATAGGTATATCATGTTTATGGATTGAAAGACTCAATATTGTTAAGACATTAGTTTTTCCCAACTTGATCTACAGATTCAATGAAATTCCAACCAAACTCATAGCAAACTATTCTGTAGATAGGGACAAACTGATTCTAAGGTTTGTAAGAAAGGCAAAAGACTGAGAACAGAAACACAATTCAGAAGAAGAAGAAGGGCTATGAGTGGGGGAAGGGAGGGGAGGAAGAGATATTTAACTTCGAGACTTACTATAAAGCTATAACAATCAATGCAGCATAGTATTGTTAACGGAATAGACACATAAATCATTGGGACTGAACAGAGAGCCGAGAAATAGACCTACATAAAGTAAACTGAATTTTGACAAAGAAGTAAAGACAATTCAGTGGGTAAAGGATACTTTTTCAATAAATGTTACGGGAACAAGTGCACAATGATGTGCAAAGGAAAAACTAATCTAGACAGATTTTTCATCCTTCACAAAAATTAACTCAAAATGGATCATAGATCTAAAAGAACTATAAAACTTCTGGAAGAAAACTAGACAAAAATCTAGTTGACTTTAGATTTGCGGTAAGTTTTTAAATACAACATCAAAAACCTGAACCATGAAAGAAAAATTGGTAAGTTGAACCTTATTAAAATTAGAAATATCTACCCTGTGAAGAGACTGAAAAAACAAGCCACAGTGCAGGAAGAAATATCTGATATAGGAATTATGTACAACAGATACAAAGAATTCTTAAAACTTAACAATAAGAAAAAACTTAATAAGTTAATAAATTAATAAAAACTTAATAAGAAAACCTCAATTTTTAAGTGGGCAAGATCTGAATGGACACCCCAATAAAGAACACATACAGATGACAAGCATATGAAAAATGTTGAACATCACTTATTCTTAAGGAATTGCAAATTAAAATAACATACCACTATGTATCAATTAGGAAGGCTAAAATTCAAAATATTAACAATATTAATACTAGTGACATTGTAGAACAACAGAAGTTTTATTTATTGCTGGTTTAAATGCATATGGTATAGCCACTTTGGAAGACAGTTTGGGAGTTTTCACAAAGCTAAACATATTCTTACCATATGATGCAACAACGGCAGTCCTAGGCATTCATTTAACTTATTTGAAAACTTGTTTACACAAAAATCTGCATGCAAATGTTTATACCAGCTTCATTCATAATTTCCAAGCCCTGGAAACAACCAAAATGCCCTTCAATAGGTGAATGTACAAAATGTGATACAACAACCATATAATGAAATGTTATTCAGTAATTAAATGAGCACAAATATTCGTAATAGTATTATTTACAACAGCCAAAAAGGTAAAAGCAACCCAAAGTCCATCAACAGATGAGAAAAAAAAAAGTGGCATATATATACAATGGAATATTATTCAGCCTTAAAAATGAATGAAATTCTGACACATGCCACAACAGAGGCAATCCATGAAAACATTATGCTAAGTGAAAAAAGCTAGATATAAAAGACAAATATTGAATGGTCTCACTTATATGAGTTTCCTAGAATAGACAAATTCACAGAGTCAGAAAGTAGACTAGGGATTACTATGGGCTGAGGGAAAGCAGAATGTTCTGGGAGATATTGTATAATGGGTACATAGTTTCCCTTGGGGATGGATGGTGGAAAAGATCTGGAAATAGTGGTGATGGTTGTGCAACAATGTGAATGTGCTTAATGCCACTGAATTGTATACTTAAAAATTGCTAAAATGGTAAATTTTATGTTATGTGTGCTTCACTACAATATATATGACATAATAAATGTGCAATAAGTAGTTGTCAAAAGAGGGGAAAAATGAAATGAGCCATCAAGCTGCAAAAAGACATGGATAAATCTAAAATGCATATTGCTAAGTGAAATGAAACAGTCTGAATAGTCCACATAATATATGATTCTAATTATGTGACACTTTTTGAAAAGGGAAAACTATAGAGACAGTGAAAAGATTAATGGTTGGGGAGCCTAGGTGGCTCAGTGGGTTAAAGCCTCTACCTTCGGCTCAGGTCATGATCTCAGGGTCCTGGGATCAAGCCCCACATCAGGCTCTCTGCTCAGCGGGGAGCCTGCTTCCTCCCCTCTCTGCCTGTTTCTCTGTGATCTCTGTCTGTCAAATAAATAAATAAAATCTTAAAGAAAAAAAGAAGAAAAGAAAAGATTAATGGTTGTCAGGGGTTTGAGAATAGGAGGGAGGTTTAAATAAGCAAAGCCTAGGGGATGTTTTGAGGCAGTCAAACTTTCTGTGTGATACTGTGAGTAGTGGATTCATGACATTATGAGTTTGTCAAAACCCATGGCATAGCAAAGTGAGTGAAACTTAGACTTTTTACAAATTAAAAAATCATTTAAGAGGTAGGAGAATCAGGATAGAATGCAGACTATGACCAAAAAAAAAAAAAAAAAAGTCTAACTCCATTAAAAAGTATGAAACAATTTCACTAAAGGAGATGAGGGGAAATGTGTGCTGACCTAGGTATTTTTGGAAATAAGTGGAAGCTGTAAGACTAAAGATAAAAGGAATTGCACACCAGCACTGTGCTCTAGTTAATAAAGGTATTTCCCACAAGAGTATGGGTTCTGACACTGTTATACGGGTATATTGGAAAAATTAAGTAAGTATATTACGGATGATGACAGGTTTCTCATTGTTGGAGTAGAAAATATCAGATAAGCAAGGAAAGAGGCTAGAATGTTCAATGTGGTTATGGGCTAATGCTGGAGATGTCAGTAATAACTCATGTTTAACTTCATATAGACACAGATGGAGAAGATGATAGATAGATAGATAGATAGATATTGCTTGCAGACACTTAGAAAAACCTTCCCACATACATCATTTTGCTAGGTCAGCTGAAAGGGCTTACAAGCAATTACACCCCATTATCAATTAGCAGAACCAATACCTAAATCCTGGTTTCTAATACCATTATCCAATTAAAAGAACCAGAACTACTTGGAGAAATACCTGATTCAAGGACTGGGACAGGGAATATAAAACAAGAGGAGAATGAAGTATTTTGAAGTCCCAGAAAGTAAGCAAGTGCTCAAAAACAAATATAAAAACAAACAAAACTTCACAACTGATTTATTTATGTCAAAGGGACCTAAGAGCTAACTAAAACAGATTCCAATGGCCAAAGCTGAAACAATTAAGCAATAAAATAAAAAAAGTTGTATTGTAATATAACCCAAAGTATAAATGAATATGCATGAGTACATATTGATATAAATAAATAATTATATAAGTAAAGAAGTAAGAGAGAATAAATGTCTCTCATGCAGAAGAATTCCATATAATTTATCCCAGAAGATAGATAATCCACCCTTAAAGAAGAGGAGCACAAATCCCCACTCCTTAAATGTGAATTGTATGTGTTACCTCCTTCCAAACAGGACAGTATGGAAAGGAGGGAAAAAAAATAAGCTTACAGTGGAGAAACCTGACAAAAAGTACCTCAGCCCTGTGATCAAGGTCAATATCGACATGATACATCAGGCTGATAGTAGATACTCTTGATATCTCATGATGGAATGGCAATTTACCTCTGTGTTCTTCTTCCCCAAAACCCATGATACAAGTCTACTCATGAGACAAACATCAGACAAATTACAGTAGAGGGGCATCCTACAAAATACTTAACCAGTATTCCTCAGAACTATCAAGGTAATTTAAAAAAAAAAAAAAAAAGGAAAGTCAGAAACACTGTTACACCCAAGAGAAGCCTAAGGACCTAAGGAAATATAACAACTATATATTATGTGATATCTCTGTTTTATATATATACATATAATGTGTATATATATATCCCATATATATATGGGATTCTGGAACAGAAAAGGGACATTAAATGAAAACTAATGAAATCTGAATAAACTATGGTCTTTGGTTAATCTTATCAGTATTGGTTCATTAACTGTAACAAATGTGTAATAGTAATGCAAGATGTGTATAAGAAGGGAACTGGGGGTGGAGGTATAGGGGAATTCACTGTACTGTTCTCTTCTCAGTTATTCTGTAAATCTAAAATTTCTAAAAAATATTCTTTTTTAAAAAAGCAAATATTAAAATATTGAGAATAGGAAAGAAGAATTACTCAAATTATTATTATTTTTCTAATTCCTGAGTTAAGAGTTACAAGAAAGGAAAGTGAAGAAATATTATATGGTTTTACAAAAACAAACTAAAGTCTTTACTGAAACTTTGCAGAATAATTCACCTTTAGCTTAAGGAAACAACTTCTATTGTGCATTAAGATTAACTCAGATATTCTCAGATATCTCCACAAATTCTGATTTATCCATCAGCTCTCTTGGAAGGATAATTTAACTCCTATAAATTTAACACTGTGCCATGTCTCTGGCTATAACAATAATCAAATTCACCCTACATGTTCAAGGAACTCAGTCTCATGAGGAAAACCAAATATAAATAGAAAACTATAACAATATGATCAGATCCATAACAGCAGGATGATTGTGCTATGGACACACAAAAGAGGAAGAGACAAAGGATGGAAGAGTCTTCACAGAACAGGTGACATTTCGAATGAGCCTGCAAACTTCAGTGGAAATGCAGATGGCTCACAAGTGAAACTGGAATGCCCTCTACCTTCCACTCCTTGGGCACAGATGACAACGTGTACAAAGACCCTGTTGCCTATAGGAGCAGGCTTTTTAGGAAATCTGTGTGATGGTGGTGTGAGAAAGCGGCCATCTTATGAAGTGGCTTTACTGATCTGATCAGGCTGGCTTTTCTCTCTTACCAACACAACCAACTGCAGAGAATTCTCAACCTATCTTTTGCAGGGGAGCTGAATGCCTTCCCTGAACCTCTAGCTATTTTTGCCTCTTTTAGAATTTTTGTTTCTTCCTGGAGTTACACACATGCAACAAACGCAACTCCCTTCCCAGTACTATAAAATGACTGCTGCAGGTGCCTTGCATTCTTTCTCTTCTGTGGTAGGAGAGAAAATTTGAGTTCCATTATTATTGTTAAATAAAAGATAACTTCTGATCTGGGTGCCATCTGGAAACACTGTCTCTTAATATTCAGAAGTTATTTATTCTGCTTAATTCTTATGTTGCTTTTCCAACAAAATCTTTCTTTGCAACATCTGTGGTTTTTCTCATTAACCATCTTCTGTTCCCTTATGTGTAGATTCATTAAACAAGTTTGCAAAAGGAAGAAAGTTTGTTCATCCATTTATTCAAAAACATCTATTCAAAAACGTTGATTGAGCACCTATTACTTTGTTCTACAAACAAACTTAGATGGCTATAGTCATTAAAGAAATGCTCCATGCTAAAAAGGAAAAGAGGAAAGGGAAAGGAGGGAAGGGAGGGGAGAGAAGAGGAGGGGAGGGGAAGGGAGGGTAGGGAGGGGTGGGGAGGAGAAGGGAGGGGAAGAGAGGGCAGGGCAGGGAAGGGAAGGGAAAGGGAGGGGAGGAGAGGGGAGGAAAAGGGAGGGGAGGGGAGGGAAGCTCTATGTTAGAGAAAACAAAGTGCAAGATCTTCATGGCCTACCTTTGTTCTCATTCATTTAACTTACTCACATATTGGTGCTGGACTGGCAGATAGACAGGAACCAGGCTCCTTTGATCTTGTGGCTCCACCTTCCTTTAGGGCCTCAAAACCCCTTCACTTCCATATGGCAGATGGGAAGGAGAAGACAGACAAGGCACATCAGCTTCAACACCACGCCAATTTCCAAGTGATATATCAGTTCCCCCTACATTGTATGAGTGAAAATTAGTCACATAGTCATAGGTGGATTGGTGGGAGTGCATGGGCAAGTTGGAAAATGTAGCCTCTGGCTGGGCCTCCCATTTGTTCCAGTCACTGGTCCACACCACTGGAAACAGAATATGTGTCTCTGGTGGATGGCTAACTATCTCCGTAACTATCTCCGTCACCCTGCTGGAGATCCTAAAACCAATCTGACTTGTTCTCATATACATGAGAATCCCCAGCCAAAGAAGACAGAAAGAATAAATGTGTGACCAAATTCTTTCTATCTCTGCTAGTTCACACCTTCTGTGAGTTCATTAAAATAGCTAAAGAGAACCCAAAGAGCAAGTGCAAAAGCTGTTTGCTAGAATCCATACACATGGGCACTGTTTGGAACAGAAGGTGATAGCCAACAATTTGTCTTTCTGCCACAGACTACAAAAAAAGTATGTAGGTCTATGTTATATAACGGAGTAGCCCATTTCTGATAATAAATTCGCAGGCTGCAGGGATTAGACACCCCATCACCTAAAGTCCCATTACCATAAAGTATGAGTGTGTACCCTGCTTCTCTATGACTATATAAATAGGCTCAGTATCCAACTTTTCTTTAATTAAAGACGATCAGATATTTATGTGTCTCTCATACTTGAGGTTTCCAGGAGGCTGAGGGTTGACAAAATGTGTGCTTGAGTGAATCGTGGAAGGGACTGGGGATCATCTCTTCCTGCTGTGCCATCTTGCCCTGGGAGTTCCAGCAGAGAATCAGGAGTGTCAGTGCGGTGTTTGCCTGACTGTGGATTCTGATCTGCTAGTTGAGGATTTTTGCATGAGATAGAGCCATAATGGGAATGATGGAGAAGGAAAATAAACTTCTCATCTGGCACAAGGAACATCAACTGTTATTATATAATTCTACTGTGAATAGGAAAATGAAATTCAGCTTATCGGAGGCTCCTGTAGGCCCCAGATTCACATGTCCATTGAAGGATAATTGTTGTTCGCCCTTCCCACGTTTCTGCACCTTCCAGTTGGTTTGTCAAGGACTTAACTCCATTGCCTCCTGACACATGGAGAGATGTTAGCATTTGCCCTCTCTCTTTGTGTTTTAACTTATTCCTTGTCAAGGGAGCAGGGAACACTCACTGACTAATGAAAGTTTGGTATCTATCAAGGTATTTTTCGGGCACCTTGTTTTCTTTTTATTTGTTGATTTTTTCTCCCTTTTTTGTTGTGTGTTTACCAGAGTTGCTGAGTTGAAGATAAATGTGGACCTTCTTCCACCTGCACTGTTGCGATGGTCCTCCTCTCTTTTTTGCTTCCAAGCAGAAGGCCCACCTACTTGTGGCCCTGTCTTCTAGGTGAGAGGCTAAGGCTTCTGGTCCCTGAGGCAGCTGAATCTCCTGAAAACCCCGTATGTGAAGAGGTTATGATCTTCCACTTTTAGGTGAGAAAACTCAGGGTCTCTTTTTGTGGCAGTCTTCCCACCAGCGACTTACAAAGTCTAATGATGAGCACATGTTAATAGGATGCTGCTATGATGACCTCATACTCAGCCACTTTCTCTAGTTCTGATTTCCCAAGAAGCCCTGTGTTTTGGGGACCACTGAGCCATCATTCATGAAGCTAATGTTTTGATCCCAGTAACTCTTTGGGTCTGCTCCCTACTAGAGCCTGAAGGGAAGAATGATGAGAGATTGGAATCCCCACCCATCAACACAGACAGATGAGTTAAAGGTCCAAAAATAATCCAGTTAAATCCTACTGTACACTCCCAAATTTCAAAATATAATCAATTATATAGAAACTGTACCAGCTCAAGACAATCTTTTTCTACCCCTTTGTCTTACCAAATAATTAAACCCATATCATTTGTTATTCATATACTTCAGAGGGAGCAAGAAAACAAAAGAAGAATTGTGAGATTTATTACTGTGGTTTCTGGATGCCAGTTCTAATGTTTGGTGACTATCCAGTTAGGATGTGACATTTGTCTTTAGTAGCAGCAACTCATCCTTCCACTTCCCTTTGAAGCAATACATCATTGCTCCACCACTTTTCATATCATGGTGTGTCCTCAAGCATGAATGTCCTTAGGCAAAATTAAAAGGTGGATTCTCTAGGGACACCTGGGAGACTCAGTCGGTTAAGTGTCTGCCTTCAGTTTAGGTCATGATCTCAGTATCCTGGGATCAAGCCCCACATCAGCTGAGCAGGGAGCCTGCTTCTCCCTCTCGCTGTGCCTGCCACTCCCCCAGCTCATTTTCTCTCTCTCTCTCTCTCTCTCTGTCAAATAAATAAATAAAATCTTTAAAAAAAAAGAGGAAAAAAATAAAAGGCGAATTATTGGCTGAGGTGGTGGGAGGAAGAGAGAGAAGGTAGGCTAAAAAATACTACATTCATTATTTTCTATATTCAGAGAAAAATCTGATTATGAATAAGTCCCTTAACTGAGTATCAGGGAAGAGAATGACTGATTCTGTTTCTCTATTGGGTGGGGGGAGGGAGGCAGTGGGGACATCTAGAAGAAAAACACTTGTAAACAAGAAAGGAGTGTTCAGATCACAACATCTGTATCAGACACCTCAGGTGCCTTGTCTTCCCCTTTTATTCCAGTTTTGTTGTTGTTGTTGTTTGTTTTCGCTTTTTTTTTTTTTTTTGCTATTCTTCTTTTTTTTTTTTATTTTGTTACGTTAGTCACTATAGAGTACATCATTTGTTTTTAATGTAGTGTTCTATGATCCATTGTTTGCATGTAACACCCAGTGCTCCATGCAATCCATGCCCTCCTTAATACCCATCACCAGGCTCATCTATCCTCCCATGTTCCTCCTTTCTAAAATCCTCCATTTGTTTATTCCAGCTTTTGCTGTTGCAACTAGCTATGTATAGAGGCAACATCATGGCTTAGCTGCAAATGGGGTTTCTGAGCACCTGCTGGAACCTTCTCAGCCATTCTCATGCACATGCACACCTGGGAGTATGAACTATGTTAGAGCAATAGAAATCCTTGAATAAACACTGCCCTCTTACCAGCAGACTTTTAAAGAGTACTTTTAAAGAGTACCTTCTTTGCTACTAATAAATATTGAGATGCTCTGATTATCATGACTACCTATTAACCATTAGCATAAAAGTACCTGTACATCATAGCAATCATAAAATTTCTAACCTTCTAGAATGGAAACTGCTGCTATCCCCTTGCCACAGAGATCGAATCAATGACTGTTGTGCAATGGAGGCTTTAGTCAGAACATGGTCTTCTCCTCCAACTCCCATCCTCCTCAACCATTGCCCCAGGTCCTAGGCATTTGGTTAAGAAATGAGCACATTTGACCTATTAGTCTACTCAGGCTGGAGTTCAGCAGTTTTTTAGATGGCTATGGAAAGCAACTTTTTCTTTTTGCTGTTGGAACAAACAAGATAACATGCATCCCTGCAAGCTACTGGCAGCCATCCTATGTTCATGAGACAAGCCGACCTCAGGTCAATACTGTAGAGAACAAAGTAGGGACATGGAAAAGCAGTAGGTGGTCAGTGACATCACTGGGCCATTGGACCAGCTCCTTGTCTGATGCACCCATACTCTAAACTTTTAAGTTGTAACAACAAATAAACTCCTATTTCTATTTAAGACAGTATGGGTTTTCCATAACTTTCATACATATTCTTTTTTTTTAAGTTTTTATTCATTTATTTGAGAGAAAGAGAGGGGAGAAGGTCAGACAGAGAAGCAGACTCCCTGCAGAGCTGGGAGCTCAATATAGGACTCGATCCCAGGACTTTGAGATCATGACCAGAGCAGAAGGCAGCCGCTTAACCAACTGAGCCACCCAGGCATCCCACTTTCATACCTATTCTTACTAATATATTTAATTTGAAAGTCATGGAATTTTGCAAGTTTTTAAAAGTCTTTTCACCAAACATGGTTATAATAAAATAACACAATTTTAATTATCAGGAAAATAAATTTACATTTGTATTTTATTTCAAGATTACCAGATAAATAAAGCTTTATTGGATAAGACATGAGGATATCCGAACTTATTTTTTTAACCACAGAATATTATTAATCACTAAGTGTTTCAAGAAGGTTCATGAATTCTTAAGCATTATGAAAATTTTACTTTTAAAAATGATGCACAAACACTTGTTCCATTCCCCAGATTAGGGACATTTTCATCCAGGATTTGTTCAACTATATCTTCTAGTTCTCTCTCTCTCTCTCCACCCCCTCAAGGATCCCAATAATTCTGATAGCGGAACGTTTCATGGAGTCATTTATTTCCTTAATTCTGTTTTCATGACTTCTAAGCTGCTTGTTCCAGGCCTCCTCCTGATCCTTCTTTTCTGTCAGTTTGTCTTCTAGATCACTAATTTGGTCTTCTGCCTTATTTACCCTAGCTGTTAGAGTATTTAGATTAGATTGGATCTATTCATAGAATTTTTTAGTACTGACAGATAAGCCCTCACTTCTGCCATTGGAGTTTCTGTTGCCACTAGTGGTCTTCTCCAACCTAGCCATTGCCTAGATAATTGGTACCCTGAATTCCCTTTCTGACATACTGTTTATGTCCATTTCCAATAGTGCTGTGGCAGAGGGCACAGTCTCTGAATTTCTCCTCTGTTGGGTGTTCCTCCTCCTAGTCATTTCGGTGAGAGATGGTTGAGGGGATATATAGTTGAATATATCAAACATGATCCAGGCAAGGTGCACCTTGGAAAGTTTCAGAGCAATTGGAAGTCACCACCAAAAAGCAAGAAAAAAGAGAGAGAAAGAGAAAAAAAGAAAAAACCCAGCCAAAATGAGCCCCAAAAGTAAGATTTATAAGGCACAAAAACAAAAACTAACAAAAATACCCAAAAAAAAGTAAAAGTAAAAAGAAGAAAAACCTAGCCAAAATGAATCCAAAGAATAAGATTTACATAGCACAAAAACAAAAATAAATACACAGAAATACTGACAAAAGAATAAGATGGGAAGGTGGTTATAAACCCTTGATGTGGCCCAGGAAGATTACTTCAGTTCTTCCTGGGTAAATCTTGTTATTTTTGTTAAATGACTCAACTTTCCAGAGATACAGGGAAATTAAAACTGGTTTATATATAGGGGCAGTATTTAATAGGGAAAAAAGAATACCTTGAAGCTTATATCTATATATATATAGATATTTTTTTTTCAAAAAAAAAAAGAAAAAAGAAAAAGCAGCACAAGTATATGTATGAAAAAAAGTTCAAGTACAAAAAAAATTTCAAGTTAAAAAGTTATTATGGATTGGGGAGGATATGTGATATGGGGTGTGCTGTGAAATGTGTAAGTCTGACCATTCACGGACCTGTACCCCGGGGCAAATAATACATTATATGTTAATAAAGATAATTAATTTAAAATTTTAATTTAAAAAAAGAAAAAAGTTATTATGGAGTATGTTGTATTAAACATCTAGTTGTAATGGTAAGTAGGTTAAAAAAATAAAAGAACAAGAGTCATAAGAATGAATTTTTTAAAAAAGAAAAGTTGTATCTATGAAATATAAGAATGAATTTTTTTAAAAAAGAAAAGTTGTATCTATGAAATATATACAGGTTTGCAGGCAATACCAATACCAAATATAAGAATGAATTTTTTAAAAAAAAGAAAAGTTGTATCTATGAAATATATACAGGTTTGGGAGCTTAATATATTGTTTTCCCCTGATGTTGGTGTTTTACAGTTTAATGGGGACCCTGTGGTTGTTGTTCTCTTGTTCTTTTGGCTTGTCTTCTGGGGGCAGGACCTGCTGTGTTGTTTTTCACTCAGTCTTGCTTGGGCTGCATAGCCCTAACCCCTATCAAGGGGCTGGGCTCTGTGGAAACAGGTTTTTCAGGCTTTTGTTTTCTTGAGATTTTTGTTCTTTGTTGGCTTTTTGCAGCTTTTTGGAGGGTTGGTGCAAAGTAAGCTGTCCACACCCAGTCCTCTGCCTCCGAGAGAAGCCTCAGTCTGCTCCCCTCTGGATGGTCCAGAACACACAGACTCCCCCTCTGCAAACTCCACTGAACACTATAACTTCCTACAAGCACTGCACACTCCCAGTCATCACCTCAGTGGTTGCCATAGGCCCCTGTTTGTCTCTGTACCCCCGTGCCACTAAATCCGTGAGTGATACTGATCCAGGTGAGCCCGATCCCAGTGACTGCTATCGCTGGACTGCTGTCTGGAGCCCACACCCATGCCAGGTGTGCTCAGATGCCGAGGCAACACAGGTCTCAGAAGGCTGCAGTCTCAGGAGCTGCTGGCAGAAGACATGAACAGACACCTCTCCAATGAATACATACCCACAAAAATATGTTCATCATCATTAGCCATCAGGAAAATTCAAATCAAAACCACACTGAGATACCACCTTACACCAGTTAGAATTAACAGGACAGGAAACAACAAGTGTTGGAGAGGATGTGGACAAAGGGGAACCCTCTTAAACTGTTGGTTAGAATGCAAGTTGGTGCAGCCACTTTGGAAAACAGTGTGGATATTCCTTAAGAAATTAAAAATAGAGCCACCCTGTAACTCTGCAATTGCACTACTGGGTATTTACCCCTAAGATGCAGATGTAGTGAAAAGAAGGGCCATCTGTACCCCAATGTTCATAGCAGCAATGGCCACAATCACCAAACTGTGGAAAGAGCCAAGATGCCTTTCAACAGACAAATGGATAAAGAAGATATGGTCCATATATACAATGGAATATTAGGCCTCCATCAGAAACGATGAAAACCCAACTTTCTTATAAACATGCATAGGACTGGAGGAGATTTTGCTGAGTGAAATAAGTCAAGCAGAGAAAGTCAATTATCATATGGTTTCACTTACTTGTGGAGCATAAGTAATATCATGGAGGACATTAGGAGAAGAAAAGGAAAAGTGAATTGGGGGAAATCACAGGGGGAGATGAACCATGAGAGACTGTGGACTCTGAAAAACAAACTGAAGGTATTAGGAGGGGAGGAGGTGGGGCAATGGGTGAGCCTGATGGTGGGTATTAAGAAGGGCACATATTGCATGGAGCACTGGGTATGGTGCATAAACTATGAATCTTGGAACACTGAAAAAATAAAATTTAAAAGAAAAAAAAGAAAAAAGAAAAATGGTGCATATATTGGCATGAAAGTCTTCTCATTATTGTTACTTTTGCTAGCCCCAAAGTATCAGTGCCACCCATTCCCCCTGCTACTAGAACCACAGCTCAGTTTGCATATTTTTTCTCTGCTCTCCCAAGTTTTAACCAGAATACTGACAGAAGGCAGTTGAATAAAAGAATTTGGAGTTTACCTAGTTAACCTTCACCATGCCAGTGCATTGGGATGTCAAACAACTTCTTCAAACTCATGTTTTCTCTCCTGGATTTCCTATAACCAAAAATTTATAGTACTAAGCCTGAAAGAAAAATTCTATAACCTTAAGAAATTATGTCCTAAGGTTTACGGATAAAAATAGAACAACAAATGAAATTTATGTTTCTTCAGAAGGTCGCAAGAATGGGATCAGTAGAGAAATACCCTTAGGAGTCCTGAAGCCAGTTCTTCCTATTACCTTACTCATGCTTTTATTGCCTTTTTTTTTTCCCCTCTTAAATATGAAATGTATTTGCAGGTACTGCACACTCTGTAGAGAAATAAAGAAAGCGACAAAGATTCCTGCTGTGACATGAAAAGCATGAAATATACTGTCACCTAGAGCAGCGTATCCAGCCCTTCCTGGAACAAGAGCACCATGGGCTCTGAAAAATGGGAATTAAGACAGAGGAGTGAAATGGTAGGGGTAGGGGGTGGGAGGGAAACAATAGAAGGGGCAGATGAGGAAAAGAGGGAGAAAACAAGTGTAGGGGGGTGAAAGGAGACAGGGAGGAAGAAACAGGCTAGAAGAAAGAGAGTATATGTTTAGTAAGACAAACTTAAAATTACAAAAGCATTCAAGTAGCTGTCTATAAGACAGAAGGAGACTATGTGGTGAGGATTTGCTTCCATGCAGGACAAATGTCACCATGATGTGCTACTCAATTAGGGGGTTCGATCCATTTTCTGTCACTGGTTTGCTGAGAAAACTGCAGGGGTCATGTGGCTTATGACTCTGGGGGCAGACACTGAAGGTGTTTCATAATACGTCTCCATTCTTTCAAATGCAATGGGATATCCCTTTACTCCCCACTGTGAAGCCCTAGCCCTACATATGTTTCTTTCCTACAACTTCCAGAGAGTCATTTGTACCTTCTTATCTTTGGCCACACTGCTGCTTCTCTCTGGATTACCCACCTCATTCTCCACACACATGTCCATGGAAATCCTAGCTGACCAAGAAGATATCCCTCCCATTCCACCTCCTCCCAGAAGTCTTCCTTAAACTCTCCAGCCTCAACTGATCCCTCCCTTCTCTACAGCCTGGCTAAACTCAGTCTGGATCATTCTCTTCCTAAAACAAGCTGGGCGGTGGGGGGATGGGGGGAGGGCAGGGAGTGAATGAAGCAAACTGTGTCATTCATGTCCCTTCTTAATCACTCCTGACCTTACTCTATTGATTTTTTTCATTATAAAGCTTTCTCCTTTTATATACATTGCACACTGTGGACAAATAAGAACATAGTAGACCCAATATCAGAAAAGAGACTTAATACTGGGAATATTCTGCAATTCTACCTTCAATGGGATAGTATTTCTTTAGTATAAATCAAAAGAAAAGACTGTTCAATTTGAGAAATTCCTCTTTGTATAAACATGGTTGTAGAATTCAGATTCTAATAAATTCAATGTTTTAAAGAAACATCTTCAGCCCAACTTTTAAGAGACAGAAAGTGGAATAAATTAAGCATTGATGAGAAGACAGCTTAATTTTTTTTATAAAACTAATTGTACAATATATTGTCTTAGCCCATTTATGCTGTTATAGCAAAATACCACAGACTTCGTGTCTTATAAACATCATAAATCTATTTCTTGCAGTTCTCAAGGCTGGAAATCTGAGATTGGGGTGTCAACATCGTCAGGTGAGGGCTGTCTTCTGTGTCACAGACTTGTTGTATCTCACATGGTGAAAGGGGCAAGGGAGTTCTGTGCACCTCTCTTTTCTAAGGGCATTAATCCCATTCATGAGGCTTACACCATCAGCCCCCAAAGGTCTGCCTCATAGTATCATCACATTGGGTATTTGGATTTCAACAACTAAATTTGGAGGAGAAGATAAACATTCAGACCACATCATGTCTTCACCATACATTTGACCATTGCAACATGATTCTAAAGAAAATCATTTCTGTAAAAATATTTGAGGGCTTCATCAGTTTTCCAAAGGGTTTTTGGTAGTCAAATAACTTCCTTTTGAAGTGCTTCTCATGTCATCACAGAATTTTTCCTTCAGGGGAAGAAGAGGGCAATGCTTATCTGGGGACTTCCACTGGCCCAGGGTAGCTCACATCGCCATTGTTGTCTGCTTGAACACTACCAGAACCTTTTTGTCAGGACTTTAAGAGTCTCCAACATCAGTTTATTATCGATTTATTATCATTTTGAAATTTTTCATATTTTGTAAGATTAGAAATATCACTTTATGACTGTATTATCAGATATGCAGCAATTTTTTTCATCAAAAAGAAAATGACTTGAGTTTGTTTTGTGAGATTAATAGTCACTTATGGTGCCATTTCAACCTGTACCCTAAAGTGAGCTGATTACCTACCAAAGAACTCCGATCACCCATGAAATCAGCCTGAGATCAGAATTATACACTTCTGGATCTCTACAGGGGCAGAAGATGCCAGTGGGCACATAAAGCTGAGTGGGAATGTTGGACTGATATCAGAAGATAAACAAAAGGGGGAGGGAGCCACCAGAGGCGACCGATTGGAAAGTAATACCCCTAATAAGAGAGTGCCCTGCATCTGGGGACCAGCATTAACTTGGAGACTGGTTGAAAGCACTCAGAAAGAGCAAAGGATTGCAGGGAGGGGGGGGAATTGTGGGAATCAGGGTGGCTAGGGACAGGGGCTTAAGTCCCCGGACCCAGGACAGCCTTCCCTGGCGCTGAGCCAGAGAGAGTGCGGCAGAGAAACCAGGTCTTGGTCCCTGAGCCACCAGCATGCCCGAGAACGTGTGGGGTCCAGCTCCTGTGAGGGGCTGGGAGCCTCACCAGACAGCAGAACACCGAGCCGTGCTACACAGCCTGAGACATGCGCGCAGCCCTCATCCTCCCCTGAGAGAGGTGCGCGAAGGCCCACCCAGTGCTCTTAGACCCGTGCCATTGTTTCAGAGCCTGAGACATGTGTGTGCCCCAAACCCTCCCTTGACAGAGGTGCGCAAAGGCCCAGCCTGGTGCTCTCGGACCTGTGCCCTGCTCTCAGAGCCTGAGACGTGTGCCAGACCCACAACCTCCCCTGAAAGAGGAGCGTGCAAGCCTGGCACTCTTAGACCCAGAAAGACCAGGCACTCCCAGCCCAGGCCAGTGGGAAAATCTCAGTGTGCGATCTCTGCTTGGAACCTCTCTGGCGGTCTGGAGCTGCCCAGACAGCCGCTGCTGCTGTGATTTTGGGTACAAGCAGAAGATCCTGCATCCCCAGGCACTGTGACTCGGAACCTGCTCTGCCAGCAGCCAAGGGGGGATTTATATGGGCTCTGCAACACCCACAGGGGACCAGACTGAGGCTTCTCTCTGAGAGGGGGGTCAGGGTGCAGTTTGCTTTCCTCTAAACCTACAAAAACCATCAAAAGCGGTCAATGTGAAGGAAAAAAAAAAAAGTGAACAAACATAAAAACCTCCAGAGAACAAAAGCCTGAAAAAAAACAGTTTCCCATTGACCGAAAACCCACGTGGCAGGCCCCTCCCCCAGAAAACCAACAAGGAAAGAAAAAGGAAAAAAAAAAAAAAAATACAAGAGAACAACCACCACTACTTCATAGGACAACTTTTATTTTTAACTCGTTCCCACTATTCTGGTTCATTTTTTTTTTTATATAGATAATTTTTTAACCTATTTACCATCACAGTGAGATGTCCAGTACATCAAATTCCATAATAACCTTCTAACCTGAACTTTTTGATATATACACCTATGTTTTTCTTTTGCATTTCTATTTTTTATTTTTTTTTCTAAATTTTAGTTTAGTTTAGTCTAGTTTATTCCCTTTTCATTTTTATTTTCTAATATTCATATAGAGTTAAACTTCAAGGTAATCCCCTTTCCCCAATCTATGCTACCCCTATAGGTAAACCAATTTTTAATCCCCCTTTATCTTAGGAAAGTTGAGTCCTTTAACAAAGATATCAAGATACATCCAGGAAGAATCAAAACAACCTTCCTCGCCCACACTGAGAATTTATAACCACTCTCCCATCTTTTTCTTCCACCAGTGTTTCTGTGTTTGTCCTGATAGTATATAAATCTTATACTTGGGGTTCTTTTTGATGAGGTTCTTCCTTTATTTGCTTATATATATATATATATATATATATAGTTTTTCTCTTGTCATATACTTTTATCAGTCTTTTTGTTTGTCTGTTTTTGTTTGTATACTTCATCATCTGACCTTGGGGCCCATTTGGGCTGAACCTTCTCTTTTATCTTCCCTTTTTTTCCTGTCTCTCTCTCTCTCTCTTTTTTTTTTCTTCTCTTTTTTCTCTCATTTGGGTGGGGAACCCTGATTGCTCAGAAGCGTTCCAGGGTGCACCTTGACTGCACCACGGTCGATAGATCCAGCTACATCCGTTCAGTCATCTCTCACCAAAATGACTAGGAGGAGGAATGCCCAACAGAAGAAAAATACAGAGGATGGGCCTTCTTCAACAGAGCTAAAGACTATCAACATAGACAATATGTCTGAAAGAGAATTCAGGCTAACAATTATCCAGGCAATAGCTAGGTTGGAGAAAGCCATGGATGACCAAACAGAATTGATTAGGGCAGAACTGAAAGCCACCAGGGATGAAATTCACAATGCTAGGGCAGAGCTGAAAGCTACCAGGGATGAAGTTCACAATGCTCTCAATGAGTTCCTATCTAATCTAAATTCTCTAAAAGCTAGGTAACTGAGACAGAAGATAGAATTAGTGATCTGGAGGACAAACAGATTGAGAGAAAGGATCAGGAGGAAGCCTGGAACAAACAGCTTAGAAGCCATGAAAACAGAATCAGGGAAATAAATGACGCCATGAAACATTCCAACATCAGAATTATTGTAATCCCTGAAGGGGAGGAGAAAGAAAGAAGTCTAGAAGATATAGTGAACAAGTTCTTCATGAAAATTTTCCCAATCTCGCGAATGGAACCAGTGTTCACGTACTAGAGGCCAAACGATCTCCACCCAAGATTATAGATTCCAAAAAATATCAAGGCACCTCATAGTCAAATTGAGGAATCATAATTGTAGATACAATCTCTTGAAAGCTGATAGGACAAAGAGGCTCCTCACTTACAGAGAAAAGCCCATCAGAATAATATCAGACCTGTCCACAGAGACCTGGCAAGCCAGAAAGGGCTGGCAAGATATATTCAGGGCACTAAATGAGAATAACATGCAGCCAAGAATACTTTACCCAGCAAGACTGACATTCAAAATGGATGGAGAGATAAAGAGTTTCCAAGACCGGCAAGGCTTAAAAGACTATGAAACCACCAAGCTGACACTGCAGGAAATATTAAGGGAGGCTCTATAAAAGAGGAAAAATCCTAAGAAAAGCATTGAACAGAAATATAGAGACAATCTACAGAAAGAAAGATTTCAAAGGTAACACAATGTCAATAAAAACGTATCTATCAATAATCACTCTCAATGTGAATGGCCTAAATGTGCCCATAAAACGACACAGGGTTGCAGATTGGATAAAACGACAGGACCCATCCATATGTTGTCTACAAGAGACCCATTTCGAACCTAAGGATACACCCAGACTGAAAGTGAAGGGATGGAGAAGCATCATTCATGCCAATGGGCCTCAAAAGAAGGCCAGGGTAGCGATTCTCATATCACACAAATTAGATTTTAAACTAAAGACTGTAGTCAGAGATACAGAAGGACACTACATCATTCTTAAAGGGACTATCCACCAAGATGATCTAACAATTGTAAATATCTATGCCCCCAATATGGGAGCAGCCAATTACATAAGAAAACTGTTAATCAAGATAAAGAGTCATATTGATATGAATACATTAATAGTAGGAGATCTGAACATGCCTCTCTCAGAAATAGACAGATCATCGAAGCAGAAAATCAATAAAGAAACAAGAGCATTGAATGACACATTGGACCAGATAGACCTCATAGATATGTACAGAACATTCCACCCTAAAACAACAGAATACTCATTCTTCTCAAGTGTACATGGAACCTTCTCAAGAATAGACCACATATTGGGTCACAAATCAGGACTTAACCGATACCAAAAGACTGAGATTATTCCCTGCATATTCTCAGATCATAGTGCTTTGAAACTGGAGCTCAATCACAAGGAAAAGTTTGGAAGGAACTCAAACACCTGGAAGCTAAAGACCACCTTTCTTAAGAATGCTTGGATCAACCAGGAGATCAAAGAAGAACTTAAACAATTCCTGGAAACCAATGAGAATGAAGACGATTCGGTCCAAAACCTATGGGATACAGCAAAGGTGGTCCTAAGGGGGAAATACATAGCCATCCAAGCCTCCCTCAAAAAAATTGAAAAATCCAGAATACACCAGCTGTCTCTACACCTTAAAGAACTGGAGAATCAACAACAAATCAAACCAACTCCACACAGAAGAAGGGAAATAATCAAGATTAGAGCTGAGATCAATGAGGTAGAAACCAGAGATACAGTAGAACGTATCAATGAAACTAGAAGCTGGTTTTTTGAAAGAATCGATAAGATTGATAAACCACTGGCCACACTAATCCAAAAGAAAAGAGAGAAAGCCCAAATTAATAAAATTATGAATGAAAAGGGAGAGATCACAACTAACACCAAGGAAGTAGAAACAATCATCAGAAGTTATTATCAACAGTTATATGCCAATAAGCTAAGCAACCTAGATGAAATGGATGCATTCCTGGAAAACTATAAACTCCCAAAATTGAACCAGGAAGAAATCAACAACCTAAATAGACCAATATCTAGTAATGAGATTGAAGCAGTGATCAAAAACCTCCCAAAAAACAAGAGCCCAGGACCTGAAGGATTCCCTGGGGAATTCTACCAAACTTTCAAAGAAGAAATAACACCTATTCTCCTGAAGCTGTTTCAAAAAATTGAAACAGAAAGAAAACTTCCAGACTCTTTCTATGAAGCCAGCATTACCCTGATCCCCAAACCAGGCAAAGACCCTACCAAAAAGGAGAATTTCAGACCAATATCACTGATGAATATGGATGCTAAGATTCTCAACAAGATCCTAGCAAACAGGATCCAACAGCACATTAAAAAGATTATCCACATGGACATTGGGGAGAGTTTGTGCTATGGTGAGTGCTGTGAAGTGTGTAAATCTGGCAATTCACAGACCTGTACCCCTGGGGATAAAAATATATGTTTATAAAAAATTAAAAATTAAAAAAAAAAATTATCCACCATGACCAGGTGGGATTCATCCCTGGGCTACAAGGATGGTTTAACATTCGCAAATCAATCAATGTGATAGAACAAATCAATAAGAGAAGAGAGAAGAACAACATGGTCCTCTCAATTGATGCAGAAAAAGCATTTGACAAAATCCAGCATCCGTTCCTGATTAAAACGCTTCAAAGTATAGGGATAGAGGGAACACTCCTGAACTTCATAAAATTTATCTATGAAAGACCCACAGCAAATATCATCCTCAATGGGAAAAAGCTCGCAGCCTTCCCGTTGAGATCAGGAACATGACAAGGATGCCCACTCTCACCACTCTTGTTCAACATAGTATTAGAAGTCCTATCAGCAACAATCAGACAACAAAGAGAAATAAAAGGAATCCAAATTGACAATGAAGAAGTCAAACTCTCTCTCTTTGCAGATGACATGATTCTTTATATGGAAAGCCCAGAAGACTCCACCCCCAAACTACTAGAACTCATACAGCAATTCAGCAACATGGCAGGATACGAAGTCAATGTACAGAAATGAGTGGCTTTCTTATACACTAACAATGAAAATAGAGAAAGGGAAATTAGAGAATCGATTCCATTTACTATAGCACCAAGAACCATAAGATACCTGGGAATAAACCTAACTAAAGAGGTAAAGGATCTGTACTCTAGGAACTACAGAAAACTCATGAAAGAAACTAAAGAAGGCACAAAAAGATGGAAGACCATTCCATGCTCTTGGATCAGAAGAATAAACATTGTTAAAATGTCTATACTGCCTAGAGCAATCTATACTTTTAATGCCATTCTGATCAAAATTCCCCCAGTATTTTTCAAAGAGCTGGAGCAAATAATTCTAAAATTTTTATGGAATCAGAAGAGACCCCGAATCGCTAAGGAAATGTTGAAGAACAAAAATAAAACTGGGGGCATCACGTTACCTGATTTCAAGCTTTACTACAAAGCTGTGATCACCAAGACAGCATGGTACTGGCATGAAAACAGACACATAGACCAGTGGAACAGTGTAGAGAGCCCAGATATGGACCCTCAACTCTATGGTCAAATAATCTTCGACAAAACAGGAAAAAATATACAGTAGAAAAAAATTCTCTTCAATAAATGGTGCTGGGAAAACTGGACAGCTATATTTAGAAGAATGAAACTCGACCATTCTCTTACACTGTACACAAAGATAAACTCAAAATGGATAAAAGACCTCAATGTGAGACAGGAATCCATCAGAATCCTAGAGGAGAACATAGGCAATAACCTCTTCGATATCAGCCACAGCACTTCTTTCAAGATATGTCTCCAAAGGCAAAGGAAACAAAAGCAAGATGAACTTTTGGGACTTCATCAAGATCAAAAGCTTCTGCACAGCAAAGGAAACAGTCAACAAAAAAAAAAAAAAAAAAAAAAAGGCAACCCACGGAATGGGAGAAGATATTTGCAAATGACAGTACAGAAGAAAGGTTGATATCTAGGATCTATAAAGAACTCCTCAAACTCAGCACTCACAAAACAGACAATCATATAAAAAAAATGGGCAGGAGATATGAACAGACACTTCTCCAATTAGTTCATACAAATGGTTAAAAGACACATGAAAAAATGTTCATCATCACTAGCCATCAGGGAGATTCAAATTAAAACCACATTGAGATACCACCTTACACCAGTTAGAATGGCCAAAATTAGCAAGACAGGAAACAACATGTGTTGGAGGGGATGTGGAGAAAGGGGAACCCTCTTACACTGTTGGTGGGAATGCAAGTTGGTGCAGCCACTTTGGAAAACAGTGTGAAGCTTCTTCAAGAAATTAAAAATAGAGCTTCCCTATGACCCTGCAATTGCACTACTGGGTATTTACCCCAAAGATACAGATGGGGTGAAAAGAAGGGCCATCTGTACCCCAATGTTTATAGCAGCAATGGCCATGGTCGCCAAACTGTGGAAAGAACCAAGATGCCCTTCAATGGACGAATGGATAAGGAAGAGGTAACTTTGTTTTATTATCTGCTTTCCAGGATAAGAATGTAAGTAGACAAACAACATAAAAATCAGTAAGAAGCAGTTTCATATGTCCCAGCAATTAGTTAACAAGCAGTTATAAGTACTGACTAGAACTATGGAGAATTATGCTTCCATCAGAAAGGATGAATACCCAACTTTTGTAACAACAGGGACGGGACTGGAAGAGATTATGCTGAGTGAAATAAGTCAAGCAGAGAGAGTCAATTATCATATGGTTTCACTTATTTGTGGAGCATAACAAATAGCATGGAGGACAAGGGGAGATGGAGAGGAGAAGGGAGCTGAGGGAAATTGGAAGGGGAGGTGAACCATGAGAGACTATGGACTCTGAAAAACAATCTGAGGGTTTTGAAGGGGCGGGGGGTGGGAGGTTGGGGGAACAAGGTGGTGGGTATTGGAGAGGGCACGGATTTCATGGAGCACTGGGTGTGGTGCAAAAACAATGAATACTGTTACACTGAAAAGAAATTAAAAAAAAAATAAAGAAAGAAAGAAAATGACCTAGGGTGCCCACCTGGCTCAGTCAATAGAGCATACAACTCTTGAACTCCGGATCATGAGTTCAAGCCTCATGCTGGGCATGGAGCCTACCTTAAATATTAAATAAATAAATAAATAAATAAAGTCAGATGTTGCTTAGAAAAACAAAACACTGACCTGTTGGGCCAGTGTGCTTGACAGTGATAAGTAGAAGGGAATAATGGGAATTTTTTTTTATATATGGCTCTTGTTTTCTCATAGAGCTATGTCAGGATCTCAGAAAATAAACATTAAGACCAACAATGTATACTCCCCTTCAGTGTCATTCAAAGTAAGATTTTAGAATGGCCCCATCTACAAATTATTTGTGTCTAGTCTATGAAAAGATAAAAGCAAAAATTGAGAGTAAGGTAAGTAACTTTTATAATAATTTGGCATTACTGGGACATTCAAGTGCATGGTCAGTGAACTCAACTCATTGAGTGAGATATAGATTGTTTGGGAGGGTGTTGATCTTGTGTAGTGAGTCAACCTACCACAAGCTGTGTACTATGCATGTGCACGTGTTGGTCTGTGATGGACTGAGACTTTTAAAAATTGGTACTTCACCATAAACACTTTGAGAAACACTGCTCTATTTTATTCCATAGAGAACCCACTAGTTCAGGAAACCATAATCCCTACTCATTTGCCGATACACTTTCCATGGCAAAACAATCTTTCCATGAAGGAAGGACTTCTGGTTTGATGTCTTTTCTTTAAGTGATTAATCCCTTGTTCTTTATCTTTTTTCCTTCTCATTACATTTTATATCTCTAGTTACATTTCACTATTATAAATTTCTAAGAGGAGTGGCTTCATAAAAGAATTCCTGACTTACTGAATAGTGAGTCATTGTTGCTGGAAGTCTTCAAACAGAAGCAGGACAATCATGGGATGGGGGTGATTTTGTTAAGGGAAAATCATGTATCAGATAAACTTTAGAATTGTAAAATTCCTTCTGACTCAGAGATTCTACAACTGAATATGATCACTCTATGATAAAACAGTTATTTACCACATTTCTGACCTTAGAAAGGAAAGAAGAAAAAAAATGTCAATTGTGTGATCTGTCCTTTGGTGATGTGTGTAGGAGTGGTGGTCCATGACATTCTATATATAGGGTCCCCACTATTTCTGAATTTTAAATTCAGTAACTGTGTATTTCTAATTTCTTCATGTTCTAAGCTATGATAAAAGTTTGAAGGGACCAAAAAGTGAAAAACATCATTCCTTGAGAAAAAAAGCATGCTCTAGAACTATATGGAAATATAGTCAAAGTAAATAATTCATAAAATGAAAATTGTGCATTTTATTCACTTTGGACTTTCAATGACAAGCAAATATTTAATTAAGAAATATCCAGTTAAAATATCTATCAAAAGCCTCATGCTTTTCTAGTCCTGCCTGCCAGATATTAGCCCTCAGGTTCTTTGTCTTAGTCTAGTAAGTGTCTTTGTGATTCCTCTAAGTAGACTCCTGTTAAGCAAAAAAATAAAACACCTGTCTCTCTAGAAACCTTTTGAAAGAAACAGTTGGTTTCCTGGTGTTCTTGATGGCTTGTTTATACAGTGTTGCAATGGAGTCCAAAATTCCTCTGGTTGATCTCCCATTCAATGCTTATATACTCTTCACAACTTCCCCAACCAAATGGGGGACTTTTCACTGTTTCCCAAAACAACCTATCACTGTACAACTGGGGCTGTTCATATGTTTTCCTTACATTGAATTAATATCTGCCTTTCTGTAACCTCTACACATTGATTTCAAACAAAATATTTAACAGAATTTTAAGATGAATGAAAATATTTCCTGGTCCACAAAATCTGCTTTTCCAGGCGAACTCCCATTATTTAGGAATATGATTTTGACCTCTGTTATTATTGTACTGGACATATTCCAGTTTCTTTTTTTCCTCTATTATGAGTTCCCACACACCGATATGGTCCTTTAGGTGTGAACTGTCGAGCTTTTAGTGGAATAGGAATTTCCCCCATTTGGGGCTTTACAACTGCATCTGACACCTCTGACGAACATTTCAGGCAATTTTGGCTTTATCTGTCTTGTCAGTTTCCAGGCACTTATTCCAGTGTTTTGTGGACTCATAACCAAGTTCGGCACCTTGTTCTGAATGCATCACTTGCTTTCCTCCCCATGGCTTGCTGTGATATTGAGGCTTAAAGATGATGCAGACCTGCTTGACACCCACCTATGTAATAACCACAGGACCGGCATTTGACCAACATGAGATCTGAACTAGCAGTTAAATTCTCCCACTTCCTTCCCTAAGATGGACCAGTTTAAGTAGCTGTCTGTTGTCCATATGGCAACATCCCATGAGATAACATGAGGTGGAGCTTTCAGTCTCTCTTGTTATCAAGCAGTGGCCAGGTTTGTAGGGCACCCAACATATTAAGTTTCCATCCTTCCCAGCCTCATTCCTTATTCTTGCCATCCCTACTTTCCTGACAAATAGTGCAGAAGCTTTTGTGTTAGTCTCTGCTTTCTGGGGAATCCAAGCTCAAACAATATTTATATAAGTGCAAGGTAAGCCTCATGTGGTCTCTTGTCAACCTACTATCTTATCACACTACTAGCTCATATTGAAAATTAATTAATCTAAAACTCTGAAATCTCTTTGTTACAACAGTAATGATAACTAGCATTGGTACACATAGTGTTTTGTTTTGTGCTAAGTTATGATAGATACTGTATAGATACTAATTCATATAGCTTCCCAACACTTAAGAGACAATTACTTATGATCTCCAATTTGCAGGTGAGGTAGCTGAAGCATGAAGAAGTAAAGTAACTTTTCCAAGGTTACACAGATATAAATGGCAGAGCAGGGATCTGTACTAGGCAGAGCTCCAGAGTCTGTGCTCTATTTATGTCTGTAGCTGTATTTCCACTGATAGATCTTTAAAACCAGGCTGGGACTTTCTATTTATTTCTCTTCAATTTTATCTTGTTATACTTCAGTTTATCATTTAACTCAATCAAGAATTTTCAGATACTCATTTATCACAGTCTCTTTTAAATAGCTTTCCAGTTTCTTATCTCTATGAAACTTGACTGGTCTTCTATTAATATATTTTGCTGAATGATTAATAAAATGATAATTCCAGCAAGAATGAGAGCACAGTCCTGTGGCAGATTACCAAAAACTTATTTGCAAGTTAATTTATCTTGGTTAATAAATAACAAATTTCACATAACTGTAATGTAGTCCCTACAAGGAGAGTAAGAAAGCTATATCGTCAGTCACTTCATTAACAGCCAGACACAGTAGAATTATTGTCTGAATCTATTGCTCTAAAAACCCTACCAAGACAGCAACTTGCTTTAGTGAGCATATTTCATTTTTGCTGAATCCTTTCTAAGTGATCACCTGATTTCTTAATATTTCTCAAGATATTTCTCAAAATATCTGTTTGATATTTTATTCCGTAGTTTTGTTTTGAAGGAAAGTAGGAAAACTCCATCTTCCCTGCTGTTTCTCCTTTTCCCTCACACTTCTAATATACTCGCAACACTTCTGATACTACCTGTGTGGGGGTTTCCCACACCAAGCAATTCTCTGTGACACCAGCTGGGTGTCTCACAGTTTAACTCAATTCTGACACTATCTACCTGGAGATAGCATCAGATTTCACAGGTTAAGCACTTAGTCCCCTGAGACCACTATCCACTTCAGCTGTCAGTCACGGAGAGTAAATCCCCAGGTAGCCCACAACTTCTGTCTGACTTAGATACAAACAGAGATTCCCATGACCACCTTTCCCTTGGATTCCATTAATTTTTAGAGCAGCTCATAGAACTCAGGGAAACATTTATTTTCATTTACCAGTTTATTAAAGGATATAGATGCATAGCCAGATGAAGACATACATAGAGCAAGGTCCAAGAGGAATCAAGGTACATCATCTCCAGATTCATGGATGTGTTCGACAACATAGTATCTGTCTAAATCCCATACTTTTGGTATATTAATGGAGGTTTCATCATGTAGGCATAATCAATCATTAACTCCATCGTCAGCCCTTCTCCTATCTCAAGAGAACAGGAGATGAGTGAAAATTCCAGACTTCTTATAATAATCATGTCTTGGTCTTTCTGGGGACCAGACCCCATTCAGAAGCCCCCAAGAAGCTCACCATAGCCACCTCATTAGAATAAAAGACCCTCCTGTCATCCAGGAAATATAAGAGTTCAGGAGCCCTGTGTCAGGAATTGGGGTCAAAGACCAAATATTAGAACAAAAGATGTTCTTAGTGCTCTTATCACTGAGGATATGACAAGAGTTTTAGGAGCTCTATGCCTGGAGCTGGAGGCAGAGACCAATACATATTTTTTCTATTATTTCACAAGAGGAATTTCAAGTTCACCAAATAGAAATATCTTCTTTCTTCTAAAAATAATAATAATCTATTTCTTCCTTCTCAGTCTGCTATGTTCTGACTGTTAGCATACCCCTAAAATTCATATGTTGAAATCCTAACCCTTAAAGATGATGATATTACTAGGTGGGGCCTTTGGGAGGTGCTTGAATCATGAGGGTGGAAACCTCATGAATAAGAATAGTGCCTTACAAAAGAGGATTCAGGGGGATGCCTAGTCTCTGACACCATGTGAAGATACAGAGAAAAGAAGCCTGCAGTGAACCACCTGATCATACTGGCACTCTGATCTCAGATTTCCAACCCCCAGAACTGTGAGCCATAAATTTCTGCTATTTATAAGCCACTCAGTCTACAGTATTTTGTTGTAGCAGCCCAAATGGACAAAGGCACAGTCTTCTCATATGTCTTCTGGTCCATATGGTTCCTTATAGGGCACAGAAAATGCTTCTTACTACCAAGTTATCTCTGTGCCTTGAAGGGTCATCTCGATATCAGAAGACTTTAATTTAATTAGGCCAGAAGAATATTCAATAGAAATCCTCCCTTCCCAGTCTTTCAGTTTGTTTCACAGAATTGGCCTTGACCTTTTTATCGTTCTTCAGAATGTACGTAGAACTCACAAATTTTTGTTTCATCCCCAGACCTCTGACATCATATTTACAACTACTTAGAATTCTTTTCATTCTGATTCTCTTAAGTGCTTTTACATTTCATTAAGAAACTTGACTATCACTAAGATTCTTTCTTATTCAACTACAACCAACCACAGGAAAGTAGCTTGAGAAATAACCGTCTTCCCAGGAACATTCTCTCCACCCTCCTTGGGAGAAAAGCTATCTACTTCCATGGTATTTTAGAAATGCTTTTTTTCTTTTATATTTTGATTATTAAAATTATCTTCTACTTTATAACTTATTTATAACTCACAATCCATTTTAAAATAAGTTCCTTATGCTTAACACCCAAGTACAGGTTTTCAAACACATACTCAGCCTGAGGCTGCCATGTATATCCCAAATGGAGCCACCTCCAGGAGGCAGATACAAGAGCAGTGCCAATATGAGGCAGACACAGAACAAAACTTAATACCCCAGGGGTGTTAAGATTTTTGTGATTTATTTTCATTTCCATTCCTGGGGTGGTAATAAGAACCATGGATCAGATGACTTATTTCCTGATGAAGTAATTCTTTATCCTAAACCATGATCTGCTGTGAAGTTCTGTTCACCTTGCCTCTCCTATGAAATAGAATGTTTACACTTGGATCTTTTCGTTGTGGTGGTGGTATTTTGTTTTCTGAGAATGAGCAGGTGATGTATACGTCATGCTCAGGAGACATTCCTTCTTGAAGCTTTTGCCACCAAACCAGAATGCACATCAAACCATGTACAGGAAAAATTAAAGTCCAGGCTGATTTTGGAAAGGCAAGACCAAGGTCAGCTCTTTCTATTGGTGCAGAAGATCATTTGCTGTTGGAGACATTATAGGTAAAAATGAGAGATAAGGAGTTAATTCTGACTGTTGAAAAAATATCTTTTTTTTTTTTTTATCATCGTGTTCAATTAGCCAGCATATAGTACATCATCAGTTTTTGGTGAAAATTTTCTACCTCTATGGAAATCGATAATAGCAATGATTAAGAGCTCAATGAATATTAGAAATTATTTTTATCATTATAATTTCCTACCATCAGTAGGAAATATTCGGTTTTTCTTTTTTAAACATTCAGAACCAGTCCTAGATAAGGTCGTGAAATCAACTTTATCTTTAGTGCTTGTTAGCACTTTGTCCTATTCAGGGCCACCACTTGGGCCCTGTTCTTCTCCATTGTGATCCATGTTTCAAATTCCTTGATATGTCAGCTGGACAGGAGCAACTGCTGATCTAAAGACCTATTCAAATTCTTCCCAAAGATATTTAGACTCTGCAGCATGTTCAGGAAAATCTCTGACCTTGGGCAAGTGTTAAACTACCTGGGAGTTGGAGGTAGGAGGGTTTTGAGCACCTTCAGTAATGACCGTCTTTCTACCTGAGTGAGGTGCAATGAGCAAGACCTAGTTTTTTACCAGATTACATAATTCTGGGGTCGATGGGGTGCCCCTGGATCAGTGAGGTGGTCTCTGTGATATATCTTGGTCAGCCACATTCCAGGGTCCAATCTCAAGCTCCTGATCAAACTTTTCCAGGGGAAGCACCTAGAAGTCCAAATTTTTAAACAATCTCAGCAGGTAAGTTGGAAAACCCTGCATTAGGGGATACTGCCTCTTGCTTTGGCAGCCATTTTCTGGAAAAAGATGCCAGACAGCTACTAAGGTCCAAGACCTCAGAACTAATACATGGTAGGGCTGGGATTTGAACCAAGAGCAAACTCTGTGTTGAGAGGCAGTCTGAGTCAACTAGTCCCTCTGCCCTTTGCAATCCCTTTGGTTCCTTCTTTTTAGGAAACAGAGCAGAAGCACTGAAATAAAGGATCCTTCCTGATCTGAAATTCTTTTCTTCCTGAGAGTGGGGATACTAGTCACTATGACAAGCCCCTATGACACAACCCAGACTTATGCCAAGCCCAAGTGATACTGCAAACTCACCAATCACAAATGCTATATTTAGGACACCATGATCAAACCATTCTCTTTGATGTTTACCACTGCTCTGTGAAAGGAGATGGAAAACAGACAATACAAATAGCTCTACAGTGGAATGGACCTGGGTTTGAGTCTTGCCTCTGCCACTTGCTAACATCTTACTCCCACCATTTGTTTCCTCATCTATAAAATGGAAGTACTCACACATAGCTATTCTATTGCATTTTTATGTGCCCAGCACACAGGAGGTATTCAGCAAAGTGTTTCCCCTATACACAAGACCTACGTAAGAGAAAAAGCAAGAAATACATTGTGGAACTTGGGGTCATAGGAAAAGTAAGGACAGCATGCAGCTGAATACCCTGTCTTCACAGCAATGAAACCATCCTTTCTCCCCTAATGCAGATCTGCGCTATAAAAAAGTATTTACAGGTGTCTGGGTCTATTGTCTGTATAGGAAGCCACCAGGCCCAGAATAAAGAAGTGTCCAGTGTCATTTTCCTACCCCATATTTGTAGACAGGGAGATCATAAAAGAGCTAATGACAGCTTTCAAGATCTTTCATACAATGGTACCCTAGATGACATCAAATGCCAAGCTAAAAACGTTGAAGGATAATTAAACCTCTAGACTTGGCAACCAGAGTCCAAACCCTGTGCTTCTGTTATTGTGCCTTCCCTCCTTCCTTCTCTCCTTATCCACCAAGAGGCAGGGCAGAGGTAAGTGTCATTCAGAGTTCTCATTTTCCTGGAGTACCTAATACACATAGTTTACACTTAACCTGAGTACTAGGAGACAGGCATGAGGAGATGTAACAACACATAGCATTTGCTGGAGCAATTTCACCTCTGCGGATCCTAGAGCAGTGGTTCTCAAAGTGTGATTCCCAGGACCAGTCATTTTAGCATCACCTGGGCACTTGTTAGGAAAGCAGTTTCTTAGGCACACACCAGACCTACAAATCAGAAACTCAGGAAGTGGGGCCCAGCAATCTGTTTTTACAAACCTTCCAGGTGATCTATACATGTTATAGTTAAAAGAATTACTGTTCTAGACATAGCATTGTTCCCATCTGAGAAGACATATATATAAAGTATTTTACAATGTTGCTTATAATTGCAAAGTAAAGGGAAAAGGGTGGAAATAGCCTAAAGATCCAACAAAAGGAATGTAGTAAATGATCAGGGGATATCTATGTAATAGAATACTATGCAGACATTAAAAAGAACAAAGCACCTTTATATGTTCTGGTATTAAGATCTCTAGAATAAACAGCTAAATTTTAAAAAAAGCAAATTGGAGTATAATATTCCATTATTTATATTTAGTTGTTTATATATTAAATATATGAATATAGTTAGATATTAAATATATACTTAGAAATTGATATTTAGACATATAGTATGTAAAGCAAGAATTGCACCATGGACTAGAAACTTGCAGAAGTTCTAGATACCAGAACTCTAGGTTCTGAAGGACCTGAGGTCCACACACTATGGGAAGAAAATGAAATGAAATGATTATCATTTAAATGTATTTGGTTTGGTTGATAAACTGTTAATACCATGCACCTTATTACATTTCACTGCCTTTCTGCAGCAAACCAGGTGGCCTAGAGGACTCAGCCATGTCCTATTATAAGATAAGATGTAAAGGACCAGGGTTCTTTGCTCATTACAAGTTCAGTAAGAGACAATGTGAGAATGGCCACACACATGCACATACCTTCACACATACACACACTAAAACCTCCCATCACCTTAGGCTCCTTTAATTAAATGTAAAAGCATTGGAAATGTTTAGCTGCAGAAAGGAGACTTAAGGAGATGTGACAGTTGGCTTTAAGTATCTAAAAGGAAGATGGATTAGACAGATCTATGTTTAGATTCAGAGGATAGAACTGGGATCATAAATTTTAAAAAAGTTAAAAGAACACAGATTCCAAATCAATATAAAAATGTTTCTAACTACAAGAAAAGAATTTAAAAATAGACCTGGGTGCCTCATCTAGTAGTGAGTTCCCTGTCACTAGATGTGTTCAACCAAAAACTGTGTTTAAAAAAAATTAAAGTATTGAGGAGATAATTGGATTATGGAAGTTTCTAGTTTCTTTGTTTCTGAAATACTTTAATGCTTCTCTATTCTGTGGCTGTGGCCACAAAATCATTGTATAAGCAGTCGAAATATAAAGCATTTGTTCAGTAGAATGAAAACATCTTATTCTTACTTATTTTGGACAAAAATTTGCTTTCTCCTACTGTGATGGCCTCAAAAGTGCATCATCATCGGGCGCCTGGGTGGCTCCGTGGGTTAAAGCCTCTGTCTTTGGCTCAGGTCATGATCTCAGGGTCCTGGGATCAAGTTCCGCATCGGGCTCTCTGCTCATCAGGGAGCCTGCTTCCCCCCATCTCTCTCTGCTTGCCTATCTGCCTACTTGTGATCTCTCTCTCTCTCTCTGTCACATAAATAAGTAAAATAAAAAAAAAAAAAACTTAAAAACTTAAAAAAAAAAAAAAGTACATCATCATCAATTCAGCCAGACAATGACTTTGACGCTCAGCTTCCCTGAATGCCTGGGAAATGCAGCCCTCTGATGAGGAGTGATCCTGAGAAATTAATATTCAACTTATAAATTAGGGCCACTGGTTCAATAAGAGTAAGCTCTCTACAGATGTAAGATTTGGGGTGTTTCATTTTATTCTTTTACATGAAGGGATGATAAGGAGACCATATGAAAATGTTCACAGGAGATAGGAGTGAGGTCTAAGAGTATTTGAAGGACCATCAAATATAATAAGAGCACTCAGATTGTCCCTAGGGTCAAGCTGAGGCCCACAGCAAATGTGACAAGAACGATGAAAGATGAATACACTAGGGGGCAGGGATCTCAGAAGTCGTCTTAGAACTCTACTGTCGCAACATTTGTACTCCAGAAAGGACTAACATTATAACTAACCACTAATCACAGCTACCAGAGACATCTATTCTATCCACTGGACATTTATCCTCCTAAATCTTTTACCATGGACTTACATATGTATGTATGTGTAAAAACTTTTGTAGAAAATTACTGTACTGTTTTATAATTATTACACAGTTTTACAGCTTGCTATTTTCACTGCATAGTATACCTTGAGGTTATTTTTCTGTGGATACATACAGGTCTATTTCATTTCTATGCTGCATTGTATTGCTATGCCACAATTTATATAATCATTTTTCTATTGATGGACACTTCTATTGTTTGCCATTGTTAACTACCATGATCAATGTTGCAGTGAGCTTCTTTGCAAGAATGTCAAAGTCTTAAATTATAAACATTTTTTTAAAGATTTTATTTATTTATTTGACAGAGAGAGATGACAAGTAGGCAGAGAGGCAGGCAGAAGGAGAGAGAGAGGGGAGCAGCCTCCCTGCTGAGCAGAGAGCCCGATGCGGGGCTCGATCCCAGGACCCTGAGCTCATGACCTGAGCTAAAGGCAGAGGCTTAACCCACTGAGCCACCCAGGTGCCCCTAAATTATAAACATTTTAAATTATAGGAGATACTACAAGATAGAAAGATAGTATTATTAAATGTAAATTTCTGTGTTAAAGGTAAAATTTCTCTCTTATAAAGGAGCTCATATATGCATCTTTTTTGCTTTTTATTATGATCAAATTCCTCTTCCACTGGAAACTGAAAGCATGGTATAGGTGGACCATAGGGCTTGCTGCCTTGCCTAAAGTGCCCAAAATTCTACCCATGTTACCAAGGAGCTTCAAGCATAACAAAATTCCTGGATTGTATCACCACACTTAACCTGTGAGTGTGCTGAAGTATGTGTGACTTGGGTACAGGCACTCAATGGCTACCCTTTAAATGTGGAAGGCTCACTTTCTTTTGGAGTAACACAGGCACCCTCATTGCATGATTTCTCTCACCTGGGAGTATCTATGGGTATCATACGCTAAGTCTCACAGGGTTTTTAAAACAACCCATGGGGGTGAGAGAAGTTAACCATGTCTTAACCATGATTTTAACCCATTACTTGCCAAAATTCAATTAAAAGTCATTATACAATAAGTCACATAAAATAAGACCCTTCTCCCCTAAAAAAAAAAAAAAAAGACAATGAAATAAGTTTGCCACATATTATTTATGAGTTGCCTGGCCTTCAGAAATCAGAAGAAAAGGACTTATACCATATAAAAGTATATGCCATATTAGGACTTATCCTATATAAAATAGATGAAATAATTTTCTGAGTTGACCACAATGTCAGTATAGAAGGCGCTTGAATGTCCATCCTCTGGTGGATACACTGAATGTACTTCTACACATGGAGAAATAACTCTGAAAGAAATCTGAAACTAGCTGACTGTTATCCACTCAACAAATAAGAAAATACATTGAAAGGGGTAAGAAAGACTGAAACACATGCTTGCCTTAAATCCCACCCCTGGCACAGTGTTATGCAACTAGGAAGGAATCCCCAACTCCCAGCTTCTTCCTAAGGAGCAAAGAGTTTTGACCACACACCTATGCCCCAAGTTTTAAGACTCCCATCCAAGAGACAGGCCCCCAAAACACCTCTGAAAGCCAGCAGGTCTTGCATTCATAGGAACCATAAGACTTTATCAAACAAAGAGGCAGTTCTTAGTGGGCCTGCAAGAACTCAAAGCAACTATTCTTCCGGTAATTGTCACACAGAAGAAAATACCTGACAAATCATTGGATTCCAGTACAATGACTCCCTTATTCAAGATAACTGAAAATATTGGCTTAGTAATGATAGGAATGACAGCTGATGACAGATCCTGGGTACAAAAGGCATGCTAAGAGGCAGCTAATTGGAAATAAACATATGGCTGGCTCTAAGATTTTCTGTGGATATGCTACATAAAAGAATTGCTGATGTTTCTCAGGTCTACACACAGAATGCTTAAATGAAGCCTCCTGGTTTTTGTGTAGTTTTCATTGGTATAACGAAGTATACACTCCTTAGGTGTACAAGTGTGATCCTCAAGGTTACTACCATGCGATTAAAGCCACTGCAGCAGGAATTAAACAGACCAAGTCAACCAGCTTCCTAGGGGGAAAAAAGTGAAGTTCTCAAAAAACACCACCTAAGTTATACCTCAAGCATCTAGAAAAACAGGAGAAAACTAAAGCCAAATTTAATAGAAAAAAGGAAGTAACATAGATCACAGCAGGCAAAATTAAGCAAAGATGAAAAAGACAATAGAAAATATCAATGAAACTGAGCTGGGTATTTTGGTAAATATAAACAAAATTGACAGGCCTTTACTTACACTTGGGAAGACCACAGAGTTGCCAAGAGGAGAGAATATAGTGTGTTTTTCTTCCCCAGGAGCCATGAGTCCAATAAACAGCCATTGTTGTATAAGGCAAAGTGGAGGAAGGGGAAGTCACTATATGCCTTTGATAGCATGACCCAACAACCTGGTTGAATCTGATTTCATACCCATCCAAAGCTGCACAATATGTAAATTAACCTCTGTAGTACCTTCAGATTAGATGCAGTCCCAAATACCAGCACTTTCTCTCCACAATGACTTACTTGAAATGGATAAAAGTTGATACTTTGAGTCCTTTTGGATGAATCAGTTTCCTGTCTCAATAACACCATTCCTTTGTGCATAAATGCATATCAAACACAAATCACCTCAATTTTAATTTGAGTCACATGTCATTTTCTTCAGAGGGAACAATAGGGAGTCACTGTGAACTTTATACTCTAAGTCTCTATTAAAGGTAATCATTCTACACCAATTCTAATTATGCATACTCTGTCGTTTGAATACTTTCATGAAGAAAAAATAATGAAGCCAAGAGTCTCACATTCAAAGTTAGTTTGTGACTATATTACAATATACTAAAAACTACTAAACATCCACTCATTTTAAACATTAGCTGACCATGTTGAAAATAAAGAAATCTAATATATTACTTAAAAAATAAAATCAGAAATATAAATAAATTGCAGACTCTCTTAAAAATCCCTGTCTTGTAAACAAACATTTAATAGACTTTTCAAAAATTTTAAGTCCTTTTCTTTTTCCTACAGAGACTTCAGTAATAGGAAAGACCAATTGCTGAATCATGAGTCAGTAAGCCAAAAATTCATTCTCTTTTGGTCAGATACTTAACTTCTCAGGGGCTTAGTTTTCTTTCTGAAATTATAAAGTTAGGGAGTGGTTCAATTTTTCCAAGTTACTTCCAGTTTTAATAATAAAGGGACCAAGAAAAGTTTTTCAAGCATTAAAAAAGGTTTTAATATCAATATGTGCAGAATTTCATTGTGACATGAATTCACTCTTCTATTGCAAGGATAGTCACCTGTTAATGGTTTAAGAGGCAGAAATGTAAAAGTACTGAAGTTTTCCCACCAATCCACTTTTTTTTGGGGGGGTTTAATCTGATGAGTACTTTTAAAAAAACACTGAAACCCCCTACTATAGACTGAACGTTTGTGTTCCCTCTAAATTTCATAGGTTGAGCCTAATCTCCACTTAAGCCTTTTGAGAGGTGATTAGGTCATGTGGTTAAAGCCCTCATGAGGGAGATTTATAACCTTATAAAAGAGGTCCCAAGAGCTCCTTTATCCCCTCTTCCATATGAAGACACAGCAAAAGATGGCTGTGTATGAACCAGAAAGATGGCTGTCATCAGACACCAAGTCTACTTCACCTTGATCATGGTCTTCCAGCTTCCAGAAGTATGAAAAATAAATTTCCATTGTTTCTAAGCCACCCAGTCTATGACAATTTGTTATAGCAGCTTGAACAAACTAAGACAACTCCCAAATTCCCTTCACATGCTCTTCTGTTTCTCTTTTAAATGACTCTTATAAAGATGGTGGAACAATCTCAACATCCCTTCAATGTTTCAGGTATCACCCATGTCAATAAATACCTTCCAATTTCCTCCATTTTTTTAAGATTTTATTTATTTATTTGAGAGAGAGAGAGAGAGAGAGCAAGCATGAGAGGGGGAAGGTCAGAGGGAGAAACAGACCTCCTGCTGAGCAAGGAGCCCAATGTGGGACTCGATCCTGAGATTCCAGGATCATGACCTGAGCAGAAGGCAGTCACTCAACCAACTGAGCCACCCAGGCACCCTCAATTTCCTCTATGTTTTGAGATGCAATATTCTGCAGGACTGATGGTGATAATTTACAATGGAAGCAATTGACAATATTTGACCCTGGTCAGAAATTACATGGACAACAGTGTAACACAATGCCACCCAGCATTTGTAACATGATTTATAATTTCTAAGGTATATTCTGGATAAATGTGGCCTGAACAGAGGTTGTTCATCAAGACCCAAGATTGGGCAATAACAGTCATTCATTCTGCTTTCAGCCTCACTTCACGTGAAAGAATTGACAATAGAAAAAGTGAAGGAAGATGGCAGGGGTGAGTAAATCAGCAGCTACAACTCATGGCATGGGAAGATGGACAAACTTTGAAGACCTTGACTGTGCCTGTTACTGGACCGCAGTGAGCACTGCATATAAAACTGATGCTTTTGCAAGCCTACTATGCAGTTTTCTACATTGAGTTCCTTGATATGTCCAACCAAAATTTTTATAGTCTATACCTTTATATCTTTTTTTTACATTCATATAACTCAAGAATTTTTCTCAATCATCCAATTTGAGGAGTTGTGTTGGATTTGGGCAAAGTGACATAAGGCCACAACTTTTCTCTTTTCATGAAAATTGCAGTGGGGAACTTTTATATAATCTACGTCTTTTTTAAGTTTGTGTCCAATACGTGGACTGAGTTCTAGATAGCTCTAGTTCTAGAGCTTGGACTGCTCTAAATTGCATTACTGAATAGTTGTTCCTAAACCCAAGAGCATATCACAGTTTTTTAGGGAGGTATTCTAAAATACAGATTCCCTAACCCAGACCTGCTCTAACTCAAACTGTCAAGTTTGCCAGGCCATCTGTTTGTTTTGTTTGTTGTTGTTTTCCTTAAATAGCTTCCTGGGTGTTAGGATATAGCAAGTCTACAGGCCAGATAGGGTTCTGTGGGGACTTGATTAAAACACAGAAGACTTGGTCCCAGCCTGAGAGCTTAATGCTATGTGTTCTTCACTCAGTTTATGCCCTCTGGATGTTGCTTTTCCCATCTGTAAAATAAGGGAAGTAAATGACCCGTCCTTTATGATTGCTCCAAATCTAACTTTTTGTAAAGCTAGCATAGTCAATAATCAGGATGCTGAAGAAATCAATGAATGCCCTTTAAAAAAGCAATGCATAATGTCACTTAATGAACACATTTCATTGGCACAGGAAACTAAAAAGAAATTATTAGCAGAGTGGGTAAAGATTGATTCAACTGCATTTTTATTTTAAAAAATTCAATTAAACTCTGTCTGTGTGCATAAAATACAATGCAAATTCAATGAGTAGATGAAATATGCATTACAACTCTAGCCATACATTTGTGTTGTTGAAATGGATGATTTTTTTTTTAATTTTCACAAAGGTATAGGTGTTATCCTATAGATATTTTTGGATAGTAACACTAGAGTTCTCAAAGGGAGAAACAGTAGACATATTTTAGTAGATCAATGGCTTACTTTCTTTTTCTTTTTTTCACCATAACAGTATTCATTGTTTTTGTACCACACCCAGTGCTCCATGCAATCCATGCCCTCTCCAATACCCACCACCTGGTTCCCCCAAACTCCCACCCCCTGCCCCTTCAAAACCCTCAGATTATTCTTCACAGTCCATAGTCTCTCATGGTTCTCCTCCCCTTCCAATTTCCCTCAACTCCCTTCTCCTCTCCATCTCCCCTTGTCCTCCATGCTATTTGTTATGCTCCACAAATAAGTGAAACCATATGATAATTGACTCTCTCTGCTTGACTTATTTCACTCAGCATAATCTCTTCCATTCCTCCATGTTGCTACAAAAGTTGGGTATTCATCCTTTCTGATGGAGGCATAATACTCCATAGTGTATATGGACCACATCTTCCTTATCCATTCATCCGTTGCACCAACTTGCATTCCCACCAATGGTGTAAGAGGGTTCCCCTTTCTCCACATCCTCTCCAACACATGTTGTTTCCTGTCTTGCTAATTTTGGCCATTCTAACTGGTGTAAGGTGGTATCTCAATGTGGTTTTAATTTGAATCTCCCTGATGGCTAGTGATGATGAACATTTTTTCATGTGTCTGATAGCCATTTGTATGTCTTCACTGGAGAAGTGTCTGCTTTCAACATTAAACACAAAGTCCTGCACAGAGAGTTAAGTAAACTTATCTTTAGGGTTACTGAAAAAATCTGTGTTCAGCTGGTAAGGTCAGATGGTGCCTCTTATGCCTTATTGAGGAAGTTCACAGTTGTTAAAGAGAGTCAAGCTTAGAAGGGGTCTATAGTGAGGTGGCTACACGTTGGTATAGGGAGGGAGAAATTATTTAGAAAATAAAACAGAAAGAAAAGGAAAGTACTTGAAATTGGGACTCAGATAAGGAACAAAGCATGAAAGAAATGAAAAAGAAAAAAAAAAAAGATGAGCAGCAAGCCACAATTTGAAGCATGGACAAAACAAAGATGCTATTTAGCACCACACACCATAAGAGCATCCTTATACATAGTCCAGCAGAAACTCCAGGACTGGGTGTGGAGTCCTAATGTGACCAAGAGGTAAAACAGACTAGACCATGGTCTTTCCATTTGGGAATGGAAAATAACACAACGGTCTGAGATAAGTGACCAAAAAAAGTAAGTGAATTCAAGCTGAAACAAATGGAAAAATCTTACAGTTAGGTGAAATGGAAGTACAGAATGGGAAAGGCAGTCCATGTGAAAGAGTAGGCCATGTGAAACCAACTTTGATTGTCAGTGAAGACAGACTAGGGCATGCAACTTCACAGGGGTGAAGCCCAATGTATATATTAGATGAAATCAGAGATGCTCTGATTAAAACAGAGGTGGGAGCCCACTCTGCCCAAATTAGAACCCCCCAGCTCCCTTCTACACTTGCCCTCTTAAACCCCCTCCATAGTTACCCCTGAGGACCCTGCTTACAGTTCTATATTCTACTGAACACATTTGAAAACCACTGGGCTGGATCGTTCTAGGATCTCTTCCAACTGGAAGATTCATAGATCCATGACCTAGATATTATCAAAGTCACACAACTCTAGCAGATTAAAGTTAGCTCTTCAGCATTCAAAGTAAGCTCTATGGGTGTAAGTTGGAAAGGTTGCTCCCTCCTTTCTTTCAAGAGCCTGGGGAAAAAGATAATGGCCCAATTTGTTCCGAGAGATACTTGGAAAAAAGATTGTTTTGCATCCTAGAGAAGTGATTTATTTGGAAGAGCAGTCAGTTATCAGGAATTCCTGACAAAGAGACATTAACAAAAGATAACATTCACTTCCTTGATGATAGTGCACAGAGCAAGAGTCAGTGGATTACCACCGCTTGATCCCTCTTTTTGATGATAGTTTTATTGAGGTGTAATTCACATACCATATAATTTACTTATTTGAAGTACACAATTTCATAATTTTTAACATATTTAAAGAGTTACAAAACCATTACAATCCCTTTTTAAACATTTTTGTCATAACAAAAAGAAATCCCTTACCTTCCAGCAGTCACCCTCAATCTCCTCAGCCTAGGCAACTGTTAACCTACTTTCCATCTATATAGGTCAGGCTAATATAGACATTTCACTTACATGTAATCAATCATACAATAGAAGATCTTTTGTGACAGGCTCCTTTCACTTAGCATAAGGTTTTCAAGGGTCATCCATTTTGTAGCATGTGTCAGTACTTCATTCCTTTTTAAGGATGGATATTGTATTAACATTACTGTATGGGTGCACCATATGTTCTTCATCCACTCATCAATTGATGGACATTTGGGTTGTTTCTGCCTTTTGAAAATGAAGCAAGAGTTTGTGGCTCCATATTGCCCCGTTGTTGTCCCTGCTGCCTTGAGAGATCAGATTAGGAAAAGGGCCACCACAAACTAGCAGGATCTCTGTACTCTCTGCCCTGAGGAGGTTTATGGCAGAGAGGAAAGAAAAAAATAACCTCTAACTTCTTTCCTTTCCCTGTCATTGTTTTCAAAAACCTAAACTCATTTATCAGCCTATGCTATGTAACCAATGAGGAGAGAAATAAGCAAGAGTCTCTGGGGAAAGTGTGAAAAAGAAGAAGGTGATTCTTGTTTCTAGGGATGATGAAGGCAAAGTAGAGAAAGAAGTTCCAGTTTGGGGGAGCACTGTAGCCTTTTCCTGACAGTGCCCTGGACTTCTCAACAGAAAACAGTTGCCATTCCCTCAAATGTTGGCAGCAAACAGCAGGGGAAGGCCCTGAGTCAGTGTACAATTCCTTGTAGGGAAATCCTCAGCAAGGACTAAAGTTTAATTCCCAGTTGAACACAGGACTATAGGGTCAGAGTTCATATGAATGTTGGTTTAAAATTTCCTTCGAAGCTGAGTTTGTAGACTGAGATTCATACTCACAACACAAGAGACAGAAATGAATCCAGAAGGAGACTAACTTAATAAATAAAGGTGTGAATAGATACAGAAGACCAGTGTCTCAAGCCTCCCCAGTTGGAGGTAAACAAGAGCAGAAGAAAAGCAAGTAAGTAATTCAGACAAGCCCAAAAACATAGCTGCTCTCTGACACCCAGAATGAGATATGGGAGAATATCAGGAGTAAATTCTTCAATAACCAAGAGATGCTGAGAATACTAGCACCCTGAGCATATCCTTCATGCTAATTTTCTTTGTAATTTGTATTTATCCTGAGCTCCACTGAAGACTTTTTTTGTTTAAGTAAAAGACTATAATATAAAAGGTACATGTTGTGCTGAAAAAAATATATATCCTTGTGACTGTAAGTCATTTCTTTGCTTTATTATACTGATGGATTTCTATAATCATAGCTCTTTCACTTCTGCCAAAACTTATTTCATAGCCAACTTGTACCCATCAAAAACCAAATGTGGGGGCGCCTGGGTGGCTCAGTGGGTTAAGCCGCTGCCTTCGGCTCAGGTCATGATCTCAGGGTCCTGGGATCGAGTCCCGCATCGGGCTCTCTGCTCAGCAGGGAGCCTGCTTCCCTCTCTCTCTCTCTCTCTCTCTGCCTGCCTCTCCATCTACTTGTGATCTCTCTCTGTCAAATAAATAAATAAAATCTTAAAAAAAAAAAAAAAACAAATGTGGGTGGATAAATGTGAATTTGGAAGCAAATTCCAGCAATGTCTTAAGATGTGTTTTTAAAAGAAAATTCCCCACCTGCAAGAGGCAAACTGAAAAGTTCTGTCCTTTGCACCAAAGGAGAGTTTGTTTGTTTATGATTGACTTTAACTGAATTTCTAGCCTTTCCAGCCACATCATCCATGAATCCCCACCATCAAAATTTTTTTTTTAAGCCAAAAGGACCTGCTTAGCAAATCTCACTGACATACAAGTCCTCTGTGTCTTTGTGCAAAATGCTCCATTTGTTATACCCATCTACAAAAACCCTCCCCTCTTGGTTCTTCTAGAGCACTTTAAAGGTACTTCTGCTTCTGTACAGATTTTTTTGATAAAAGTCAAATTCTTATTTTTTAAAAATCTTCTTAACTGGAGTGCTGGGTGGCTCAGTTGGTTAAGAGTCCAAATCTTGAACTCAGCTCCAGTCTTTATCTCAGGGTCATGAGTGCAAACCCCGTGTTGAGCTTCACACTGGGCATGGAGCAAACTTTAAAAAAAAAAAATCCACTTATCATAACAGAAAATAATTTTTAAAATAATTTTTAAAATACACTTAAATGAAGACTCAAACAGAGGCCCAATTTTAGAACAATTCTAAAAACAAACTTTTTTCTTAAAATGTAGCTTTGATAAAGGAAAAAACCTACAACCAAGAATACTCTACTCAGTAAGGTTATTATTCAGAATAGAAGGGGAGAAAAAGAAGTTAGTTCCCAAATGAAATTTAAAGGAGTGTATCACCACTAAGACAGCTTTATAAGAAATGTTAAAGTTTATAAGAAATTTATAAGAAATGTTAAAGAAATGTTAAAGTTAAGTAGGAAGAAAAGTAAGAAAAATATGAAAGGAAATAATTTCACAGGAAAAAGGAAACATATAGTAAAGGTAGTAGATTAAACAATTATGAAGCCAATATGAAGCTTAAAACAAAAAGGTAGTAATATTGATTATTTCTATAAAAATTGGTTAAAGGATACACAAAATAAAATTATGCAAAACATGATATCATATACATAAAATGTGGAAGGATATAAAAATTTAGTTCTTTTATAATGTGTTCGAAGGCAAGTGACCATCAACTTAATATAGACTGCTATAACAGAAGCTGTTATATATAAACCCAATGGTAACCACAAATCAAAAACCTGTAATACACAAAAAATAAAGAGAAAGAACATAAGCTAACACTTTTAAAAGCCATCAAATCACAAGGGAAGAGAACAAGAGAAGAAGGAAGTAACAGATTAAAAACTACGGCCATACCACCCTGAACGCGCCTGATCTCGTCTGATCTCGGAAGATTAAAAACTACAGAAACAACCAGGAAACAATCAACAAAATGTCAGTAATTTCATACCTATCAATAATTACTTTAAATGTTAAGGACTAAATGCTCCAATCAAAAGACATAGGGTGACGGAATTGATTTAAAAAGAAAAAAATAAAATAAGACCCATCTATATGTTGCCTAGAACTGATTCACTTCAGACCTAAAGACACATAGAGATTGAAAGTAAAGGATAGAAAAACATACCATGCAAATGGAAACAAACAAGAAAAGCTAGATAGCAATACTTATATTAGACAAAATAGACTATAAAACAAAAACTGTAGCAAGAGAAAAAAGAAGCGCACTACATAATGATAAAGGGATCAATCCAGCAAGAGGATATAACAACTATAAATATGTATACACCCAACATAGGAGCACCTAAATCCATAAAGCAAATATTAACAAACATAAAGAGTGCAACTGGCAGTAATAGTAGGGGACTTTAATACCTTATTTACAATAATGTATAAGTCATCCAGAAAGAAAATAAAAAAGGAAATAGTAGCTTTTAATGATACATTAAATCAGAAAGACCTAACAGATATATACAAAACATTCCATCCAAAAAGAGAAGAATACATTCTTTGCAAGTGCACATAGGACATTCTCCAGTCTAGATCACTTGTTAGGCCAAAAAATAAGTATCAATAAATTTTAAAAGATAAAAATCAAATTAAGCATTTCTTCTGACTACAATAGTATGAAACTAGAAATCAATCATAAGAAAAAAATCTGGAAAAATCACAAACACATTCAGGTTAAATAACATACTATTGAACAACGAATAGGTCAACCAAGAAATCAAAAGAAATAAAAAATACATAAAGAATAATGAATATGAAAACATAGCAGTCTAAAATCTTTGAGACATAGCAAAAGCAGTTTTAACAAGGAAGATTAGCATGATCCAGACCTACCTCAAGAAATGAACAAACAGAGTCAAGATGGCGGAGAAGTAGCAGCTGAGACTACTTCAGGTTGCGGGAGATCAGCTAGATAGATTATCTAAAGATTGCAAACACCTACAAATCCAACGGGAGATCGAAGAGAAGAAGAACAGCAATTCTAGAAACAGAAAATCAACCACTTTCTGAAAGGTAGGACTGGCGGAGAAGTGAATCCAAAGGGACGGGAAGATAGACCCGGGGGGAGGGGCCGGCTCCCGGCAAGCGGCGGAGCAACGGAGCACAAAGTCAGGACTTTTAAAAGTCTGTACCGCTGAGGGACATCGCCCCAGAGGCTTAACTGGGGTGAAGCCCATGCGGGGCCAGTGTGGCCTCAGGTCCCGCAGGGTCACAGAAGGATCGGGGGTGTCTGAGTGTCGCAGAGCTTGCAGGTATTAGAACGGGGAAGCCGGCTACAGAGACAGAGCCGAGGAGTGAGCTCACAGCTCGGGCTTACCTTGAACCGGTCGCAGGCTCGGTGAGCTCGGAGCGCGGCCGGAGGCCAGGGTGACGGGAGTAATTAGGCGCTGTTCTCTGAGGGCGCACTGAGGAGTGGGGCCCCAGACTCTCGGCTCCTCCGGGCCGGAGACTGGGAGGCCGCCATCTTCATTCCCGTCCTCCGGAACTCTACGGAAAGCGCTCAGGGAACAAAAAGCTCCCGAAAGCAAACCCGAGCGGATTACTCAGCCCGGCCCCTGGTAAGGGCGGTGCAATTCCGCCTGGGGCAAAGACACTTGAGAATCACTACAACAGGCCCCTCCCCCAGAAGATCAACAAGAAACCCAGCCAGGACCAAGTTCACTTACGAGGAGTGCAGTTTCAATACCAAGGAGAGCAGCGGAATTCCAGAGGAGGAGAAAGCAAAGCACGGAACTCATGGCTTTCTCCCCATGATTCTTTAGCCTTGCAGTTAATTTAATTTTTTTTTCTTTTTCAATTTTTTTCTCTTCTTCTGCTAAATTTTTTTAACTTTTACCCTTTTCTTTTTTAACGTTTTTTAACTAGTTTATCAAATATATATATTTTTTCCCTTTTTATATTTTTTTCATTATTGGTTTTCTTTTTTTGTTTGTTTCTTTTTTCTTTTTTCTTTTTTTTTTTTCTTTCTGAACCTCTTTTTATCCCCTTCCCCCCCCTCACAATTTGGGATCTCTTCTGATTTGGCTAAAGCATATTTTCCTGGGGTTGTTGCCACCCTTTTAGTATTTTACTTGTTCCTTCATATACTCTTATCTGGACAAAATGACAAGGCGGAAAAATTCACCACAAAAAAAAGAACAAGAGGCAGTACCAAAGGCTAGGGACCTAATCAATACAGACATTGGTAATATGTCAGATCTAGAGTTCAGAATGACGATTCTCAAGGTTCTAGCTGGGCTCGAAAAAGGCATGGAAGATATTAGAGAAACCCTCTCGGGAGATATAAAAGCCCTTTCTGGAGAAATAAAAGAACTAAAACCTAATCAAGTTGAAATCAAAAAAGCTATTAATGAGGTGCAATCAAAAATGGAGGCTCTCACTGCTAGGATAAATGAGGCAGAAGAAAGAATTAGAGATATAGAAGACCAAATGACAGAGAATAAAGAAGCTGAGCAAAAGAGGGACAAACAACTACTGGACCACAAGGGCAGAATTCCAGAGATAAGTGACACCATAAGACGAAACAACATTAGAATAATTGGGATTCCAGAAGAAGAAGAAAGAGAGAGGGGAGCAGAAGGTATATTGGAGAAAATTATTGGAGAGAATTTCCCCAATATGGCAAAGGGAACAAGCATCAAAATCCAGGAGGTTCAGAGAACCCCCCTCAAAATCAATAAGAATAGGTCCACACCCCGTCACCTAATAGTAAAATTTACAAGTCTTAGTGACAAAGAGAAAATCCTGAAAGCAGCCCGGGAGAAGAAGTCTGTAACATACAATGGTAAAAATATTAGATTGGTAGCAGACTTATCCACAGAGACCTGGCAGGCCAGAAAGAGCTGGCATGATATATTCAGAGTACTAAACGAGAAAAACATGCAGCCAAGAATACTATATCCAGCTAGGCTATCATTGAAAATAGAAGGAGAGATTAAAAGCTTCCAGGACAAACAAAAACTGAAAGAATTTGCAAACACCAAACCAGCTCTACAGGAAATATTGAAAGGGGTCCTCTAAGCAAAGAGAGAGCCTAAAAGTAGTAGATCAGAAAGGAACAGAAACAATATACAATAACAGTCACCTTACAGGCAATACAATGGCACTAAATTCATATCTCTCAATAGTTACCCTGAACGTTAATGGGCTAAATGCCCCAATCAAAAGACACAGGGTATCAGAATGGATAAAAAAACAAAACCCATCTATATGTTGCCTACAAGAAACTCATTTTAAACCCGAAGACAACTTCAGATTTAAAGTGAGGGGGTGGAAAAGAATTTACCATGCTAATGGACATCAGAAGAAAGCAGGAGTGGCAATCCTTATATCAGATCAATTAGATTTTAAACCAAAGACTATAATAAGAGATGAAGAAGGACACTATATCATAATCAAAGGATCTGTCCAACAAGAAGATCTAACAATTGTAAATATCTATGCCCCTAACGTGGGAGCAGCCAACTATATAAACCAATTAATAACAAAATCAAAGAAACACATCGACAATCATACAATAATAGTAGGGGACTTTAACACTCCCCTCACTGAAATGGACAGATCATCCAAGCAAAAGATCAACAAGGAAATAAAGGCCTTAAATGACACACTGGACCAGATGGACATCACAGATATATTCAGAACATTTCATCCCAAAGCAACAGAATACACATTCTTCTCTAGTCCACATGGAACATTCTCCAGAATAGATCACATCCTTGGTCCTAAATCAGGTCTCAACCAGTATCAAAAGATTGAGATCATTCCCTGCATATTTTCAGAACACAATGCTCTGAAGCTAGAACACAATCACAAGAGGAAATTTGGAAAGAACCCAAATACATGGAGACTAAACAGCATCCTTCTAAAGAATGAATGGGTCAACCAGGAAATTAAAGAAGAATTGAAAAAATTCATGGAAACAAATGATAATGAAAACACAATGGTTCAAAATCTGTGGGACACAACAAAGGCAGTCCTGAGAGGAAAATATATAGCGGTACAAGCCTTTCTCAAGAAACAAGAAAGGTCTCAGGTACACAACCTAACCCTACACCTAAAGGAGCTGGAGAAAGAACAAGAAAGAAACCCTAAACCCAGCAGGAGAAGAGAAATCATAAAGATCAGAGAAGAAATCAATGAAATAGAAACCCAAAAAAACAATAGAACAAATCAACGAAACTAGCTGGTTCTTTGAAAGAATTAATAAGATTGATAAACCCCTGGCCAGACTTATCAAAAAGAAAATAGAAAGGATCCAAATAAATAAAATCATGAATGAAAGAGGAGAGATCACAACTAACACCAAAGAAATACAGACAATTAAAGAACATACAATGAGCAACTCTACGCCAACAAATTTGACAATCTGGAAGAAATGGATGCATTCCTAGAGACATATAAACTACCACAATTGAACCAGGAAGAAATAGAAAGCCTGAACAGACCCATAACCAGTAAAGAGATTGAAACAGTCATCAAAAACCTCCAAACAAACAAAAGCCCAGAGCCAGACGGCTTCCCAGGGGAATTCTACCAAACATAAAGAAGAACTAATTCCTATTCTCCTGAAACAGTTCCAAAAAATAGAAATGGAAGGAAAACTTCCAAACTCATTTTATGAGGCCAGCATCACCTTGATCTCAAAACCAGACAAGGATCCCATCAAAAAAGAGAACTACAGACCAATATCCTTGATGAACACAGATGCAAAAATTCTCAACAAAATACTGGCCAATAGGATTCAACAGTACATTAAAAGGATTATTCACCACGACCAAGTGGGATTTATTCCAGGGTTGCAAGGTTGGTTCAACATCCGCAAATCAATCAATGTGATACAACACATTAATAAAAGAAAGAACAAGAACCATATGATACTCTCCATAGACGCTGAAAAAGCATTTGACAAAGTACAGCATCCCTTCCTGATCAAAACTCTTCAAAGTGTAGGGATAGAGGGCACATACCTCAATATTATCAAAGCCATCTATGAAAAACCTACCGCAAATATCATTCTCAATGGAGAAAAACTGAAAGCTTTTCCGCTAAGGTCAGGAACACGGCAGCGATGTCCATTATCACCACTGCTATTCAACATAGTACTAGAAGTCCTAGCCTCAGCAATCAGACAACAAAAGGAAATTAAAGGCATCCATATTGGCAAAGAAGAAGTCAAACTATCACTCTTTGCAGATGATATGATACTATATGTGGAAAACCCAAAAGATTCCACTCCAAAACTGCTAGAACTTGTACAGGAATTCAGTAAAGTGTCAGGATATAAAATCAATGCACAGAAATCAGTTGCATTTCTCTACACCAACAACAAGACAGAAGAAAGAGAAATTAAGGAGTCAATCCCATTTACAATTGCACCCAAAACTATAAGATATCTAGGAATAAACCTAATCAAAGAGGCTAAGAATCTATACTCAGAAAACTATTAAGTACTCATGAAAGAAATTGAGGAAGACACAAAGAAATGGAAAAATGTTCCATGCTCCTGGATTGGAAGAATAAATATTGTGAAAATGTCTATGCTACCTAAAGCAATCTACACATTTAATGCAATTCCTATCAAAGTACCATCCATTGTTTTCAAAGAAATGGAATAAATAATCCTAAAATTTATATGGAACCAGAAAAGACCCCAAATAGCCAAAGGAATATTAAAAAAGAAAGCCAAAGTTGGTGGCATCACAATCCCAGACTTCAAGCTCTATTACAAAACTTTCATCATCAAGACAGTATGGTACTGGCACAAAAGCAGACACATAGATCAATGGAACAGAATAGAGAGCCCAGAAATAGACCCTCAACTCTATGGTCAACTAATCTTCAACAAAGCAGGAAAGAATGTCCAATGGAAAAAAGACAGCCTCTTCAATAAATGGTGTTGGGAAAATTGGACAGCCACATGCAGAAAAATGAAATTGGATCATTTCCTTACACCACACATGAAAATAGACTCAAAATGGATGAAGGACCTCAATGTGAGAAAGGAATCCATCAAAATCCTTGAGGAGAACACAGGCAGCAACCTCTTCGACCTCAGCCGCAGCAACATCTTCCTAGGAACATCGCCAAAGGCAAGAGAAGCAAGGGCAAAAATGAACTATTGGGATTTTATCAAGATCAAAAGCTTTTGCACAGCAAAGGAAACAGTTAACGAAACCAAAAGACAACTGACAGAATGGGAGAAGATATTTGCAAACGACATATCAGATAAAGGGCTAGTGTCCAAAATCTATAAAGAACTTAGCAAACTCAACACCCAAAGAACAAATAATCCAATCAAGAAATGGGCAGAAGACACGAACAGACATTTCTGCAAAGAAGACATCCAGATGGCCAACAGACACATGAAAAAGTGCTCCATATCACTCGGCATCAGGGAAATACAAATCAAAACCACAATGAGATATCACCTCACACCAGTCAGAATGGCTAAAATTAACAAGTCAGGAAAGGACAGATGCTGGCGAGGATGCGGAGAAAGGGGAACCCTCCTACACTGTTGGTGGGAATGCAAGCTGGTGCAACCACTCTGGAAAACAGCATGGAGGTTCCTCAAAATGTTGAAAATAGAACTACCCTATGACCCAGCAATTGCACTACTGGGTATTTACCCTAAAGATAGAAACGTAGTGATCCGAAGGGGCACGTGCACCCGAATATTTATAGCAGCAATGTCTACAATAGCCAAACTGTGGAAAGAACCTAGATGTCCATCAACAGATGAATGGATAAAGAAGATGTGGTATATATACACAATGGAATACTATGCAGCCATCAAAAGAAATGAAATCTTGCCATTTGCAACAACGTGGATGGAACTAGAGGGTATCATGCTTAGCAAAATAAGTCAATCGGAGAAAGACAATTATCATATGATCTCCCTGATATGAGGGAGAGGAGATGCAACATGGGGGGTTAAGTGGGTAGGAGAAGAGTAAATGAAACAAGATGGGATTGGGAGGGAGACAAACCATAAGTCACTCTTAATCTCACAAAACAAACTGAGGGTTGCTGGGGGGAGGGGGGGTTGGGGGGTGGGGTTATAGACATTGGGGAGGGTATGTGCTATGGTGAGTGCTGTGAAATGTGTAAACCTGGTGATTCACAGACATGTACCCCTGGGGATAAAAATGTATTTTATGTTTAAAAAAAAATAAAATTTATAAAAAAAAAGAGTAGGGTTAGAAGGTACTCTGATCATGCTATGAGAGGGCATTAATGAAGTGTATTTCCTTCTAGAACTGAAAGATTCTTTTTTTCAGGACTTTCTCCTGTTTTTCTTATTTATTTTCCTAACCCCTGTTCTGTCAATATAGAGTGATGTCCTTTGTTTTTCAACCTAAAGCCATTTACAGTTGTCAAGGTAAAGTGATCCAGGTTTGCTTTTCACAATTTAAATGTCCTGTGGGGTTCGATGTAGACTACAAAGAGTGTGTCGGTCTCTAGTCTCTACATGGATTTTCACAGTGCAGCAAAACTCTCCACATCTAACCCCTCAAAGCCAGAAAATCAACATATAGGAAGTTTTACTTAAAAAAACAAACAGAACAAAAAAAAAAAAAAACTTGGCAACAAAGTAAACAAAGGAAGATATGAGTCATGTATGCAGATATCCAAATAACTTTTATTTGTTCTGTGTTTTCCAATTCAAGTTAACACTGAAAGTATTTTACACTGTTCTGAAAACACACTATCGCTTGGGATGCATGGAGACCTATGCAGTAATCCTCAGCCTACACACTAAATCATTCAGTCCCAGAGTAGAACATGCAGAGCAGGTCTCCCTTGCCCAGCTGAAAAGATGTATTAGGCTGATGCAGAGAAGCAAGGACCATGACTAAAGGTCAGGAACTCAAGGGATAAATGCCACTGGAACACAGTCCCATGGCAATAAGGTTGTTCTTCCTCTGTTAAGGATTCTTCCAAAGATAATTTCTTTCTAATATCTATATGAAGAAATTTTTCCTTGGCATATATAACTATAGTGGGAAAAAGTTCTGTGATCTGAGTGCATGGAAAAGCCAATTAAATAGGAATTCTTAAGTTTGAAAATCATAAGCACTAATCTTCAGTTATACTGTATGAAGAAATTACATATAAAATAATGATTGCATCTTCATTTTCATGAAACTCTGGGAAGACATTAAAGAAGCTGTTTCTAATGAGTATTGTAAATAAACCAAAAAAAAACTGAAAAAAAAGAGTATAAAAAGACCAAATTTTATATTTCCTTTTTTCTAAGACATCACCACGGATGTTTTGCCTGATGGACACTTCCCACTCAGCCCTTTTCTCTCCTTGAGAAAGTCTCAGGAGTCTTAGCTTGTATAGACAGGTATGTATGACAAATAATAAGCTGATTATTATCACAGAATGCAAAGTTCAGTACTATTATCAGGTATCTGAGAGAACCAAAAAAAAAAAAAAAAAACTATTAATAAGCCTGCCTTTAGCTTTCCTGACCTCAGATTTATTTGTCCCATTAGTACAACTTTGTTTCCATCACTGTGGCTTTTCTCAAATCTCAAATTATCCTTCATTACTTAGAGACCCATCACCCAACTAATGCACTTTATTAACATGTAGCAAACCAAGAATATTTTAACTTGTCAGGCACCTCAAAGGAGAGGAAATAATTTTCAGTCTTTGGAGCTACCCAGAAGCATATATTGCTTTTCATTAGAGAAAGTCAATTTTGGCAGGCATTACGTTGGCTCAACTTTCCCTTAAACTAAACCTTGATGCTAATTTCTCCCTGGCTAGCAAATCCATCATGACAATTCGTCTGCTCAGCATTTCACTTTCAAACAGCAAATAGCAATCCAGCTTGAGAATTCTCCTCCAGATCATTTTTGAAAGCAGAAATTCTGGCAGACCGTTGGGCTTGGGGATGTGCACAGGGAAGACCCTGAAAGGCAGGTGCCCTCTGTCGGGAAGGGGTGCATAAGCAGCTTTCTAGCTCTTTTTGGAAGCTTTAGTTTTCTAGTCCTTCACCCCATTTCAGAGAGAATGCCCCAAAATTGTGTCCTTTCATGCCCTTCTAACTTTTTTCCCCAAACCCCACTTTTTTGCCCCATTCCCTAATCCAACAAAATGTTCAAGGAATGGGTTTGGTGTAGATCAGTATGGAAGATGCCATTTTCATTTCCCATGATTTTCTCTCCTATGACCCTAAGTGACCTCGATCATGGCACTTGGATTCACAAATAAAGCAAAACTTCCCCAATGATGATTGAGCTCAGGGCCAGGGCAACAGGGAACAGCAGGACCCCTGGGTGGACTTCGAAGACCTCTATGTTCTCAAAGACATTTCCTCCACCTTAGTTCCCAATGGCAGTTCCTCCACCTCAGATTCAGGTTAGTCCCCAACCAATAAACATCAAGTGAGCCACCACCAATTCTCAGGCCTAAAATGGAGATTATAAAACATAACCCTGCCCTTTTCTTATGAAAATCATAACAGAACAAGACATTTGGCCATCAGTCATTGTTATTAGCTTAGGTCCCTGTTGAATGTGGCATCTGTTAATTTAGTGGGAGTTCCAGAAACGATGCTTAATCTATTTTAATAGTTTATTTTTTATGGAACTATAATTTCACATACCATAAAATCCACCATTTTAAAGTACAGAATCAATGGTTTTTAGTATGTTCACAGGACTACACAACCATCACCACTAATTTAATTCCAGTACATTTTACATCATTTTAGTATATCTAAAAAGAAACTTCATACCCATTAGCAGTGACTTCTCCTTCCCTCCATCTTCCCATTCCCAGGCAACCAATAATCCATTTCTTGACTCTATAGATTTGCCTATTCTAAACATTTCATATAAATGGAATCATATAATATTTGTTTTTTTTATGTATGGCTTCTTTCACTTAGCATAATGTTTTCAAGGTTTATCCATGGTGTAGCATGTATTTATACTTGGTTCCTTGTTATGGATGAGTAATAGTCTGTTGCATGGACATACCACATTTTTTTATCCATTCCTCATTTGGTGGATATTTGGTGGTTTCCACTTTTCAGCTATTATGAATAATGTTGCTAAGAATATTCATATACAGGTTTTGCATGGACATAGGATTCCATTTCTCTCTGGGGAATACCTAGGAGTGGAACTACTAGACTATGTGATAAAAATGTTGAACATTTTGAGGAACTGCCAAACTGTTTGTCACAGCAGTTTTGCCATTTTACATTCCCAGTAATGTCTGCGGATTCTGATTTCTCCACATTCTTCCCAGGTTCACTTACTTTTAGGATCTAATGTTCCTTGGCTTATGAAACATTTCAAAGTGGAATAGAAATTTCTTCTTTTTTCTTCTTTCTTCCTTCCCTTCTGTTCTTCCTTCTTCTTCACCTCTTGCCCTCCTTCTCTTTTTCCACCTTACTACAAAATCTCTTCCTAAACTAAAGTATAATTTAAGCAACTTCAATTCTCACTAGATTCAGCTAGAAAAGCATGGAAATTTTTGTAGCTCACACAGCAGAGAAATTTTCCTCAAAGTTAATATGACTGAATGACCTGCTTGAAAATTAGCTACCTTGTTCTCTCTGCTGCAGTCACAAATAAAACAACTGGATGGAGTCTTGGGATATGTGTTTTTCTCAAACCTCCCCTGTGGAGAATTACCAGGCCTGTCTTTTCTTAAAGCCCTTTAAAAAGATTAGCTTGGGCAGATGGGAAGGAGGCTGTAATATTCAGAGGCTGAAGGAAAAGGAGCCTAATCTTTGAATGTGGCTCCCTCAAGACTTTGAGCAGCAGGAATGAGAGGGTTGCAAGTCCTAGAGGGGTGCATAGCCTCTGGAGTGGGAGGTACAAGGATCCCTGGGAGCATTAGGGAGGTTCACTCTGCCCACCCTTGCACAAAGATGTGGTCTCTACTATGATTGGAGCCACCAACCAACATAAATTCCAGGAGTGATGACAAGGAATTGATAACCCATGGTGCCTACCCTCATTGTCTTAATATTGGACTTTAAGAAAAAGACACTGGAAAGTGGAGATCAGAAAGATTCAATTTGCAAAATAAAGAGGTCATCTTGCACCTTAAACATCATGAAGCACCTTGCACCTGTCTACATCTGCGTTGCTTAGATAAAAAATGTTGTTGTGCCTGTTTTTATAAACAGGTAATAGAGGTTCAGAGAAGTTAAGGAGTTTGCAAAGCTCACATAACTACAAGAGGTAAAGCTGGAATTCGGAGTCTGGCTGGGTAAAAAAAGAAACCCTTTCTTTGTCCACCATACCATCCTACCTTAGGATGCCTGGGCATGCAATCTACATTTGAAACTTGGTAGCAGTGGGAAGGAAAAAGCCCCCTATCAAGCAGTGTTTCCCAATGGCCTGCACTCCTCTTTCTCCAACTAGAGTGGGTAGAAGAGGGCACATTGGGACTTAGTTGCAAGCAAAGGCCAGCTAACCTCATCTCTATAAGAAGAGAAATGGTAAGCAAATAGTTCACCCTGTCATTTTCACTGGTCAGGAAAATGCAATGCTTTGAAAAATAAGCATATACCCTACTAAGTACTCTCTAAACTAGGAACAATCTTTAAATTTTTTCTATAATTGCATCCATCAATGTAGATTATACATTTTAACTTTGTTTGGAATCTGATTTCATCTATTGCTTATTTTGTTCTAAACATTCCAACACTTCTAATTTTCTTTCTCTTTTTAAACTCAAACTAAAGCCAAAAAGATACAGCCATTTTAAAAATTTCATTGCTTCCTTCATTACTTTTTTAGTTCACTTTCCTTTTGCCTAAGCAAGAAGCCAGCTGTCAGGATCTTAACCATAGGAGAGACCATTAATCAAACCCCAAACTTGGAGATGATACATTCATAATGTAGCCACAAATTATTAATAACATCCTCTTCATGAAGCAGAGTGAGACATTAACATGAAAAAATAATTACTGAGAGAAACATATTAGAGTTTGGTTATACTGAAATGGAATGTAAAATTAAACGTACTTGTTATAAAATGAAGAATTGTCCCTAAAAGTTTACATCTTTCCACATTTATATTACTTTGGTTTTTAATCAGCATCTCCTAGGACCTATATTGACACATTTTTTTAAATTTAATGCTTATGTTTTAATATTCCCTTTTATTTCACTTTAAATTTTCATCAGCTCTTTTCTGGGAATTTATAATATAATGTTTTCCTCATGTTTATCCAAAAAGGAGCAGGGATTACAGTTGGGGTTTATGGTACCTAACGAGAGGGAACCATTAGATGAGGACGCTACTTAAATAATTGAGTTGAGAAATTCTCATGAGAGGGTGCCTGGGTGGCTCAGTGGGTTAAGCCGCTGCCTTCGGCTCAGGTCATGATCTCAGAGTGCTGGGATCGAGTCCCACATCGGGCTCTCTGCTCAGCAGGGAGCCTGCTTCCCTCTCTCTCTCTGCCTGCCTCTCTGTCTACTTGTGATCTCTCTCTGTAAAATAAATAAATAAAATCTTTAAAAAAAAAAAAAAAAAAAAAAAGAGAGAAATTCTCATGAGAAATGTATTCCTAAATCTGTAAGTATGTAATTCCATGCAATGGAATAATCTTTGTGACACCTTCAAAGGCATGGTGAATTAACCAATTCCAAGTGACGAAAACCCAATTTAAAATACGTCAAAACAAAAGAGAGAGAGAATTTATTGATCTATGGTATGGAATTGGGAGGGGAAATTTTTTAGAGAAATAGAATTTTTTCTTTTTACTTCCTTCTTCTCTTTGTTCATTCATTCCTTTCTTCCTCCCTCTTCCTGCCTTCCACTTTTTTATTATAAAATCTGTTCCCAAATGTTGAGATGAGTGTATGTGTCCCCCCCCCCAACAAAGTTCATGTGCTGACGCCTTAATTCTCATTGTGATGAGATTTGGGAACTGATTAGGTTTAGAAGAGACTATAAGGGAGTGACCAAATCTGCCTCTGCCACCGGAGGACATGATAAAAGGGTGGCCATCTGCAACCCAAGGAAGGAGATCTCACCAGACACCAAACCTGCTGGCATCTAAATCTTGGACTTCCAGTCTTTACAAATGTGGGAAATAAATTCCTTTGTTTAAGCCCCTTAGTCTGTGGTATTTTGTTACAGCAGCCTGAACCAGCTATGTTACCAAACTAAAACAGATTTCTTTCTTTTTTGTAGCAATTTGGGCAGTTGATATTTTCACTGAATCATAGCTGATGTATGATAACTGGTAACTTTCTATAGCAGAGCAATTTTTTGAAGTTATTGCTTATAGAATTTAAGAATGAGTTTCAGAAGCCTGAACCTCAGGAATAGGAACTGAGGACTAAGCTCAACACCTCTCTCTTATCTTATCGCATCTCAGTTTGTTTTTACTAGTTGAGCAATCTAATTACCGCCTCCTGGACAGAGGACTTCCCTGTGTGGCAGAAACACAGCTACTGATAGTTTGGCAGTCCTAGCCTAAAGAAACAATATGGTTTTTTTTCTAGCTGTCAGCAATCAATGTGATCCCAAGGAAGGCCTCTGATTGGCTTTACCTGAGTTACATGGTCATCTCTGTGTCCAGAATCTTTCCCAGGTAGGGGTTTGGGAGGCTGGACATACAGATCCACAGCCATCACCATTCACTACAAATGTAAGGTTCATTTTGTCCACCCTTAACCCTTGGTGGCTAAGTACCTCACTTAATTTTAGGATGTAAAGAACTTTAAGTAAATCCCCACATTTTCTGATAACTTGCTAACCTATATAGACATCCACATTGAAAATTCAGGTTCTACTATAAGCCACACCACTTTAACAAACCCCGGACAGCTTTTCCATGCACGGACTGCCAGGGGCCATGAGAAATCATTGTTATATATTGAAATAGGAGAAGGGACTATAACTTTCAAAAATGTACTAGTTTATATCTCTATATATTCCTTTATATTTCAACAAAAACTTGGTATTATTGTATCTTTTTAAGTGAGACAACACATGATGAATAGTTAGGCCTCCAGCTACACAATTCCTTGATTTTTTAAAAAGATTTTTATCACAGAAGCTAATATTATAAGAGCCCAGGAGCGCCTGAGTGGCTCAGTCCTTAAGCATCTGCCTTCAGCTCAGGTCATGATCTCAGCATCCTGAGATCGATTCCTGCATGAGGTTCCCTGCTTGATGGGGAATCTGATGGGGAATCTGCTTCTTTCTCTGACCCTCCCCCCACTTGTGCACTCTCTCTCTCTCTCTCTCTCTCTCAAATAAATAAAATATCAAAAAAAAAAAAAAAAAGAGCCCAGCCATTGCCTGTTGATCCATCTGTTTATTGTGGGTGGTGGGAATTAAACAAACCAACAGAAGCAGAAGTGGTTTTTTCACTAAGTTAAAACTTTTAAGCTTTATGCCACACATATTTAATCATCATTATGAATTTATGAATTTTCTACCAAACTTTAAAGCAGTCTGTTAGTTTGATAACTGGTCTCCTGGCCATGAACAAAGGAAAGACACTCCATTTTCACCTGCTATTTGGTGGGTTTGGAGCTCTTTAGATGGCACCAGAGGTAAGTTTAAAATCACATTTCAGGTTAATGTAGCAAAACATAGCTCAATGGCAAACATTGAACAATGGTGTGGGGAACCCAAAGTCACCAGCTCTTGGCAGTGTTATCTCATATCACACTTTGCTAGCTGAGAAGCAATACAGAAAATGCTCACAAAATTTGCTCCTCAGAGAACGCTTTAATGTTTTTGGAAGATAATTACCACAGAGAAAAGAGCAAGGGCCTTTTGTCAAAAGTGAGATGAAGGACTGAATCTTAGCTCTGCCACACACTAGTAGACAATGTTAATTAAGTCCTCTTACCTTTCAGAGACCCTGAAAGGTAATCACAGTTACTTCACAATGCAGTTGTGAGGGGCACATGAATATGTGAATGTGCTTAGTACCATGTACAGTCCATTTGAAGTGTAAAATAAATGCTGGCTTTGAGGCACCTGGGTGGCTCAGTGGGTTAAAGCCTCTGCCTTCAGCTCAGGTCATGATCCCAGGGTCCTGGGCTCGAGCCCCACGTCGGGCTCTTTGCTTTGTAGGGAGCCTGCTTCCTCCTCTCTCTCTGCCTGCCTCTCTGCCTACTTGTGATCTGTCAAATAAATAAATAAAATCTTAAAAAAAAAAAAAAAAGCTGGCTTCTTTCCACTCTTTAAAACTGAAAAAAAAATGGGCCATGGAAAATAAAAGTATTGTGCTCTTCTGTTAAAGAGCATCTGCCCTGATATTTTTATCCCACGTCCCCAGAGTAAAATCCCAGAGTAAAAATCTGGGATTTTAAAGTAAAGTAAGTAAAAATTTTACTTCCCAGAGTAAAATCCAAAAGAATTAACTATCCTTGCTGTAGCCAATGTCTTTCTCACATTTCTTCTTATCTTCACTGCAATGAGGCTCCCCAACTAGGAAAAAATGCTCTTGATGAGGTCAGTAATGGCCTCTCCTCTTCTCTTAATGGTCACTTCTCTGATTATCTCAACAAATCTTGTGGCCTTAGACACTACCAACTGGGTCCTAATGACCCCTATGTTTATATCTAGCTTGGCTGTCTCCTCTCAACGTTAGCTTCTTATATTCAATTGCTTACTCAAAATCCCAACCCAGATGTTATGAAAGACATGTGAAATTTAATATGTCCAAAGTTAAACTCTTAATCTCCCCCTTTATAGCCTGCTTCTCTCATGGTCTTCCCATTTTGGTCAATGGAAACTCTGTCCCTTCAGTTTCTCCAGACAAAACCCTTGAAGGCATCTGTATCCATGAGCTTTCACTAAATTTTGTTACTATAACAACAACAAAAACCCACAAAATCTCAGCAGTTTGCAAAACAATGCTTTTTACTTGCACATGCTACATATCAGCAGAGACTGATCTAGGCTCTGTTCCATGTCTTCTTTGCTTCAGGATCCAGGTTGAAGAGAAGCTCCCCCTAGAACACTGACTGTCTCCTGGCAAGGGACAGAAGAGGTCCCACATGATGGTATTTAAAGATTCTGCTAGAAAGGGCACATCATTCCCATTCCTGCTTCATAGGCCGGAGAATGTTGCATGTCCAAGCCTGATGTCAGTCGACTGCAAGATTAATTTTCCCAGAGGGATGGTCCAATAGAAAGGGTCAGCAACTATTCTGGCAATAATACAAGAATCTTTGACTTCTCTTTCTTTCAGATTTCATCCAATCCATCAGAAAGTCCTGTAGGTTCTATCTTTAAAATCTATCTGGAGCACAGCCATTTCTCACCACTGTCCCCACCATCCCCCTGGCCCTGCATGTCACCATCACACGCCTGGATATTGCAGTAGGTCTTTGTGCTTCTTCCCTTGTCTCCTTACTGCCTATTCTTAACATAACACTCCGGAAATTCTGTAAAAATGTAACTTGACCACATAACTCCTCTGCTTGAAATCCCCTTGATAGACCTTAATTTTCTCCAAACAAAGTCAAAGCTCTTACAATGGGCAGTTACTTTTAAGACTTTACATTATCTGACCAACAGCTCCCATTTCTTTTCTGATTTGATCTTCTGATCTCCCCTCACTCCTGCCCAACTCCAATCCAACCATACTGAACTTCTTGTTCTTCAAATCACTGGTATGCCTCAGTCTCAGGACCTTTGCACTGGTTCCTTTTGTTTGGAAACCTCTGTGCCTGGCTCACTCCCTCCTACCTTTCAGGTCTTAAATGGAAATTATTAATGACCCCTACTCTGGCCACCTCATTTAAAATTTCAGCTCCTTTCTCCATGCTAATTTTTACTCCGAGATGATACATTTATTATGTAAACACAAATTATTAATAACATCTTCTTCATGAAGACAAACAAGACATATCACAATTCAACTTACTATGTAATTTACTTACTTTTTATTTTTTTGTCATACCCTGCTAAAATATAAGCCTCTCAAAGGCAGAATCTTTGTCTTTTTTATTCTCTGATGCATCTAGAAGCATCTAGACCCTTGGATATATCTAGCGAGATTCTCCAAGTAGAACAGTGCTTGGCACATGATAGGTAATTCAATTCAACCACTTGTTTAATGAAAGAGTTGAATGAATAAATGAGTCTTGCACAATTTCCTTACTGTGTCTCATCAATTTCCCTTCCTAACATTGTGAAATTTACCTGGTCTGTCACTTAGGAGATATCCCAAATATCTACAGCCAACATCAAAATCTCTTGTAGTTCATTAACCTTTATTATACCTCATTAATGTCCCAAAAGAAAAATGAGGATTGAGCAAAACTCTTGCTGTCTCTCTAACTGTATAATGGAAGTAATATTAACATTTAAAACACTTGTTTTCTTTAGTTGCTTTTAGATTTTTGGGGGATTGGGAAAGTTAGGTGGAAGAAGTGGGAGCAAGTATTTTAAACCAAAGCTTAAGTCTTAGAGAGTGAAAATGAAGCCCCAAATGAATTTATCTAGAAAGAGTGACATCGTAATTATAAACATTTTTAATAGCAATAGCAGATATATACAAAATACCAAACTCAGAAAAAAAGGAAAAATGAGAAATGAAAATATTTCCAAATAATACTGTTATTTTTTATTCTGCTTAAGACTCTACAGTTAAACTGAGATGTTTTTGCAGTTCTGCATCTCCTTAGAGGAAAACCAATTTCTTCGGTTATTGGCTCCCTCTTAATCTTTTTAAAATAGATTAAGCCAATCTCTCTCTGCTATTTCACATGGCATCATTGGTAAAGTCTCAACCAATCACTCCATATAGTAACAGGTATCAAAATAATTAGCCAAGGTGGTGTAAGCATGAACACAAAATGACAGGTAAAATTAGTTCAAGAAAATAAAATTGTATTAGCCACATTGGTTCTGCATATAATAAACCTCATGAACAGATTACTGGAATTCACTGATGAAGACCAAATGTATATCTTCTTCCACAATCAGAAATAAATCAACTGAAAATATTTTAATGGAGATGGGGTGGAGACTATTGTGCAAAATGTACCAGGTCATCAAAATGAATAGTGATCATACCACTAAAAATCTATAATGGCAGAGAATACTAACTATCCACACAAAGTTCATGCTCCTCTTTTGAAAATATGCACTTGTTCCTGGGAAGTGTCTGCCCAGCTAGGAACTATATTACACAAAATTTCTGCATCTCAGTGGTGCCATGTGGCAAGCATCACCAATGGAATGGAAACAGAAAGGATGGATACCACTCCTGGGCTCTGTAGTTAGTAACCAAGTGCCTTCTATGCAGTTGCCCCTCTAACAGACTGGAAGCAGACTCAGAGGCCCTAGGGGATAGGCAGCCATAGACAGAAGAGAGACCTGGGTTCATGAAACACCATGAGGACTAAGCCTAAAGATTAGAAACTCACTTGGACTGATATCTTTTTTCAAAAATCCAAATCTGGAAAAGAAAATTCATGAATAGTTTCCTTTGAAGCATTATTTATAACAAAAATGGAATGAAACTTAATAGCAAGGGAATTAAGTAAATGGCAGTGCATTTGCTTAGATTGGTTAGTATGTATTAAATCTGCAGAAAGTTATCTAAAATATACCATACAGCTGGTGAGATAAGATCGTTACTGGAGAGGTGTTAGATTAGATAGATAGATGTTAGACAGATGACAGATGATAGATGCTACATAGAATGATAGATTAGATAGATAGTTGATGGATAGATATTTAGATGATGTTAGATAGGATGATGATTGATAGATGATAGAAGGATAGATAATTGATAGATGATTGATAGATAGATAATAGATGATAGGTAGATGATAGATAGATAAATAGACGATAGATAATAGATAGATAAAAAGGGATGGATGAGGGCGCCTGGGTAGCTCAGCGGGTTAAAGCCTCTGCCCTCGGCTCAGGTCATGATCCTAGGGTCCTGCGATAGAGCCCTGCATCGGGCTCTCTGCTCAGCAGGGAGCCTGCTTCCTCCTCTCTCTCTCCCTGCCTCTCTGCCTACTTGTGATCTCTGTCTGACAAATAAATAAAATGTTTTTAAAAAAGGCGGGGGGGGAGATGGAGGGGTAAAAGGAGGGAGGGATAAAGGTAGATAGCAAATGGGCAAATCACATATAGTCTGAACTTTGGAAGAAGAATCAGATTACATCCTGAGCCCACAGTTGTGTGCACACGCAGACAGGGGTAGGGAGGGAGAGAGAGGGAATGATATTATATTGACTAAGGAGATTTCAGCATTATGTGAAAGGCTAACTTCCCCTCATTGCAGTTAGAGCTACTATGATTTTTTTTTTCCTTACCATCCCCCTGAAAGCCAGACTTCACAAATCAGCCTAAGTCCAAAGGAGTTCCAGTTTTCACCAACTACACTTCATAGGCTTAGAAATGAGTATTTTCCCCTAACGTGTACCTTTCTCCATCAGTAGCTTCCTTTCAGGAATGATGTCATTCTCTTTCCTTCAAAAAGGTCAACTTCTTGAGAGCGGGGCTGTATTTTGTATACCTCTGCTTCCATACCCATGTTAGCAAACAGAAGGCTCTCCATGAACTCATTTATTCATGCATTCTATGAAAGTTTACATGCCTACTATACATTGGTCCTTTTTCTAGCACTAGGGACAGAGCAGTGAAAAAGTCTCCTCCTTCACCTACTGCTCATGTTTGGAAACATGTTGGGTCGAGGCTACTTGCATTCCTTTTTCACTGACACAGAATCTATCTGAGCATAAAGGCATCACTAAAATACTTTTAAAATAGCCTTAAGGAGCTTTTACCATTACACATTCATATGGTCATTACAATGACCATAAGCAAAAAAAGATAACAAAAAGTGCTGGAGTGACTAACCCTTATGCACTGTTGATGGAAATGGAAAATGGTGTAGCCACTTTAAAAAACAGTCTTGCAGCTTCTCAAAAGGTTAAACAGAGTTACCACATGGTACAACAATTCCACTTCAAGGTATATACCAAAGAGGAATGAAAACATGTCCGCACAAAGACCTGTACACAAATGCTCCTGACAGCATTAGTCATAATAACCAAAAATGGGAACAATATAAATGCCCATCAACAGATAAATGGATAAACAAATTGTGGCACATCTATACAGTGGAATAGGAACCATCCATTAAAAGTAATGAAACACTGACACAAGCCAAGACGTGGACGAACCTTGAAAACATTAAGTGAAGGAAGCCAGTCACAAGGGACCACATATTTTGCAATTCCCTTTACATGAAATGCCCCAAATAGACAAATCTATAGAGACAGTAGATTAGTGGTTGTCTCAGGCTGGAGTGAGGGGTGGACTGAAGGAGTTGGCAGCTAAGGGGAGCAAGGCTTCCTTTTGTGGTAATAAAAAGGTTCTAAAATTGATTGTGGTTATAACTGCACAACTGTTTTAAAAGTACTTTAAAAACCATTGAATTGTATGCCTTAAATGAGTAAATTGTATGGTTTGTGAATTATAGCTCAATAAAGCTGTTTTTAAAAGTAAAAACAGGTAGTAGTTGTAGCAACAGCAGAAGCAGCTACTGCTTTTAATGAGTAAATTATCTGTGTTTAGTTGGAAGTTGTGTATTTGGAGTCACCATAAAAGGTTCTGCACAAAGCCTGGCAATTATTTTGAGGATCTGAAGCTCACTTCAATACAACTAAGTTGTTTGCAAAAGAATGATTCATCATCAGTTTTACATCTTTTTGAAGAATTGAAAATTGGCATCTGATGACAACAAACTATCTTTTTTTTTTTTTAATGGAAGAAGCATTAGAAAAAAAAAATCACCAACCCTTTTTTTAGTGGAAATATGATTTCCAAAGTTGCACAGCTGGAACACATCAGTCAGCTAAAAAGGTTTCTGCTTCCCTGACAACTGTTAGCAACAATGAGTCAGACAGAAAACAGATCTGTCTTTCTGTCCAGCTGGAATACATTTATTGAATAATAGATGAGAAGAGCAACAATGTTAGGCTTCTTTCAGTATAAGCTTTAAAGAACAATAACAAATAAATCCCCATTGGATATTGCAATATGAATATTACAAAAGAGTATTTGAAGCAAATTAGTCTCTATTTTTGGAAAATGCAAATGAAAACATGAGCTTGACCATTTGCAGCATTCTAAAATTAATCCATTAGCTGAATTATTATGCTGAAGGTCAGACAAGCCCAGAAGGGTGGCCATGATTTGTATCCTGGTAATTCCCAAATGACCAGGGAGGAAGGAGCTGTGGCCTGTGGCCTTGAGGAGGCTCAGTTCAGAGCCCAGTCTGGCTGCAGCTTTGCGGCAGGCTCTGAGGGCTGTTCTGCTTCATGCCCTGGTACATGCCAGGTCAGGACTGCTGTGTTTCATCACCACCCAGGCTCTCCTATTGCAGCCCTTGTCCTGTTTATCTCAGCACTGTTCCCATGTTGTGACAGGGCCTTCCTGTGGGTTCAGTGTCTGTGTCTGTTGATTCAGAGTCTCACACCATGCAAAGATCACAAAAAGCTCTTTTCAAAAACAAGGCCTCCAGGGCCATCAGGTAAACCCATTCAAACAGTGAAATGGCTTTCACATTTTATGTAAACAAAGAGGTCCTCTGGGGGCTGATGCTACACACATGGCGTGATTTCTCTATTTTCATCTCTTAGTTCTAAAGAATAAAATCTCATCCATGGTACATTCCTATATAAATAATGGCAGAGATCCTCAAAGGTAGTGGTCATCAGGTCAGAGCATTGACACACCTGAGTGACCACTGTGTGAGCTGGAGACCACAGTCCCACTTAACCCACTGTGCACTGCCAGGCAAGGCTTCCACTCTCCCTGGTCTCATAAAAACAAGGGATTAAACTTAGATATTCTCTAAGGTCCTTTCTGGCTTTAAAGTGTTTTTTCCTTTAACTCCGCTAAAATGGGCTCTATAGAACCCAATTATTTCTCATTAATAGGCAAAATCATTATTACATGAGAAATTAGCTCTTGGTTACTCATTCCAAGGAAATAATCAGAATTCCAGCAAATGGCATTTGATTTATCTTTTTGCATTTAAGATTTTGGCTTTAAGAGTCAATTTCCGAAATGCAAAATGAAAGAATTTAAAACAAGAAGCAGCCAAACATTTCTGGCCAAGACATTGCCTTGGTAGCATCTTGGTTTCTCAAGTCACTTTTTAGACGTTACCCTGAGCTGTGTTCTGGCAAATCTGATTGAATAAATGTCTTTTACAGCCAGACTGTGTCCTCTGGTTTCATCTATTATCTGTTCTAGAAAAAGCCATTAAGTCAGTAAAAAGAACTTGTGGGAGGTTTTACTGCAGAGAACGAGTATTTTTCAGGACAAATACTGACCCTACTGAAAGTTTCGATGTAGCAGTTTCGGAAATCAAAGTCAAGGTGATCTTGATCATTAGCAGAGTAAGCTGTGGTCCTGCACCCTGCATACTGGCTTAGGGAAGACTCTCTCAATATAATTTCTCCCCCTTACCCTCACCCAGCCAGCCTCAAACTACAATAGTAGATCTGCAAGCATCCTATTTTAAAACATAAATTTTCTTAGTAAGTAAATAAAATTGAAAGGTGAATTTTCTGTTAGGATGTCAGAGAGGAAAAGGAGAGCAGGGGGGAGCTCAAGCCATTGTGGGCTATCGTGACAGGGTGACACTCAGCATCTGGAAAAATCTCCCACGGACGCCAATGAACAGCAAAAATAATAACTCCTGAGACAAACCTCCCCACAGTTTGGATTTCATTTCCTTCTCAACAATCTTAACTTTAAAAAAAAATTTTTTTTTCAAGCCACCTTCTATACGTCAGGGAAACAAGCATAGTATAAAATAAAACTATTGACTAGGGGTTTGTGTTGACTGCCGCTGAAAGACTGCGGCTCTTTTTTCACCTTGAAAGGAGAAGTCTTCATCCTTCCCCATTCAACAAGGTTCTGCAGCTACAAAACCTTAATGTTAAGGCTCAAAATTAGAAGAGAATTTCTTCTCTACCTTTCCCAGCAGATGTGCCTCTAAACAAGCCAACACAACAGCTCTTTTTATTTTTTTAAATATATATTTTTTTAAGATTTTATTTATTTATTTTACAGAGAGAGACCACAAGTAGGCAGAGAGGAAGGCAGGGGGCGGGGGAGCAGGCTCCCCATTGAGCAGAGAGCCTGTAGCAGGGCTCCATCCTAGGACCCTGAGATCATGACCTGAGCTGAAGGCAGAGGCTTAACCCACTGAGCCACCCAGGTGCCCAACAACAGGTCTTTTTGAATGGAGCTAACCATTTGTCCAGACCTTGCCTTGGAAAGACTTAGACTGGAGGCAGTGTAACAGAAGGTTCAGTCCTTCCAAGGTAGGGTCCCATGTGAGCACCACATAGCCGGAAGCCCTTTTCTTGGCACAGAGAAGCTCTGCTCGCCCTGGGGATTCTGCAGTGAGAGGAGGAGAGCAGCACACTGGTTTTCTCCCCTTTCAAAAGTGCTTCACTTGGGGGAACCATTGCTCAAGCACATTAAGCAGGCAGACAGAAAACCTTGGCTGTGTTATAACCAGTCCTGTAACCCGGCCTCATTCCACTCAGGGTTAATGGTTGCCCCACCTTCCACTCCCCCTGCAGGGCCAACTGGTGCCCCCCAAGGAGGATTTTGGTTTAGAGGAGAAGATGGCACCAGAGACTGGGAAGAAGGAAGTTAGTGGGCAGCACAGTGCCTCCTCAGAGCTATCCAGGCCAAGTTCCTGTGAGCACTGCCAGCTATAGGCATGATGCAGCAGCTGTTACTTGTATGGATCCTAAGGAGTGAACTCTGCTGTATTCAGATCAGCCCACTTTCTCCATGAAGCTTTCTCAAACTCCGAAACCCACATCAGTCTCAACATGGCTGACTTCCTTCAACTTCTTCTCCTTGGGGTGTTTGTCTCACCTACCAACTCCAGTTCTTCATGGTGGCTTTCTGGGAGACTGAGTGGGAGATCGTCCTGAGGCAGCCTGGGGCTTAGAAGGAAGGAGGGCCATGGCTGAGGGACAAAGTCTACCCTGAGCCCTGAGCCCAGAAACAAGAGCAGTGATATTCCCACAGTGTTTTCCAGTGTTGTCCTGCTGACCTTCTTATTTACCTTTCCTTCCCAGTAGGGAGATGAAACCCTACCTCACGTATTCTGCTTCCCCTGAATTTTTTCCTGAAGTTTCACCAAGTTGCAGCAGTTCTGCAAGCAGAGTCTGCAGGACCATCTTATAAGTTTGCTACAGGCTCTGTAATTGGAATCTCTTGAATTGCGAGCCCTCCCTCCCTGTCTCTTACTCCCTCCCTCTTGCTCCTCTCTGTGTCAGTAGATGATTGGGGTGATCAAATGACACAGTGGAGAACATCACCATGTGGTGTATCACCAAGGCTAAATTATGTGGTACAGATTGCAGGAATTCAGGGATGATGAACATCAACATGTAGATATTCCCCGTTTGTGAGCGTGTTCTCTCATTCCACTAATACTTGTGAGCTACATACTGTGGCAATGGCTGGGAAATTATAGTGAACCAAGCAGGCAGGGTCTCTGTCCTTGTGGCATTTCCAGGATCTTCCACTCCCAGGTGTGTATTCTAGATACTCCCCAATGTCCAAAGAGCAGGTCTTGGATCCAACCTGAACCACTGAGGGTCAGGGATCTTAGTGGGCATTTCCCAAAAGAGCATGGAAACTGCTGTTTTGATTTTATTTTTTTTCCACCATGATGTGTCTTTCCTATTCTAGAACTTCATATAAATGGAATCATATAGTAGGTACTGTCTTATGTGCACCTTCTTTAACTCAACATGATCAATTTGAGGTTTGTCCACATTGTTGCATGTTGTAGGAGTTTGCTCTCTTGTATTGCTGAGTGGTATCTATCATACGGATGTGCCGGTTTACTTCTCCATTCTGCTCTCTATGGACACCTGGGAGATTGCCATTGCCTCTGCCTGCTCATGTGGGCTTCCTCCCATGATGAAGAGAATGGTCACTGGAGCCAAACTGACAAAAACTAGAACTACTTGCTGAGTGACACTGAGAGAGAGGTTCAGCCTATCTGATTCTCAGCTTGCTCCCTACAGAGGTAATAGTGGTAATGCTTTGGAGCAGAAAATGGCTCTAAGACCAGGATCTGGAACATAGACAATGCATAATAGAAACTGTTTTTTAAGACTGTTGTCTTAGTTTCCTAATGCTGCTATCACAAAATATCACAAACTTGGTGGCTTCCAACAACAGAAATGTATTTTCTCACAGTTCTGAAGCCTGCTGGTCTGAAATCAAGATGCCAAGAGGGCCATGCTTTGGGGTTCCAGAGAAAAATGTGTTCTATGCCTTGCTTTTAGTTCTGCTGTTGCCAGCGAACCCTCGAACTCCTTTGGCCTGTGGATGCATCACTCTCTCGGATATCTGCCTCCATCTTCACGTGGCTTTCTTTCCTGTTTCTCATGTCTCTGTGTCTCTTCTCCTTTTCTTATAAGGACACCATTCATATTGGAATAAGTACTCACCCTACTCCAGTAAGCTCATCTTAACTAATTACAACTGCAACAATCCTATTTCCAAATAAAGTCACCTTCTGAGGTTCCAGGAGGGACATGAATCTAAAGAGGGGAGGACTCTCCAGCCCACTGCAAATTTCTCCCTAAGTTATAAAATCACCTATCTGAAAGGTTTTGTCTTATACAATATTGATCTTCATCCCTTGTACACACTCAGTGGCCAATAAATGTTTGATGGAGCAGAAATTGATAAAGATGATGGATTTAAGCTGTACTTTGAGGATAGATAAGAAGAAAAGGTCATACAGCAGGATACAGCATAGATTTTTAGTTTCACTCTTACTGTATCTTTGTGGAAGCTTTGATGTCAGAAACTAATACACTTCCACAAGAAATTAGCATTTTTATATAGTTAATCAGAGATCCATGTTGTTTCATCTAGATTTAATTGAAAATAAAGTTAGAAAAAGATTGGAAATAATTTTCATATTTTACCTCAATTATAATAACACATTTTCTTAATGTTTGTTCTCAGATACAGCAGTGATATGACATTCTGCTGGACCTGGCAAATTCCTCCTAGGAGTCAGAGACTGCTGAACTATACAAACACTTCCCCACAGAATCATTAACTTCTCAGTTCTTTAGCTAACAAGGGGGGGAAAGATCAAGTTCATTCCATCCTTTCTCCCTCCCTAGTCATCTTGGTGGCAGCTCTTGGTTGGTGGCCACGATGAAGAGGAAAAAGCCTAAGGCAGGAGGATGGTGGCCACAAAGAAGAGGAAAAAGCCACTGACGTCATCAACTCTAGGCTCCAACTCATTATGAAAGGTGGAAAGGGTATGCTGGGGTACATGCAGATTCTGAAAATGGTCAGATATGACAAAGCAAAACTGGTCATCCTCGTCAGCAGTTGCCCAGCCTTGAGGAAATCTGAAATAGAATAATACTACACCGTGTCAGCCAAAACTGGTGTCCATCATGACAGTGGCAATAATGCTGAATTGGGCCCAGCATGTGGAAAATTCTACAGACTATGTACACTGGCTATCATTGATCCAGGTTCATTGATTATGGCTATCCATTGACCTGGCATCATTAGAAGCATGCCAGAACAGACTGGTGAAAAGTAAATCATGCAAAATTATTCTTTATTAAAACTGGTCAGATCTTATTTTTAAAAAATTAAGTTTAAATTCCTTGTTTAGGGGTGCCTGGGTGGCTCAGTTCGTTAAACAATGGCCTTCAGCTCAAGTCATGATCCTGTCCCAGGATCAAGTCCAGTATCTGGCTCCCTGTTCGACAGGGAGCCTGCTTCTCCCTCTGACCCTCACCCCTCTCATGCTCGCGCTCTCTCTCTCTCTCTCTCTCTCGTTCTCTCTCCCAAATAAATAAATAAAATCTTTAGAAAAATAAATTCCTTGTTTATATAAGAATAGATATTAATAGGAACCATGTCTGTTCCAATTTCCTTTGCACCTTCTATGTTGTTTATGGAACTTGCTTTCGTGGCCTCACATTCCATAGGAATTGAGTTTGTCAAGCATCAGAAGTCACAATTAGCTATATATTAGATAATACAGCTTCAGTGTTATTATTTATGATGTCCGATGGGTAGGAATATGAGGTCTGCCTGGTTTCTTATGATCTTCAAGAACTTTTTAAGATGAAAAGATACATAAGGCCCCCAGTGATGGTAGACCTCAAAGATGCTGAAATATTAAGTAGGCCAACAAAAAAAGATGATTTTCTCATTTTCTATTTATTTCTGCAAGCAACCTGTGTGTAGGAATTCATTTTTCCCCCCAAAGAAATCAATAAAGGTGCTTTCATTTTGAATATAAGCAGCATAAAACCCAAAGTCATTTTTATTTTTTTCTGAACTCACTACAGTTCTGAAGCAGTTCACCCTATTAAAATTAGTGCTCGAAATTTTGCCTAAGTATCCAAAGCAATTCTCCCATCCTATAAAAAAAAATAGTAGGGACAACCATACAGATAACCAAAAAGCCAGTTGCTTACATAATGAGGAATAAATCCCCAAAGGAGCTGCCTGCACCCCAAATATGACCCATGCATGCTTTTCCACCTTTCCTGAATTTTCTCCATGATAATCTAGTTTAAATTCCTAAAACTTGGTTTCGAATTCAAACCCTTTCTGAGAGAGAGAACTAAAAAACACATTTGCCCAGTCAAATGCACGATATTAGATCATACCTGGGTAGAAACTTGAGGAAAGGGGACCCTACACAGGTGCATGTTCACGAGTATGAAACCTATATTTGCAACACTACTTGAGTCAGAGAGCATGTCTTTCCTCTTTTCCCTATCTTCACAATAATCCAATAGAAGGTGTTTTGGATTGAGGTTAAATTAACGTAACATAAAATTAACTATTTTAAAGTATACAATTTAGCTTTGTTTAGTACATTCACGATGTTGTGCTGCTCTCACCTCTACTAGTTCCAATGCATTCTAATCACTCCAAAATTAAACCCCTTACCCATTAAGCAGTTATGCCCCATAACTGCTTCCCTCCCTCCAGCCTTGGAAACTACCAACCTGCATTCTATCTCTATGGATTTACTTTTCCTAGATGCTTCATAGAAATGGAATCATGCAACATGTGGCCTTCCTGCATTTGACTTCCTTCACTCAGTATAATGTTTCTGAAGTTCAGCCAGGTGGTAGCGTATTGACACTTCATTCCTTTTTATGACTGAATAATATTCCACTATATGGTTGTACCATATTTTGTTCATCCACCCATCCATTGATGGAAATTTGGGCTGTTTCCACCTTTTTGCTATTGTGAATAATGCTTCTATAAATATAGATGTGTAAGTTTTTGTCTGAGAACCTGTTTTCAATTCCTTGGGGTATATACCTAGGAATGGAATTGCTGGGTCATGTGGTAATTCTGTGTTTAACTTTTGAGGAAACACCAAACTGTTTTCATTCCCTACATCAATGTATAAAGATTCCAGTTTTACCACCTCTTTCCCAAAACTCATTACTTTCTGCATTCTTTTAGTTTGTTTTTATTGTAGTCATTCTCATGAGTGTGAAGAGGTACCTCATTATGGTTTTCATTTACCTTTCCCTAAAGACTAGTGGTCAAATATTTTCAGCCCATGCTGCAAAGCTGCAATGCCTCTATAAAAACCTGTATCATGCCCAAACCATTTATGGTTATGAAAGGACAGCCAGGGAATAAATATGTGTTCTTGATTATTAAATATTCTTAAGGATCTTTTCTAGTTATATTAATATTTCAAAGTGTATTTTTAAGAGTTAGAGTTCACATACTGCAGCCCTTTAGTAAAATAGTATATATTATACATAATTGTATGTTTAGTTATATATAATAAATATTATAATATTACAATTAAATAAAATTATTTTTATTGTTGATTTCTTTAATACTTAATTTCAACAAATCTTCCTTCATGGATGGCAGTATTGAAACTATGCCATGGATACACAGTGTTCTGTGTACCATGTTCTGCTACTGTGCTGCTCATTCTGGAAATTACTGGTAACTTCCCATCAAGCTCTCTTCCTCTGGTTGGTTGGCTCATTCCTTTTAGTATCTACAGAGGAAGGTCACATCTCCTAACTAAGGGTTCCCTTCAGGGTGGTGAAAGCCAAGAGGTAGGAGATATTGAACAGTTACCCAGAAGCTTCCCAATCCAATTCTATGGATTTGTAGCACATGACATTGCCAATATTGCTTATAACTGCCATAGGGTTCAACCTAAAATTTCCATTTTTCAAAGAAACTTCAGGAAACACTAGGCTTTGCTATTTGGACTTCTTTCCATTTGCAATTTGCTGCTTCATTTGTAACTTGAAAAAGCCAATTAGTTCCTAACATGTGATTCAAGATTTAAATATGTATTCTCTAAATAAAGATAATTCTTTTCTCATACTCAAGCACTAGTTTGAATTTCTAAACAAAAACAGGACAGCTATTTTATACATAAATAAGGAAGGGACTCGGTTTAAAATTACATTGTCATAAATAAATTTTACCTTGTCATTAAAATGTTTTAAATAATTTAATCAGTAAAAACATCACACATTAATAAAAATTAATGCAACATGGTTTTTATACATCCATGCATACATCAAATAGCAAATTTATTTCCTAGCTCTGATCCACTGAGAGGACCTAGAAACAGTAACATCCCAATAGTAATGAGTTCATTTAGTGCCTGAAACTTGGTTTCTAAATATCATTATCCAATAAAAAGATCGAAGGATCTTTGGAGAAATAGTTGATCCAAGGCAGGATTAGCAACAATATAAAAATGAGCCTGTACCTCATTTTGTTGTTCATTGTAGCTTTATTTATAAGGGCCAAGATATGGAAGCAATCCAAGTGTCCATCAATAGATGAAAGATAAATAAAAGTGGCATGCTGTATATATACAATGGAATATTACTCAGACATAAAATAAGATTAGATCTTGCCCTTTGTAACAACATGGAGGGAACTAGAGGATATTTTGCTAAGTGAAATAAGACAAAGAAAGACAAATTCTATATGATTTCACTTATATCTAATAATACTTAAATACCAATCACTATGGGGGGCTGCCTGGGTGGCTCAGTTGGTTAAGCTCCCAACTCTTTTTTTTTTTTTTTTTTTTTTAGATTTTATTTATTCATTTGACAGAGAGAGATCACAAGTAGGCAGAGAGGCAGGCAGAGAGAGGCGGAAGCAGGCTCCTGGCCAAGCAGAGAGCTGGATGCGGGGCTTGATCCCAGGACCTGGGATCATGACCTGAGCTGAAGGCAGAGGCTTTAACCCACTGAGCCACCCAGGTGCCCCAAGTGCCCAACTCTTAATCTCAGCTCAGGGCATGATCTCAGGGTTGTGAAATCGAGCCCCACACTGGGTTCCACGTTAGGTGTGGAGGCTGCTCATGATTTTCTCTCTCCCTCTCCCTCTGACCCTCTCCATCCCTTCCCCTCCAGCTCATGCACTTTCTCTCTCTCTTAAAAAAAAAAGAAAAATCACTATCAAAACAATATATCAATCACTATGAATCATTATGCTGTATACCTGAAACTAACGTAACATTGTGTGTTAACTATACTTCAAGATAAAAAAATGAGCCTGGAACATTCTGTGATACCATAAATTAAGGAAGTACTCTCAAGAAAGGATGAGGACATAATGAAAGTCACAGGATCTCCCAACAGCCAAAGTTTGAATAGTTTGAGCAAAATGAATAATGATAATTTTGGATTAGAACAAAAATAATAAACTAAATAATTATGATTTCATACTGATATTTAAAAAAACTGAATAAATAAATGGGAAAGAAGAAACTATTTTTCCTTACAGAAGAATTCCAGTTAATAAACGTAGAAAACATGAGGAAAATAGAATATCCCCATTAGAAGCCCACTGTAATAATTGCAACAGGCACAATCTACTAACAGATATTAAAATTAGTGGGCAAAAGTTTAAAAAGAAACAGAGTATTTGCATAACCTCTATGTATCTCCTTCAAAATAAGCATTAATCACAAAAAAATAAAATAGTATCTCTACAGTGAAAAAACTTGGTACATGCCACCTAAGCTGGTAATCAAGGTCACCATCACTAGGAACAAGACTTATTGATCTGCGTACCTTCTTGGGATATAATGCACTGAGAATGGCACATCGCCTGTGTGATATCCTTCCCAATAATGCAAAAAACTTTAGTCTAAACTTGAGAAAACATCAGACAAATTGAAGGACTTTCTACAAATCATCTCACCAGAGTTCTTCGCAACTGTCAAGGTCATTAAAGACAAGAAGAAACTTTAAAATGGACCCAGATTGAAGAAGAGATAACTAAAAGCAGTGTGGGTGCTGAATAAAATACTAGACCAAGGAAAAAAGGACATCAGTGAAAAAACTGATGATCTGTCAATAGGATTATTATATCAATGTTAATTTCTTAGTTTTTATCATTATTTTATGGTTTTACAAGACATTAACATTATAAAAAACTGAGTGAAAGGTATATGAGAACTCTGTACTATATTTGGAAATTTGGAAAATTCAGGAAATCAAATCATTGCTACTACTTTGGATTATATTCTTCCAATTCTCTATGAATGCATGCATGTATATGTGGTATAATCTTTATGATAATGAGATCCTAGAATTCATAATATTTTTCTTGCTTTTAAAAACTTCCTCCCAGCAATACTGAAATATAATTGACACATAATAAGCCTTACATATTTATGGTATACAATTTACTGAATTTTGACATATTTATACACCAGTAAAACCACAATCAATGCAATGAACATAACCATCACCCCAAGGAGTTTCCTTATCCCTCCGTATTGGTCCTTAATGTTTTCTCTTTTATCCATCTCTCCACTCTTCTCTGAGGCAACCAAAGTTCTGCTTCTTATTATGACTGATTGCTTTGCATTTCCCAAAATTCTACATAAATGGAAATATAAACTACGTGCTTCCTTTGCCTTAGCTTCCTTCACTCAGGTTAAGTATTTTGAGATTTACATGTGTTGTTGTGTCTATCAAGAGTTTATTCCTTGTTATCAGCAGCAGTATTCCACTGTGCAGCTGTAACAGAACTTGCTCATTCATTCACCTGTTGATGGACGTTTGAGTTGTTTCAGTTTGGGGCTATCATGAAGAGAGCTTCTATGAACATTCAAGTACAATCTTTGGACATACGCTTTCTTTCCTCTGGGGTAAACATCTAAGAGTAAAAGGGCTGAGTCATGTAACTTTTTAAATGCCAAACTGTTTTCTAAAGCATTTTACACTTCCACAAGCAGTCATGAGACTTCTAGTTGTTTCACATTCTCAACAACTGGTATGGTCAACCATTTTAGTTTTAACCATGCTGGCTGAAGTGCAGGGTCATCTCATTGTGGATTTAATTCACATTTCCCTGAAGGCTAAAATTAGCAAGCCTCTTTACATATGCTTACTTACCATTCTTATATCATTTTTGATGATGAGTCTGTATAAATCTTGATCATTTTTAATTGACTCGTTTCTCTTTTTATCACTGACCTACAAAAGATCTTTTATATATTCTAGGTACACATCCTTTGTTAAGCGTAGGTTTTACAATATGTTCTGCTAGTCTGTAACTTATCATTTCAATTTCTTAACAATGTTTTTTGACAGAAGTTTTAATTTTGGTGTAGTCCAATTAATAGATTTTTTTCTATCAGATTTCATGTTTCTTATATCATATTTAAATCTTAGCAAACCCAAAGTCACTAAGAATTTCTCCTATGTTTTCTTCTGTAAGTCTTGCAGTTTTAAATTTGATATTTGGGTCTATAATCCATTTGAGTTCATTTTTACATATGGATCAAAGTTTTTTTGTTTGGTATATGAATAGTTAATTTCAGCACCATTTCTTAAATTGTCCCTTCCCTACTGGATTGTTATGGCACCCTTATCAAAAATCAGTTTCTAATATTATTTTCATATTCTTTCTTTAAATTTTTTTAAGATTTTACTTATCTATTTGAGAGATAGAAAACACAAACAGGGAGGAGGGGCAGAGGGAGAGGGAGAAGTAGACCTCCACAGAGAAGGGACCCCAATGTGGGGTTTGATCCCAGGACCCTGGAATCATGATCTGAGCACAATGCAGACGCTTAATCGACTGAGCCACGGAGATACTCCTCATACTCTCTCTTTTGTCCTATTGTTTATTGTTTATTTGTTTATCTTAACATCCAGTCCACACCATCTTGATTATGATACTATATAGTAAGTTTTGAAATCAGGTTGTGTTAGCCATTCAATATTGTACTTTCTTCTAATTTGTTTTGACTATTCAGGGTCTTTTGTACATCCATATAAATTCTAAGATCAGTCAGTCAATGTCTACTAAAAAGGCTCTGGAATTTCAATTTTAAATGTTTGATTTATAAGTTATTTTAGAGAGAACTAATATGTAATGATATTAAGTCTTTCAATGCATAAACATGATATATTCTCCCCAGCTAACTGGGTCTTCTTTTCTTTTTCTCAGCAACGTTTTGTAGTTTCCAGTGCACAGGTCTTGCACATCTTATGTCAAGTTTATTCTTAAGTACTCTTATTTTTTAATATTATTATAAATGATATTGTAATTTTTAATTGTTCATTGCTAGTATATAGACATATGACTAACTTTTGTATATTGACATTTTATCCTACAACTATGATAAACTCATTTATTATAGCAACTCTTTAGTGGACTCTGTAGAATTTTCTACATACAATCCTGTCGTCTTCATGTATAGAACAATTTTACTTCTTCTTTTCCAATATGTTTGCTTTCAACTTCTTTCTTTCCAAACAGCTTTGCTCTGTTTGAATTAACAAAAAGGTACCAGGTATTGTGGGTCAAGTAGACATCACCAAAGTTAGCTAGGCTTGAATCATCTTCTAAGGAGCCACTTAGGAGTCTCACTATAGAAGGAAATCAGAGTAACAGCAGAGTATGAGGTAGAGGGGAATGGAAGCTGAGAGTAGGGAGATTAAAAGCTGAATCAGGGCCATGCCTCTCACACCAAGGAACAGGTACTGGGGAGACTTTCCTTTGCATGCTTCTTACTCCACATGACACAGCACCAAGGGCCAGGCAGTCAGTATTGACTAGGGGAGCATCAACCACCAGTGGAGAGAGCAGCACAAACAGTCAGTGAAATAAAAGACTCTTGTCCTCTTTCTTGCTCTTCACTTTTTTAACACAGTGAAGGGTTAGAGCCTAGAAGGAGAGGAGGAGGCTAAATGAGCCCATTCTATCCCCCAGTGTAAGAGTGGGGTCTGCAGAATAAAAGATCAGGTAATGCCCACCCCCCCAACCCCACACAAACATACACACTATAGTCCCTATGATATGGACAAGTTTTTCAATCAGATACAAGATTGGAGTTTTAAACAAATCAGACTTCTAATAAGCTGTTACCAGGAAATTACGATCCCTGCCCCCACCCCCCAGATGCTGTTAAGACATCTGCTATCCTGGAGAAAAGGGATGTTTAACATAAGTCAATGGGGTGGAGGGGGGAGGTAGTGAGCAGTGTAACAACAGAAAACTAAGATAGATCAATAAACCAGATATATCTGGTTTAAAGATGTCTCTCTGTTAAATTAGTTGATTGAATATAAATAATGAATTTATCGGGATAAAGCCAGTTAAAAAGACCTTCCTATTTGATTCTGGAAGGTCAAAAAAGTGTTCTAGTGGATCTCATGACCCAGGATCCTTTGAAATAAGTGGGAGAAAACATCGGCAAGTTCTCAAAGCAAAGGGTCCAACACAATAAGATTTATTTAAAATGCATTTGTTGGGCCTCCATTTCATTGACAGTAAAGTGAAAACGATTGCACTAAATTCCCTCTGATCTTCCTGTCCCTTTCTTTGCTTTTTCAAAATAGCCAATTCATATGCCCCTATTGCTTCTAAAAAGTTCAGATTTATCTCAAAAATACATGCCTATGAACTTTCACATGTGTTGCTCTCTCAGCCTGGAATACCTCTTCCCCACCTACCTCCTAGAAAATATCCCCTCATCCTTCAAGATCAGCTTCTTGAATCCCCTTCTCTCACTGTCCAGGTAGAATGACCACTTGTTCTTCTCTAATTCTTGCCAGTCTCAACTTATTCCTCCATGGCAAAGATTTTTAAAGAGGAGATGGCAGGGGGGTGGATATTGAGTTGTGTCAGCTGTCTTCTCCCTAATCTGCTTCTCTTTTAAGGAGAAAACCCAGCTTCTGGCCAGCTTCCAAGCAAGTCTCCATACAAGACTTGGATAATGGAAGAACAAGAAAAGTGAAATCAATCAGAAAGGCTAAGCCAATCTGTGAATAAAGAGATGAGCCTGAGAGAGCATGATGAACAGCAAGAAAGACCACATCGTCAAGTTCATGAGAGGTTGCAATAAAAGGACAAATGGGCTGGCATATGTGGAGTGGACATGTCTGTGTCCCAGAACCACTGCAGTGTGGGGTATATGGAAAGGGGAAGAAATGGGTATTCTGTTATGCTATGTACATGGATTGCCTTTGGCATTTTTAAAGAAACTTCCATAGAGTTTAAATTGTTTTTCAGTCTTTCCACGTTCAAGCTACTGTGTGAACATGACCTGTAGTGAGGCTGGGGCTTTGAGCTAACTGGCATCTGTCTTAGAAGTCTTAGCAACTTGCCATTGTATTTTCACATCTGTTTCCTCTTCTCACTTGCTCCCCCACCCGTCAACCCCAGATTCTCCCGGAGAGCAAGGACTGTACCTAATTTATTCATTTCCCCTGCCCTGTGAATGAAGGATTCATCTAGAAAAGGAGCCTTTTTCTGGAACTCTACACACAGTCCCCAGGTGGGTTCTAAAGGCATACAAATGGATATGTGCAGAAGGCTTCAGAGCTCTGAGGTCACACAGATTGGATTCCACTCCCAACCCTGCCACCCACACTAGCTATGGTCCCTCAAACTCCTGAAGTCTTCGCTCTCTCAACTATAAAATGGTGGACAACACTGCCCCTGTGTTTTATGCAGGATTAAACAACATAACACATATTAACTATTAACTGCACTGCCCAAAACAGGCAAACGTATACATTACAAAGAGAGATATACAGATCTCAACATAGCATACCTGAATATACACAAGCGTACAGATATATTCACCTTCAATTCCGAACCTTCCTTTCGAAATATTCTTCTCTCTTAGAGACGTATATATTAAATCTGGTATTTTCTAAAAAGGAAGAAACAGCAATAGTAACACTATCACAATTATTATAAGTATATTTAATTGACTGAAAGAGAACATTAAGCATATGAAACCTAAATGTATACATCACTTAAAATGATTAATCTAACTCATTTTGCATCATACACATATCTGTCAGGCAAAGGTTAATAGAGAGTTTATGAAATTCAGAATGCAATTAAGTCTCATAGGAATTTCAGTTGGAGGCCATGCCAGTTTCTATGGCAACCAAAGGGCTCAGGCAAAACGTGGGGGGATGGGAGCTAATTCAAAGGCAAGATAAGCACATAAATATAGCTCTTGTCTACCTTTTCTTCTGAGCTCCAAAAGCAGTCTTTGCTGCATTTAAATTATTATACAAAAGGAAATATAAATCAGATTTTTTTTTCATTTCTTAGAATAAAATACACTTTTGCAAAATGTTTAAAGGTGATTCCAATTTTTAAATATATATCAATTCTCTGCATATCCTTATGACGCGTGTCAGGTATGAGTCTCAAATTCCTCAGGGAGGCCAGAGGGAAAATAGAAGAGGAGATCAAAAGAACAAAACAAGATGTCCAGGATGATCAGAATACACTGTGAATAACCTCAACACTAGCTAATCAGGTTTTACTTAATGATCTCAGAAGTTGCAATCAGGACAAAGGGAGAAAATATTGTCACAAATAAAATTGGTTTTCTTGTTACGAATTTCACAACATCATTGAATTAAAAGAGACTGTAGTGATCA